>NC_048448.1:8209924-8809924 GCF_004353265.1 Vitis riparia | reverse complement strand
AACTGGAAATGATCACATGAATATAAAATTTAATCAAATGAAAAGAAAAACAAAACAAAGCAAAAGATGAAGATCCGGTATGCCTTATAACTACAAGGAACTGAAAATAATCACATGAATATAAAATTAAATGAAATGGGAAAAAAATAAAAGAGATTGTTAACTTTACATAACCAGAACCATCCAGTAGGCACGGTGGATGAGGCCATTGGTTTTTATTTCAACTGTGTTTGAGATACACTGCACAGGATTTCATTTGGAAAAAAAATCAAGTTGAATGAAAAGGTGAACCTTCAAACCCTTTGTTCGTAAGAGTTTTCAAGTATTGGGACACCTGGTCCATATATCAATCGACAACGCTCGCTAAAGGATCCAACAAGTCGAGAGACCACCTCCTTAAAGAACATGGAAGCCACCTGAGCAACAGAAAGATATCACCAAATTTAGAATGCTTCAAGCTTCATATTCTGGACCTTTTGGGGGTGATATTCCAATATAATGAGCATGGACATACAAATTTATATACCCTGGAAACTTTTACAATTGAAATTGGCATATGAGCCCACAAACATTATAAATGACACATGCAAACAAGGTCCAGAATAAGCACGAAATGTTTATATGGCATAAGAATTCTCCCACACATTGAAAAATACACCTCCATCATGTTGGAGATGGTACCTATAAAAAACATGATAATTGGAGTAGTTCCTGGTTCATTGATGGAGGTGATTGTGGTGGCATGGCAGTGACAGTTTGGCAGGTGGAGAAGGTGGTGGTGGAGGCAGCCTTGGTTTCTTGGAGGTAAATTTGATAATAATTTAACTTCCTTCTACTCCACAAATATCCAGAAGTGACTAAAACTCAATTAATAGGCATTGGCTTGATACGTTGTTGGAGCTTAAGCTTTTAGGGTGAGTGGCAGGTCTAACACGGTATCGGGTTCTCTTTGAAAGCATCTGTTTGTTCATTTCTTTGTCTATCTGCCAGTCTGCCTTTTCACCTGAGGGAGAGAGTGTCGTGTGAAGGAAAGGGATTATTCACTTAATGTGCATTGTTGGCTTCTTCCCTAACTGCTAGACTTTGACCAGTGGCAGTCTGACAGTAGGAACATTGTAAACAGCTATACCTATTTCCAGCGTTTTAAAAACTGACCGCCGGGCGGTTACCAGTCTGGTCCGGTTCACCCCTTTGAACGGCCAGCCTCTGAACCGGCTTCAAACATCTGGAACTGACAGTCAGACGGTTGACCTGGCCGGTTTTTAATTAATCGAACAGTTCAAATGAATTTTTTCCTTTTCTTTTTTTTGTCTTCCAAAACAATGCCTTTCCTTTCTTCTTCATACTTCCAGCCCGTTCTCCTCCTCCCCCCCGCCCCCAAAAACAGTCGTTGGCCCGCAGCCCGTTCTGCCCTCCACAGTCGTAGCCCTGCCCACGCCAAAATAGTCCACCGGACTCCAAAAACCACCCCCCACCCCGCCCCCCCTTTCCAGCTCACGTGTTGCTGCTCCAGTCAAACTCCCATCTCCAGCCCAGCCAACACGACATCGCCGGCCTACGCCATTCCAACGGCCATAAGTCCATCTTCATTTTTTTTTGTTTCTTTTACCCTATTACCTTATTTCCTTATTTATCTTAAGTCTTACATTTGCAATTCTTTTGACTCTTATGATTTTTAAAATTTATGATTTTAATCTAAATTAATGAAACATTATGATGTTAAATAAATTTTTGAAATTTTGTGTCCTCATATTTTAAATAAATAAATTTTTTATTTTAAAATAAGTTTATGATTCAAAAATAAAATTTAAAATTTTTAATTTTAAAATAAAATTCCTATTTTAATCTAAATTTATTATTTGAAACTAATTTTCTGATTTTTAAATAATTTTATCATTGTTAGCTTATTGCTCATTTGTGGATATAGGATAGTAATGATTTGATAAAAGTATTATATTGATTTACATTGTCATCTTATATTGTATTAGAAACATGATATATGATGACTTAGTAGAATTTATTATTTTTATTTTTTATAATTATTTTTAATTTTAATAATATATAAAATATATATTTATGATGTCATCGGTTCAACCGTGATTAGACAATCGGTCTGACCAATGCACCGTGAACTAATAACTTTTCCGGTTAGATCACCAATCCGGTTTTGAAAACATTGCCTATTTCACTTTCTTGCACAAAGTAGACATTTTTCTGGACAACTCAACTACTTAGATTATTATACCTGAAAATACCTTTAATTCATGAATAAATGTAATAGCAGGCCCTGGTATGAGTCCAAACTTTATAGAGCTAAAAAGATGAATGGTATAATAAACTGACGAAAGAAACTTACCTGACGATAAAGTGGTGACTGGAATTTGAAATCCACCAAAAAATAGAGGTTGCAAGTTCCAGGACTTGGACCCGGATTGAATTCCCAAATATTTATCAAGTGATCAAAAAGAGAACTTTCTGACACAGTTGTCTGGAAGTAAAGCAGGGAAAAAAAAAATATCACAATGGGGCCAGTAAAACTACATGAAAATCAAAACCAATTATAGGAAGAGCTATATGCTACTTAGAATATTTGTAAAGATCCATTTATGGTAGTAACAATTATCAGACCAGACAAAAGAGAATTCAACACTCTGACAGACAATGTAGAGCCTCACATACCTAGCAGCAGGATCAACTCTATAAACTCTAATTTGCATAAGAATTTAAAGCCAGAACAACATCAATAGGTTGTGTCTAGTAATCTAATCCCTTGTCTAATACCTTAGCCCTTTTAACACAAATGCAGTTGCTAAGAAAAAATGAACCAATCATTTATGGTATCAAAGGTCTCACCAGGTTGATGATGGTGCTGAATGATAAGCATTATCAATCTTCTAATGGCTAAAAACTAGAAATGTGCATGCCAAATCATTCCTTTGATATGACAAACAACCATCTCAAGCACACATGATTTTTTCTAGTTAGTCTTAGATTATTTTATTACTAACAACAAGAACAGTCATCAGTTCCAGTTTAATAACCAAACAATCTCTTTGGGCTTGGATAGTGTGGCAAGAGCGAAACAATAGGATTTTTTAGGATAAGGGGAGATCGGAAGAGACGTTATGGGATTTGATTTTGTTCTATTCCTCTCTTTGGGCTTCTTGTTCTGCAGCTTTTAGAGGAGTTCCTTTAAATGTGTTACAACTCAACTGGAGTGAGGTTTGCGCTTCAAAAGTTTGAGTTTGTGGGGGTTTCTCTTTGTTTTTAGCTAATGTTGGGTGTTTTTTCTGTTGTTCAGATTGTGTAGGAAGGACCTCTCATCCTTCTAGTGGTTTCTCTTGTTTCTTTTTTCTTTTCTTTCTCCTGTATCTTTCCTTCTATTAATATATTTCTCTTCGTTTCTGATAAAAAATAAAAATAAAAAAAATAACCAAACAATCTCTTCTATTGTTTCTTATTTCTTAAACCTTTTATTTCTGCCTCAGAGAGACACTAGAATCTTGAATCCTGATCCAAAGTCTTGCAGTTTTCCTCCTTGAAAACCAGTTAACAGCTAAATAGATCCCTCAACCAAATTTCCTACACAGTTTCATGAGATGCACACATGATTATATGCTTACATGCTTCAATCCTTAGTAATGAACTCACAATCAAACAAAATATACTACTTTTTATCTAAAATTTAGAAGAACAAAAAAAAAAAAAAAAAAACCTTTCATTGAGAAGTCTCAATGCTTTGTCAGAATTGAATGGGGACCCCCAAGCCTAGATGGGATCTCAATAGCTTTTTGGCAATTTAGTTGGGATTTTATCAAGAATGAGATAATACGGTTTTTCAAGGAGTTATATAACCATGGAAGGTTCGAGAGAAGTCTTAATGCAACATTTTTAGCGTTGATTTCAAAGAGAGTGAGTGCAGAGGATCTAAAAGACTGTAGGCCTATTAGCTTGTTGGGTGATTTATATAAGATTCTTGCTATCGGCAAAGAGATTGAAGGTGGTGGGAAAAATGGTTTCCAAGTCTCAAAATGCTTTGTTAAAGGAAAGACAAATTCTTGATGCAGTGCTAATAGCCAATGAGGTTGTAGATTCTATGTTGAAAAGCAATGCTTGTGGTGTCATATGCAAGCAAGACATCAAGAAGGCATATGATCACATCAATTGGAGTTTCTTGCTATCAATTCTTGAAAAGATGAATTTTCATAAAGAATGAATAG
Organism: Vitis riparia; assembly: GCF_004353265.1. Lineage (NCBI taxonomy): Eukaryota > Viridiplantae > Streptophyta > Magnoliopsida > Vitales > Vitaceae > Vitis > Vitis riparia. Next base: position 8,805,704 of record NC_048448.1, on the reverse strand, counting down.
GATGGATTAGATGATGCATATATTTTGCAAAGTTTTTGGTGCTTGTTAATGACACCCCTGGCTTTTCTAATCAATGAAGGAAACAATAATTCCTAATCTTTTCTTATTCTTCCTCACATATGGTATTAGAGTAGGAACGAATCTTATTGTTTAGAAATTGTTCTTGAAAACAATTTTTTGCTTTTTAAACAGAAAACAATTTTTCCAATTTAGAAAACACATTTAGCAAACTTTTAATGGAAAACAGTTTTTTTAGAATTTGTTCTGAAAACATGTTTTTTAGAACAAATTTGAGGTGTTTTAGTTATTTTTTTAGTACAATGTTTTAATCAACAATTGAAAATATGGAAAATACTTTGAAAGCTTTTACGTTATTTGTAAGTAAATAGTACCTTCATGGAGAATAAGCCAAAAAAACTGTTTTTCATATTTAAATTCCCAAATAGAATTTTGTTCTTCAAAACAAGTAATAATAGTTTTCAAGAATTGTTCACAAAAATTATTTTTTGAGAACTATTTTCTGAAAACATTTCCAAAAAAGCCCATAATTTTCTTTCCTAACATTTTATTCGGCTTTCATTGTCAATCTCTACCTGCAAGTTTTTTTTTAGGTATTTATCTCCACTTTTTCTTGTCTTTTTGCCTAGTTTGTCTTTACACCTTTTCAGCCAAAATCAATCACCCATTATGAGAATCCAACTCTACAGATTACTTCCTAAAAACTAAATGGTGAAAATTTCCTAGTGTGGTTGCAATCAACAAAGCTTTCTTAAAAGCAGAGGGTTGCTTGATACTATTGAGAAACCAAAGGTTTCTGATCCTTCCTTTGAATCATGAGATGCTGAAAATTCCATGACTATGTCATGGTTGACTAACTCTGCAACTAAAAGTTAGTAAACCATATCTATTTCTCTCTTTGGCCAAGGAAGTTTGGGATGCAATCTCAGACCTATTCAAAGAAGGGAAGCTACGCGGATTTTAGAGTTGAAGATGACAATCCATGACACCAAACAAAGAGATCTTACAGTGACAGCCTATTACAACACTCTGAAGGTCCTGTGACAAGAGTAGGACTTTCAACAACACCTTGAAATAGAATCTACAGTGGAAGTAGCAAAGTTGGCTGAGGTGTTGGAATGAGATCAAGGTTTTTTTGTTTGTTTGTTTGGTTTTTTTTTTTTAAATCAGAAACAAGAAGTGTATTAATTACACATAAAGATTTCATGAGAGGCATGAGGAATCCTTCCTACAAATATACAAATCTGATCTAAACCACTAAAAACCTCCGTTATACAAGGAGATTTGTAAAAAAAGATGGATCACAAAAGAATGTACAAGAGAAACCTCTCTTGAAAAAACAGCTAGGCTCCTCTCAATGGTGGCACAACTCTAGTGGTGTACATACCGCGAACTAACTAAGTTGAATGACGTTCAAAGAAATGCCTTTAAAATCATTAGTACAAGAGGCCCACAAAGAAGTAAAGAAATGAAATAAATCTCATAAAGTCTCAGACGTCCTCCATTTATCCTCAAATATTCTAGCATTTCTCTCTCATCACACCATCCAAATCAAAGTGAGATAAGCAATCTTCCAAAGTGTCTTGCCTCTGGTGGTGTTCCCAAAACCCATATAAGAAATAGTCATTATATCACAAAAACACCTAGGCTAAACCCACATCATCCCTGCCTATATAAAAAGTTTATGCCATAACCCGACAAGATCAAATTCTTTTCTTTTTTTTTTAATGTGAATAAGCAAGATATATTAAAAGCATTTGTCAAAAGGCACAACAAAGCACACACGGAGTATACAAATAGGGTTGATCGGCAAGCAAGAGAATAGAGAAGAAAAACCCACCACCCTAACAATAAATAGTCACAAAAGAAACTAAGACGCAAGAGAAAAAAGAAACCCCTACTGCAACCCTAAAAAAGAAACTCTTATTAGGCACTAAAATTTCCTGAGCCCAAGTCCAACCCTTCCCTAAATTTTGGCACCCCTACCCTTTCCCCTTACAGTGGAGGGAAAGCAATCGTAGTTAACTGAACTCTCTAGCTTTCGAATTTCCCTCTCAAAACAGGAAGAAGGCAAAGATTTCTTCCTCTTTACCCCCCCCTCCCTTTTCTAGAATCCAGTTTCTTAAGAAGAAGATTGGTTTCCTTCTCTAAGCCCGCAACTGGCATCCCCAAACTATTGCTAAACTTGACAAAGCTACTAGGCAAACTAACAACTTCCTCCCCCTCCGCAACTCTTTTGAAACCTAGATCACAAGGTGGAACCATCTCCTCATCCCTTACCACCAACTCCTTACCAGAAGGACTCTTCATTGTGTTTCCCAAAAGCTCCAACAAACGACCATCCTGAAGCAACATCATTGAGGGCTGACAACCAAGGCTCAAAGGTTCCACACATGGGAGGGTAGAACTCCCAACATGTCTATTTGCCTCTACCGCAAGAGCCTCATCCATGATTGCTACACGAGATTCTGAAAGAGACTAAGGGCCTTGTCTTACAACACTCCACTCCTTGCACCTCACAACCGCCACATAGTCATCGTCAAGGGTTGACTCCGCCACCGCTGTTGGAAAGGGCTCTCGCCTCTCAACCCTAAATCCAAAGCTCCCCCCTTCTCACTTTGCAGTCGTGACTTCTTTTCCACCCTCTTGCTTCATTGCGAAAGCCATAGCAGAAGTGTTGCACCCTGGCAAGCCCAATTCTTCTTTAAGCCTCTCCTTTAAGCATCATTCCTCCCTATAAGGCCCTATGTGATGTAGAACAACCCTAGGATGGTTGCCTACACTCAAGGGTAGGTGGACTAGGGTTTATTTTTTAGGGTGTAAGGAGAGGAACAAAGAATAAATTTTATAGTAAAGAAAATTATAAGATAAGAAATAGAGAGAAAGAAGAAACAATGAAGAAAATATGAAAAACCTTAAAATCTCATTAAGGCCTTCTAGGAGTCTCACCTAGAAGAAAATCAATGGAGTCTCACCATTGAGGGTTGCAACCTTGCAATGAAAGAAAATATAATATTATTCATCAATTCATTCATTTGATTTACATTAATTAGCCTATTTATAGGTTTCTCTAAGAAATCCAAAGTTTACTAGGACTCTAATAACCTATCATGACTCAAATTCTAATTATATTATAACTTAACTAGCTAATCCTAATTTGATTTCAACAAATATTAATCTTAATTTAATTTCAAGTAATATTAATCCTACTTAAAGTTTACTTAGGTCTTCCCTTTCTTCCTTGAATAAACTTTAAAAGGCTTTCCCCCATCACTATGTTTATTGGGTTAGATAATCCAAGAGAGGGCCCAACCTTGACAGGCCCCTTACTCCTTCATCTGAAAGCAACCGAGCCTTAGAAAAACCCACCACCTAGGCCTTAGACGAGGATGACCCTTCAGATCCTTGGGCCTCCTCCAACCCTCAGCGGCCCAGTTTCAAAGACCCAACTGAGCCATCCTTAAAACACGACTCAACCCAACAGTCTTTGTCTTCTCTTGTTGTACTCCTTCTGTCGCCACCTAGATAATCCCCCTCTTCTGCAAAAATTACAACGCTGATTGACATTGCCTCACCTGCCACTTCTTTCCTATGCAAACACAAAATGATCACATCCGAAGACAACGAGTGATGTAACTCCTTTCCCGCCCCTCTGTCGACGTGTGAGCCTCCCGCCGACCATTGTTTTATTGCAGCTCGCTGGTCTTGTTGCTGCTTCTCGGCATCACATGCAAAAACCAAGGAGAAACTTCCCACCATAACTGAATGGAAAAGCTAGAGCTGCCAACAACCACTTGTAGCGAACCGGGCAAAACTCTCCCTTCAAATTTAACTAGGATTGACAAGATCAAGTTTTGGCATTCCTTGCTAGACTCAATGCAGAGTTTGATTAGGTTAGAGGTCAAATACTTGGTAAAGAACCTCTTCCTTCCTTACGAGAAACTTTTGCCTATTGGCATAGTGAAAAGAGTCATAGGATTGTGATGATAAAATCAAACCCACAAGAGAACTCAGTACTCAAAAATGTTTAGGACATCCCTATGTGCTTCAATTTCACTTAGGGTTATTTGATTAAAAGGGATTAAAAGGGTCATTGGAAACCTAATTTTGGAAGTCTAACCCTTCATCCCTTTTTTGCCTCATTTTGACCAAAATACCCTCATTATTTTCTTATAAAAATAACCATTTCTTTTAAAATATATTTTAAATACTTGAAATAGTTAAAAGCATTTATGTTGAAAATGGATTATTCTTCAAACAAAAACATAGGGAGGGATAAATTCATCCCATTTAACCAATTATTTCTTTCACTTATCAATCTAAGTCATGGATGAAGAAAAATGGAGAAAAAGACACTTGCTGATGTGATTATTGCCAAAAATCAAGACACACCAGAGAAATGTGCTAGAAGTTGCATGAAAAACCTCCTCTTGGTGACAAAGGAAACAAGCAACACTACAAGGAAGCTTACCAAAGTGTAACCACTCAGAACTCTGAACCTACAGACAGTATTGCTCAGCACTTAGATGGCACACCATTCACCAAGAATCAATTCTAGGCCTCGCACAAAATAATGGGCCAGGAGGTTCTAACCCTTCTTAAACTTTTGCTCAATTAGGTAATATCTATTCAACTTTAAGTGCCTTCAATGATAGTTCATTTAACCTTTGGATCATTGACTCAGAGAAAACAATCATATGATTGGTGATTCACATTTTTTCTTAACCTATAATTCATGTCCAAGAAAAGTCAAAGTAAAGGTTGGCAATGGCTCCTTTATTCCCATTCATGGGAAAGGTTCAGTTCCTGTATCCCAATCTTTGACCCTATCCTCAGTTCTTCATGTCCCAAATATTATTTGTAATATTTTTTCAATCATTAAAGTTACAAATACATTGAATCGTTCAGTAACTTTCTTTCCTGCTCATTATTATTGCCTATCATATAAAAAATAAAAATCTTCTATTAAGTTGCTGTTAATAAAATAAAAAAGAAAACACACAAATTGCTATTACAAAAATGAACATTCTTCAATTAACTTTCTATTAACCAAAAAGAAAAAAAAAAATCAATCTCACTTTATTACTTCTAAAACAAACAGCCAGAAATTGAGTCAATTACCTTTATGCATTTTGGCCTGTTTAACTCCACATGGGAAACATAATTTTCAACAAGAAATTTGAAACCAATCTCCAACTCAGCATCAAATGATCCATCTGGATATCGTTGAATTATCTCTGACTGTTGACACCAGGGGACAAATCCATGATATAAGTCAACAGCTGCAACTACATCAAATAACTGCTCTGGGGAGTACCTGATATACAGAAACCATGTCCACATTATCTCTCTCATAAAACAAAATATCCAAATGATGTAGTGTAGCCATGAGAGAATATATCCAAATGTCAACTGTAAATCTGATGGGCAAAAACAAACATTCCTTCACAAACCTCACGCAAACCTAGCACCCACCCCAAGGGCTAAGGATGAAATCTGCTTCAGAAAATATTTCTTCGCAAATAGTAGAATACAGAAAATATTTCTTTGCATAAAGAAAATAGTAAAAATAGCCAGCTTCAAGCATTCAAATAGAACAAAATAGTTAGGGAACTTAGGAAGTGGGGAAAAAAGGCATAGAGGAAATGCTTTAAATAAACAGAACCAAAAGATAGATGAAAGAAAAGTATAATCAAGCTGGGGGACTAATGACCAGCAGACTTGGGTACTCACCAACTGACCCAGCAATGATCGAGGACCTGGCCCCCACCCCAAGGGCTAAGGGTGAAATCTGCTTCAGAAAATATTTCTTCGCATGAATAAATAGTAGAATACAGAAAATATTTCTTTGCATAAAGAAAATAGTAAAAATAGCCAGCTTCCAGCATTCAAATAGAACAAAATAGTTAGGGAACTTAGGAAGTGGGGAAAAAAGGCATAGAGGAAATGCTTTAAATAAACAGAACTAAAAGATAGATGAAAGAAAAGTATAATCAAGGTGGGGGACTAATGACCAGCAGACTTCTTGAAGCAAACCATTTAGAGTAACTAAGGTTGCCCATCAGGTAAAACTGCTGACTATGGAGAATCCTAATGTTAGTCAATGATGGACGTGATTTAGGAACCTTATGTCCTGTATGATGATGCATTACAAACAAAATGCAGAAAATTTTCTGAAAAGGAAATGAAAATGGATGGTGCTTTCAGTTACTATGCTCAATAAAATAGACAATTGATCAATCACAAAGACATGCATTCATAAGATGAGTGTCGATCAATTAGAATGTTGGCATGAGCAGTCAGAATCAGATAAAAAATTGTAAGTTTGGAAATGTACACAACTAATATAAAAGTAGCCTATTGGTAACAACTCAAATAGTTTTGCATGCCTTTAGAAGGATAACAACAGAACAAGTGAGAATTCCTTAATACATTACTTGGATGCAAAGTGATAAGTAATGGAGTGATAGAATAATGAAACTAAAAAAATAATAATTATAATTTAACCAAATGCTAGGAACCAAAAAGAGTAAAAGGAGTTGTTCAATATGCCATTGTCAATAATAAATGGTAGGAAGGAAAAGGAAGTTAAAATTTTGAGTCTGAGGGTTCCCAACAATTGGTTGCCATGGAATATCTGCAAAAGGATTATCCTCTTTATGAAATTTGTAGCTCTCAAGAAGAAAAATAGAATTGATGGGACAGATACTACTCAAGACTTCAATTTTCTCTCTTGTGTATGAGTGCCCTAAATATGTAAGACTTCTTTCTATCCTGGGTTAAACTATCCTATTTGGATTTGAAGAGCATGGTCATGGCATTTGCTACTTTGTTGATTGCACAACAACAATGTTTGTTGTTCAAAAAACAAATAACCATGGAGTTGAAATTAGATTTCAAGAAAGGATGAAGAGAAAATGGTGGTTCTAGAGGTGTAAGCATATTTTCATAGAGGTGTGAGAATGAATTCTAGGCATGAAAAAATGCTTCTATTAACAAGGAGAAATTGTTGTTTTGGTGTGGAATCAAAGTCCTTCAAAATCTTTTTGGAGTCCGTAAATGGTAAGGCGGTGGGGAAGATTGTAGAGACGGGTCAGGGGTTTTCCTCTTAGATCAAATTTAAGATGAGGAGTCTTCCTTGGCTTCTTGAGGGAGTGGAAGACTGCTGTGAAGGAAAGTTCAGAGAGCCTTTCAGAAGAGTGTGGAATGAAGGGGGAAGGAGCTACAAGTTGGAGTTGCGCAGCTGCAGCAACAAAACTGGAAGGTTTCTGTTGTGTTCAGCTGTGTGCATAGAGGAAAAAAGGTTTTCCTTAGTTTTCCTAGAAGGAAAGGCTCCCCAAGGGGATTGGAAGATTCTTGCCTCAAATCTTAGGAGCATTGGGGTAGTCCCTGTGTCTTAGCCTTTGGAGGAGTCAAAGGAGCAGGTCAAGCATTGGGAGGAAAAGATAGGTGACAATCAGTTTAAGGAAGCTTCCTTTGCAAAGGTGTTGAACAAAGGCAAGAAGGAGTGGGGTGATGAAGTGTGGGTTGAGAGTGAGTCAAGGGAGGTATTAAGCAACTTGGGGTTTCTCAAGAAGTGTCAAGTGGGGAGGTGGGATGGTTCTTTAAACTGGTTGCCAGCTTTGGACACGCTGAATTTGTGAGCTTGACATTCTTAAGGTTTGAATGGGGATTTGAATCTACTTTTGTTGGGAGACAATCTCGTTTTATTTGAGCTTGAAAATGTTTCTAAGGCCGAAAGTGTTTCATTTTTTAGGTCTTGCTTGTTTGAGGGAAGAAGAATGAAGCTAGAATGGTGGGAGCCGGATGTTGGTTACTTCAAAGAAGGTGCTTGCGTCAGTGAAGTGTGGTTGAGGGTGTTGGGTCTACCAGTGCATCTATAGGGAAAAAAGTTCTTTAAAAAGAGTGGACGATGTCTGTGGAGGTTTTGTGATGGTTGATATAGAGATAGAGGAGAGGCGTCACCTGAAATGGGTGAGATTACTCATTAAATCTAGTGGAAGAAAGGTGTCAAATCAGTTAGTGGCTGTGGACATAGACAATGTCTTTGTCATCTGTTTGTGGTGGGAAGTTTCTCTATGGTTGTCGATGAGCTTTCAAAGAGGAGTTGCAGAAATCCAGAGGTTAGGGATAAAAAGAAAAGAAGTTCATGTGTGGTTGGGAGAGTGTAGGAGAAAGAAGGGAGACGTGTTGCAGATGTCGTGCAAGAAGAGGTGACTGAATAGAAGGCCTTAGGGGTTGTGCCTAGTCTCTTAGCACAAGATATAGAGAAACGTGTGTGGTCAAAGTCGGGCAGCAGCTTAGATGGGGAGCTTCTTGGGCCTCCTTGCAGGTCACTGGGTCGTAAGGCTTTAAATGAATTGGATACTGGTGAAAGGAGCACATGTTTCTTCTCAAGCCTGCCCAAAACCTCTTCTTTAAGTTTGTCCAAAGGGAACCAAGCTGGGCTTCCTAAGTTTGGGCTAGGTTAAGAGCCATGTGAGCTGTTCCCAGTGGGCAATATGGAGAATGTGGAGGAGTTGGCTTCTGAGCTTGGTTGTAAGGTGGGAAGTTTACCCTCCACTTGGGAATGCCATTGGATGCTCCCTTCAAGTCTATGACAATTTGGGATGGAGTGGAGAAGAGATTCCATAAGAGATTGGCTATGTGGAAACGTCAATATATTTCTAAGGGAGGAAGAATTACCTTGATTAGGAGTACACTGTTCAACTTGCCTATTCTTCAATTGCCAAGAGGGGTCAGATTAAGGTTGGAGCAAATTCAGAGAGATTTCTTGTGGGGAGGTGGAGCTTTAGTCCGAAGACCTCACTTAGTAAGATGGGCAACAGTTTGGCTTCTTAAGAGAAAATGGGGTCTGGGGGTTAAGAGCATTTCTACACTCAATACAGCTCTCCTTTGCAAATGGAGTTGGCGTTTTGCGAATAAGAGAGGGGCTTTATGGAACCAAGTAATTAGGGGGAAATATGGAGAGAAACAAGGAGGGTGGTGTTCTCGGGATGTAAGAGAGGGGTATGGTGTAGGGTTGTGGAAAACAATTAGGAAGTTCGAGCACATAGTTAGCAGTAGACTCTCCTTTGTGGTGGGGAATAGGCAAAGGGTGAGTTTTTGGAAGGATGCTTGGTGTGGGGATACACCTTTGTGAGTTTCTTTCCCTTCCTTGTTCGCTCTAGCTAATCCAAAAGAAGCTTGGGTGAAGGATGTTAGGTCCGGGACAACAGAGGGAGTTGAAGTCCTTGCTTTACAAGGTCCTTTAACAATTGGGAGATGGAAGAGGTGGAGGGCTTTCTGTTACACCTATGTGGTCAAAAACTGATCTTGGAAGAGGATGATAGGGTGCAGTGGATGGAAACAAAGGATGGAATTTTCTCAACAAAGTCACTTTACAAAGTTCCTCAGTTTTATTTCCAATGAAGAACATTTGGAAGTTGTGTGTGAAGCCAAAACTAAGCTTCTTTGCTTAGGAGGCTTCTTGGGGTAAAGTTTTAACCTTGGACTAAGTTAAAAAAAAAAAAGGATGGGCCTTAGCAAATAGATGTTATTTTTGTCAAGCGGAAAAGGAATCCACTGACCACCTCCTTCTTCATTATGAAAAGAAAAATGCATTGTGAGAGATGTTTTTCACTCTTTTTAGAGTGTCTTCGGTGTTCCCATTGCCGATTAGGGAAACCCTATTGGGTTGGACTGGTTTCTTTATGGGAAAGAAGTGCAAGACTGTTTGGAGAGCGGGTCCTCTTTGCATTTTTTGGACAATTTGGAAGACTAGCAATAGAATCGCCTTTGAAAATGAGGTGTTGTCCATCCAAAGGCTAAAAACTTCTTTTCTTAACTCACTTTGGTCGGAGACTAATTTGTTTATAAAAGATGATCCCTCTACCTTTGTTGAGTTCATTGATTGGGTGGGTTCCCGTTGAGGGAGGGGATACTTTTTTTGTACATCTTTATGGACAATTTTTTATTTTACTTGTAAGGGGGTGAGTATTTTCCTTTCTATTATGTACATCTTGAGTCACTATTTTAGCGCCTCTTAGCAATACAATCCTTTTCTTACTTATCAAAAAAAAAAAAAAAAGCCAAGCCAACCCATGTCTTTTGGAACCCTGGTTTTAAGTTCCCAAGAAAGACGTCAAAGGAACCCTAACATTGGTGATTCTGCTTCCTCTCTGGAGTTCTTCGCATATCCCCTCTCCTAATGGCAATGATTCAGTCTGATGGAGTGGATTTCAGGTGTGGATGAAGCCCTGATGACAGAAGCAGTAGGCTTAAAGGTAGGTCCCCGCTCTTGATGTTAGCATGTCAGACAAGGGTGGCGCCTCCCTTGGGGACTCTAATTTCTGGTTCTTGGCCATTTTGAATGATGTTCCAAAATGGAAGGATGTTAGATCTTATGTGGAATGAAGAGAAGGGTCCTTCGGGTAAGGAGTTGGAGGTCAACCAAGTTGTGGAGGCCTATTGCCTATCAAAGGGGAAGGAGCTTAGCTTTATGAGTCTTCCTAGTAAGTTTGCCAATTTCAGTAGTTTTTTGGGTTTGTCAATGGTGGGATTTAAAAAGGAAATTACTTTCCTTTTAAAAAGAATCGAGTCAAGAAAAGGACATGGGTTTAAGGTCTCAAGTCTCAAGGGAAAATAGGAAATTCTCATCTACTCATTTGGAGAAGGAAACCTAAAAGCTAGAATGTTCAGTAAATTACAATTGCTCTCCTCTCTCGATCAGGGAACGAAGGGAGAGCAATGGGATTTTAGTTCTCTCTATGAGGTTGCTTTCTTCACCCCTAGCTTGGTTGATGGTTTTTGGTTGTAGAAGGACTCTCGAGTGGTTTCTTGTCCATCCTAGGCTTTAGGTGTTTCTTGCGAGGTAACTTTTAGGTATTTCCCATCAGGCCTGTCCAGTTTTCTAAGGAGTTGGGGTTGGATGCTGTTTGGATGGTTTGTTTTAGCTCTGCCCTTTTCTCTCTTGCTAGCCTTTAAGCCTTTTGTGTGTGTGTGTGTGTGGGGGGGGGCAACAAGGAAGATGCAATATCTTTTAGAATTCTAGAATGAAATGAAACATCATACTGATTTTCAATTTTGTTTCCTCAGTTATGGAAGAACCTTATTTTGTGCAGAGGGTTTGCCCAATTCTTCGAATTGTATGGGTACCACTTTTCAAAGAAACACAATAACAATGCTGACGGACGAGAATGAAGTAATTTCTTCGTTTCATTTTCAGAAAAATCATCCAGGCAACAGAAGAGAAAAGAAACAGAAAATTAGGAATATTACAGCAGCTACTTCAACCCCAAAACTAATAGAAATTTCCAAGTTTTATTTTCAATTATCCTCTTACAAATTCTTAGCAACGAAACAGAGAATAAGCCAAATTGGTTACCGCATAATGCGCCGTTCCTCATAAACTTTAGATAGAATACCGCCCTCTTCTCCGTCTACACAACCAAGAAAACTCCTCCTTTGAACAGCACTGCTGCAACACATTCTTCCCATCAAAGTATTAAAATCCTTGTTAGCAAGGAGCGATTCATGGACCGGAGCAATGCCACTCAAGCACCTAGTCTGATTGAATAACATCCGCGACTGCCCACCGTTTTTGGCAGACCTCACGCAGTTACTACAGCGGACGAAGGACCCAACAGCCCTCGCCGTCGTAAAAAATGGCGGCATCGTGATTGCACACCTAACTCATGCAAATCAAAAAACTGCCCCGCTAAACAACAAACGACAGGGGGGGGAAATGGGTCCTGGGATGAGAGAAGGAGCGAGAAATCAGAGAAGAATGGAGGGAGGAGGTGTTTCAACAAGTTTTATCAGTTTCGCTTCCCTTTTTCGGTTTCCCTTTTTGTGTCCTATCAAAAAGGGGGGAGATTGGGTCGGTAAATCATGGTATGACCGCATGAGATAGAAATAAGCGGACTCTTTAGAAGGTTCGCCTTTGCTTCTTTGACATTGACCCGACCATTGAGTCAAAAGCATGCCACTTTTGAACTTTTGTTTAAATTTATAATGCTTGGAAGTTTTGAAAAGAAACTTCAAAAATGCCATAAATCTAGAAGAAATAATTTTAAAAGTGTCATATTTTATTAATATTATTTATTTATTTAAAAAAAAATCCCATGAAAATTTGGTGCCCTTTCCCAGATTCCAATCATTTACGATTGAAATTTAAAAACCATCATCAGTCATTCTTTCTCTGATGGGCGTGGACCCAGAAATGGATTTGTACGCCAAATCCTGTATATGAAATTGGATTGGACAAAATTCCCATATGAATATGCACGTAGGATTATGGTGTGCATTTCATTTTATTGGGTTTTGAAAAGGCCTAATTGAACTTCATTCATATCTATATAATCTAATGCGCTTGCTACACATCCATAAAATCACAAAAAAGAAACATATACAAATGTTTGTTATGTGCTTGTTATAGCCATGGAAGTCAGTTCTCGTCAATACATATACTATACCCAGACACAAATCAACAACAAACAGCTCCACCCACCCAAAAAGAAAGAGGAAGAAGAGTGGTCGCACACAACATTCTTCATTCTTGTCCATACCCCAATTTGTACTACCAGAGAGTAAAGACACACCTATTGGTGCCCTCTCTTCCTCTCTCTCTCCATGCTCCTCTTTCATAGTACTAAAGCCACATCTCTTATGCTTTCCCTCTCTTGATTTTGTTGTTGGTTTATGAGTTATAACAATCAATATGCCCCAAGTTTCCTTCATCCACCTCCGGAACAGAAAGGAATATATACACAGACCAAATTGTGATCCGAAGCCAGCCTTGTTGCTTGCTTGACAGTCATTGATAGAATCCTTCATCAGTCTGCAGGGACACTGTTCATAGTGGCATCTCCAGTGACAGTGTGTCTCTGAGAAGGAACAACCTGAAAAAACCACTTAATGGATTGAGAACCACATGATATTATGATGTACAGAATACAATAAAATGATGCTAACGGTCAAACACAGTACTTGATCATTGACACAAGTATCAACCACTATTGTTTTCATCCTCTTTGCACTGACTAGACTGCTTTCCCTCCCCCCTTCAACATCATCGTCAAGAAAGTTCTGATCGGACACCTCTGCACGAAATAAAATATTCTAATTAGTTTCAGGAGCTAAAATCACTTAAACCTTCCTTTTTTTTGTCCCCAATTCGCTAGTATTTGAAGCATTAAGTGGCCAAGGTATGGAAGGATCATGAAAATTTCCTGTCAATTGAGTAAAGAATCTCCATTTTGCAGCATACAGATGCATCATGAATCACAGAGTAAAGAGCAGAAAAAGGAAAAAAGAAAGGGTGTATTGTCCATGATAGAGATACCATAGTTTTCACCTAGTACCCAAGCCCAAGCACAACACAGGCATCACTGTGACATGTCAAAGGAACCTATTTCTCCAGTGCCTATGGGACTGGATATCTCATACTCGATTCAGTCTCCATTGGCATGCATCAAGATGATTGGCACCTCATGTTCAAACTGCAGTCAATGATTGAGAATATGGCAAAGTGCTAAGAATATCGGCTTAGAGCATGAGGGATATGTTTGGCTATTAAAAGGGATTGGAGCTCGTCATCAGTTGAAATGCTGTAGTGATGACATTATTGGGGTGAATTCAGAAATGTTCAACTCTTGAGGCTTAGGCCTCCCGAGAATCACAAAATGCATTGAAGTAGAAAAGGCCCTGACAGGGAAAGAAATACAAGTATTTGAGCACAAAACATCATAAGAGAAAGCATTTTCAAGTTCTTCCCTCTTAAAAATGAATTCAATTAACAATTTAGAGCCTTGCTCAAGCCATTCTTGTTAAATCTGAATCCAGATTGTAGAATCCTAAGTTTCTCGGTCCCATATCACAAGGGAGACATTTCTTGATCTTTAGGTTGACCTTAGTTTTTCAAGTCACCATCGTCAACCAAACCTTTCTGAAAAAATAAACAAAACCCTGGTTTCTAACATTGTAAATGGCCCTAGGTTTTCAAGTCAACATTGTTAAGTAAACCTTTCCAAATAAATAAATAAGAACCACTTATAATATTTATGCATTGCCTTTACTTGGCAGAGTGAAGCAAGAAAATATAAGTGATGGTACCAAGGAATAAATAAGAATTCACGCAGCTAACAAATCTGAGATTATGTATCAGCTAAGAGAAAACATTAGATTTTGAAATATTATTCAATAAATGCACCAAATATTTAAATTATTCATGCTCTGTATTTCTCAGTGATAATACTTATATCAACAAGCAAGTAATTCAGAATGTATATAGGAAGAAGCACGGATCAGTTAACACAAATCTAATATACATACATACATACATATACATGTGTGCTTGTGTGTCTTTGCATACACAGTAAGAAAAGGAGAATCTTCCAGAATACAACAATATATAGCCAATGACTACCTGTATTGGTGCTGAGGGAATCTCGTTGGCGCAAATGACAGTGATACATGGGGAACTGCTTTGAAGTGGTGGCTAATCCACAGGGTGATGCCTTTTTCCCTCTAGAGGGGACTGCTTTCCTTGTGGAAGAACCATTCTCCTGAGGAGCAGGCAACACTACAGTTTCATCCCTGCACGCCGATCTGAAATGCTGGATCCATGGATTTGCTAGAAGAACATGAGATCCATCTGCTTTAACCATTTGCTTCCTAGCTCTTTCAAAATTGATCTTCTGCCAGAAGCCACCACGAAGAACCTTGAACTGGGAAGTTGGAAGAAAAGAATGAAAGGAGTCACACAGAAAGCAATGGCAGAAATTTAAAGCCAAAATCTCATATAATGAGGAAGGCAGCACATGAAACAGAAGAGAGTGGTAGGTTCAGACCTGGCCAGATGAGTTGCGGGTTTTACAAAGCATTTGCAAGGATGGTTTGGAATCTGATGGGTTCTCTTTTTGAGAGTGCCAACCAAGCAAACCAAAAGAATTATATAACTGGTCAACAAATGATGCTTCCATGGATTTGAGGTACAAACTGTGCTTCTCATCCGTCCATTCCATGGACATAGGTTCCGTCACTGGAGAGTCCTATCACATTATTATCATTATTAGAACCACATGACCTCAAAAAATGCAATGGGAATTAAACTCAATACAACAATAATCCACTAGATTTATGGTAGACAGAGGACACAGAACAGGGTATGTAGGAATCAAAAGAAAAAAGCCAAACAAAGGTAAGAAACGATGTCAAATGTTCTAAGGACAGACATTTTCCCAATTGTCATACCATATGCACAATCATAGTATTCACTAACACTATTTCTTTTCCATCTTGGTACGAGGAAAACAGACTTAGCTACTTAAGTCTGTTGGAGACTACAAACTGCCTTCCAATTCAACTGGAGCTCCAAGACTTTCTGATGCTATTTTTTAACGAATTTCTCCAGACTTATTGGTCTGTGTCTTGAATCGTATTACAAACACCCTCTGATCTAATCAATTAAAACGAGGCACGAGAAAGATAAGAACCAGAAGAAAAACACCCAGAACTCGAATATGGGAAATAGTTTAAAATATCTGTACGCAATACAATATTCATCAGACTGACCGATCCCACAGCCTACTATGCGTTGTTTGCAGTTCTATCCCCAGACCCATTTCCCCGTTGTAAAAAGGCAATCGATTAAAAGTACAAGCCTGAATTAAAATTAATTTCTTCTGCACTAAAAAAATAACAACAATAATTAAAAAGAAAAAAAAAAAGCTTGAGCTTTTCATTCCATACGCAACATAAAATATTCAGGAACAACCTTGATTCTCAAACTCTAATAATAAGTAAAAAAAAAAAAAAAAAAAGAAACCAATCAACAAAAGCAGACCCCAAGATTCCACTGAAACCCAAAACGATTATATAAAAAAAATTCAGAAAAATATATTAATATGAACTAGGAAAAGAGGAAGAAGAAGAATTACTAGGCTAGAAGTCTCTTCCTGGTCAACAGACTCGGTGGAGTCGCCACCGGTGAGTCCTGAAGTCTGCCTGGTTCTGAAACTCTCCATATCATTAACAATAAATATATATGTTTATTTTTATGGTGAAATCAAGCCCAAATTTAGTATTCTGTAACAGGGAAGGGATTGAGAGAGAGAGAGAACGGAGAGAGAAGATGAGGGAAATGAGCACCCAAAGGGATGGTGGAGGGGACAAAAGAACGCGCCAGCTGTCAACACTTTACACGTGGCAGGAGGTAACGACCTTGCCACGTCAAGATGGTTAGAGGCGTTGAAGATATTTTTTTCCGCCTACTGAAAAATATCTGGTATTGGAAGGCTGTTGACATTTGGAGTGCCTGACGGTTCGGCCTGAGTGTTAATATGCCCTTTTAATTATTCCCCTTTTGTGGCTTCTGAGTATCCAAGCATATAAAGACGACACCTGATTGCATTTAACTCCACTTGAATGCACCATATCTCCTGACTCAGATATTTTGGATATTTTGGTATGACTCATTAACTTTATCCAATTATACAATTATATACCACAAATTAGTAAATTACTCCTGTGTTATACCCACCTGAATGAAATAGAATTGGATATAATCTGATACAGGGGTCGCCTGTGTTTCAAGTGAATCGAGTAGAGTTTAGAGTCTTCAGACAGTGGCAATGGCAGTGGCAGTGGCAGTGGAGTTGGAGTCGAGTCTTCTTTTTTTAAAAAAAATAAAAAATAAAATTTATTACAATGATTGGATGAGTGAGTGCTATGCGTGAAGGGGTGGTCCAGACATGTACCCGAAACGAGAATGGATGACCAATCAAGGAGTTGGAATGTTACCTTCCCTTTCAATACAATTATTCAGTTAGGAGATGTTTTTGCCCACTCTGCTTGGCTTTGAAATGGAGAATAAGCATGTGGCCTTGGGCAACTAGATACTAAATGCTATGAGTCAATGAGTTTGACGAGAAAGGAAGATATTTTTTTTGCTAAACATGACTTCAAAGAGAGAGTAAGCAACTAATCGAAAAGAGAAGCTAAGCAGCTAAGAGAAATTTTCCAACCAGCCTCCGTCTGTTTCCATCAAAGATAAAAATAAATATCTCAAACTAATATCTTGTCTCACGAGTTCCCAAAAATATCTCAAACTGACATAGAGGCTTATTGATAGAAGAATCCTCTGGCTTTCCTTCTAAAATTTTGGAATAGGGCAGCGGAGATAAGCTGTTAAATCATCTCAAGGCATCAACAAATGTGGGCTGGTCACATCTACTAGTGTAAGTCTATCTCCTGCAATCACAGCCATTCTTTTGACATGTGAATCAATCCAAAAGCCATAGATCATGCAAACAGTTCCAAATTTCTGGATCTTCCGAAGTGAGGATACCGTTACAATATATATCTTCACAAGTTAGAAAGCTCTTAGATATATGAGTGCACACGGTCGAAGAATCTTACATTTCAAAGCACCCCCAATATAAGATAAAATCTGTACTACAAAGCATATATGCAAAAAGCTTGTGGACAAAGAATACACTGTAACATCAGACATCTGGAGATAGGAAAAATGGTATGAACTTTGGTTCTTATATATCAGGGAAAAACAAAGACCCTCGGCCAAAAATGGTTCTCAAATTCAGCTTAACATGCCATTGGATTTGCGTTTCGACACATATATCACCATATATGGAAGAAGAATAAAAGAATATTTCCCAAGACCATATCAACTTTTAAGCCTATTTCTTATTCATGCCTTTGTACAACAATTCGCCAAGTTGAGTCTTCTCTAGTCTGCTTTTACAATTGGACGTGTGGAAAAGAAGAAGGAAAAAACAAAAAAAGGCATGCCAATTCTTTTAGAAGGGAACAGAATTAAAAAACTAAAGCATCCTCCTTCTCCTCATCCTCTGTTGCAGTTTCTTGGAGGTCAATCTGGCCTGCAGCAGCAGAAGGGAGCAATAATTATCAGAATACAAAGACTTTAAAAAGATTTTTATTTCCTTTTTAAAAAAATATATATATATATATATATATATATATATATATATATATATATATATATATATACTTTCTCTGAAAATATTTTCTCGGTTGAGAAAAGAAACCAATAGAGCCATTTAATTGCTACAACATAATAATTTACATATCATGGTATGGAAAATCAAGTGCATTGTTAACATGGTTTACTGCAGTACAAAATTACAGATGAAGAAAAAAAATAACAGTGTACATAGTCCAAGTTGTTAGAATCTTGAAGCACATGGCAAAGGAAAATAACAATTTGGTCAAGGTGAAATTCTAAAGACACCAGGCATTTAATTCATTTGCAGATAAGAAACACACCACAAATTCTGTGTAAGTTGTTCAAAATTAGAGAATATTAGTAAACAAGATTAGAACTCAATTTGGGATTTTACAACCAGATTCCATTTCTGAAAGAAAACCGTGTTGGGCTGTACAAGACATTAAACATCATTTTCTTTGAATCATTTAGCGGTTAAGGTACAAGGTCAAAGTTCACTAATGTGAATCTGATGCTGAATTTTTTCAATTAATTGCATCATATTAAAATGAAACCTGCATAGCCAGGCACTTTTCAGGAAAACAGTATCCTAACACAAATAAAGTCCACATTTCCAGGGTCATTCAGAGAACTGTGAAATTTATATCTACAGAAAATCACTCTCATTGTGCCAGACATGATAACAGGCAAATTACCTAGAATGACTCTGGATCTATTTTTCCTTATATCAAACTAAGTTTTCATGACCAATAAATAGTAATTGAAGAAAGTTAACCGTACCAAACAATGAAACCAGCGAGGGGGCCTTTGAAGATCCATTAGATCTAATGTCTGTACCTGCAATTCGCATCAAGAATAATGAGCCTCCTCTACTATTGATAGTCCCAGGAACATATTTGTCAGAATATACACATTTCAACCAGATTGTAATTTACAGTTGTTACTCAAATACAGTGTTCTTCCCTTCTATGGAACCTAGAAAGATGAAGCTAAAACTTACATGAAGCATAAAAAAATCCGAATGATAAACAGTAACATACACCAACTAGCTCAATTTCATAAGTACTGGGTCCCAAAAATAGAAATATAGAAGCACAAACCCACTACTCTAAAATGGCACTAAAATCATCTGTTGTCAAGTTGTTTCCTTATGGAAAAATCATCACATATAATGCAGCATCCAAGGTGAACAGTTATCTAGAGAAGGATTTAATGGAGAATGTTCATTAAAATTACCATTGCCAGATTAATGATCATATACTTTTTGGAAAAACCTAATGAAACCAACCCATACAAGAGCATTTAAGATATTATGATGTGCTTTTACTCCATATCATATACATGTATTCATCAAGTTATCATCCTTTTAAATAGCATCACCATCTTTAACTAGACTAACCCATGGACTCCAGGGTTCACAACTATATATGAAGGGGACTGACAGACACGTTGCAAGCAGAAAAAACAAAAGCAAGGGTTGAAATAACTTTTAACATCTACAGTAATATGGAACAATTGGTTAAATAAATGTGTAGCACCAGACACAAAATGGATCTTACAACTATTACCCTAACTGACATTTCCATACGAGTAGTGGACTATTAACCTATAAGAAACTCATCCATACATTAGGGAAATTTGAACCCAAACTGTATGCACTATATCTCTTCCTGCAGATTTCTTCCAAAAACTTTAGGTAATAACAGCAGAGGAGCCTTTGGAAGGTTTTGGTCCACAAGGGACATGGCTAGTTCCGACGGAATTCAATGCAGTTTCTATCATCACATTGAAAAATGTCATGACTAACTTAACGTCAATGCTTAATTCATCATCATGTAAGGATTTATAGTTGGGTTTGGAGATGGCCAAAATCACCCACTGCATTCTTTGTTCATCTTGATTGAAATGGGATTGTCCATTTTAGAGAGGATACTTGGGAAGATTAAAGAAAAAACCAATGTTTTTAAAACCAGATTGATCATTGAACTAGAAAAGACAATGATTCAAAGTTCAATGGTCAAACCGATGGTTAAACTGTGGTCAAACCGATGATGTCATAAATATATAATTTATATATTATATAAAATTAAAAAGAATTATAAGAAATTAAGAATGTATAGATATATATATAATTGAAAATTTAAATAATATTTCATTTTTTAAATTTGATATGCCAAATTAAATGATAAAAATATATTAACATTTAAAATTTTATTAAATAAAATATATATAATATTTAAGTATGAAGATATATTTAAGATGAAAGGAAAATTATAATATTTAATTTTTAGATGTTTATATATCTTATTATTTTAAAATTTAAAAAATTATTATATTAATTTTTTTTTTTTGATAGATAAGCACTGAATATATTAAAAAGAGGCCAAAAAGCCACACAGTATACAAGGAGTATACAAACCAGCTAAGCCTCACAACCAAAAAGAAAGCAAAAAACCCCACCAACCCTTAGCTGGAGGCTAACCACTCCAAGAAGCCTATAAGGGACAGCGAATTCTCTCCACTATACAATCTAGCCCAACGCCATAAATTACAAACAAAAGAATTTTTTAATTTCTGAATTGCTAACACTCCCCCCTTAAATGCTAGTCTATTTCTTTCATTCCAAAGCGTCCAAAAAATGTACAACGGGATAGACTTCCATATCTTTTTCCTCTTTTTCCCAACAAAAAGGCCCCTCCAGCTCAATAAGACCTCCTTTACAGTTTCTGGAAAGACCCACTGAACACCAAACAAAGCAAAGACCATATCCCACAAGACTTTTGCCACTATATAGTGTATGAGAATGTGATTTACAGATTCCTTTTCACAGCCACACAAGAAACAACAATTCGGGAGTTGCCACCCTCTTTTCTGGAGCCTATCTAACGTAAGCACATTCCCCCAAGTGGCCTCCCAAGCAAAGAACAATATTTTAGTTGGAACTTTATCCACTCAAATGTTACTTTTCGGAAAGTTGGTGGCAACGGTATTGACCACCAAATTGTACGCTTCCTTGATTTTAAACTGCCCATTTCTTCCTCCTTTCCAATAGACTGAATCTTCCTCTAAAGTAGGTTTATAGCCCCTCAAGACATGAAGCAAGTTACCTACCATATCCAATTCCCAATCATTGAAATCCCTCATAAACCTTAAATCCCAACCTCCTTGACCGACATTCTGATCCTACTCTAAAAATTATTATATTAATTATTTTATATTATTTTCATACTTATCATTATATAATTATTATAAAAATAAAACATGAATGTAAATATTTATATTTATTTAATGGTTCTATATGATGAAAATGTAAAAAAATAAAAAAAAAAAATCAATGTGTCTACATTATCATTTAAGTTGTTGTACAACAATAGATAACAAAGTAATTGAGTGGCTAAGTGGTCAAATCCTTTGTTTTTGTAACTAAAGGTCTATGGCTCAAGTCCCCTTGGGTGCAAAAATTATTTCCCTCATAATCAATCCCACATCAGAAATATGTAGCCTACATTTGCTTTTTCAATACCTTGAAACAATGACTAAAAACACAAGTGGGCTTGAGTGTGGCTAGTCAACCAGGCCATCAGTGGATGGTTCAATTGGTCAAATTGGCCGATTTGACTTTTAAAACATTAGAGAAAACCTATATGCCTATGCCTGTGGAAAAAAGAAAAGTAGAGAAAGGGGAGAGATAAAAAAAGGAATATCTGATGAAATGGGATCAAGATTGCTAGTGGTACTAACATAAATTGCTTTATGTTGTGATGATAGTTTATTTATATTCTTCAGTCTAGACTTTTTTTTTTTTTTTGGAGATTAGAAACAAAAACATTTTCATTGATATGAGAATACAAGAAAGGATGCAAAACCTTTCTCCACATTACAAAACCTAATCAAAACAAAGGAAAAGAAATACTCTCCAATAGACATCAAAACTACTCAACATTGCTATTTTAACCCTTTTGAGCTACATGTTGACATCTAATCAAGTTGAATTATGTTGAGAGGAATGGCCTTGAAAGTTGTAATAGTCCGGCCCAAAAAGATGACTAGAAGTAAACTAGATCACATATCGTTTTAATATACCTCACTTATCCGTAAAGATCCTAACATTTCTTTCCCTCCATATTATCCAAATCAATGTAAGACAAGTGATTTGCCATATAACTTTGTTTGTAGTAATTCTATCCAAACCCTAAAAAGAAAAAGTCAACATTTCACTAACATTTCTAGGAGGAACTCAAACCAAATTGGCTAGTTTGAATAGTTTGTGTCATAACTCCAAAATTATTAGCAATGTAAAAAAAGATGATCCATCGATTCTCAATTGCCAATATAAAGAGTGCAAACATCCAAATTAAGGGTTTTGAAAGGCCTTTTCGCCTGAAGTAAGTTATTGGTCTCAACCTTCTTGTTAACCACTGACCAAACAAATAACTTGACCTTTGATAAGGCTTTTGATTTCCATATGAAATTTGTAGGAGAAAAGAAAACTTGAGTTCATTGATTAGATATAGTTCAGAAGAAAGATTTGACCGAAAATAAGCCGAAGGCAAATAATAATCAAGCTCTCATATCTGAGGAAGACGGTGATAGTTAACATGACTGAGAATAGATATGAGACTTTCAAGATTCTATATCTTTGAATTAGTGAGGTTATGTTAAAATTCAAAGCTAAAAGTTAAAGGGGAAGAGAGTCCAAGCATAGATGAAATAAAGGAATTTTTAGCTTATGTGACTTTGTAAAGACTTGGGAATTGAAAAGTCAAAGGTTGTTTCCCTCACCAAAAATCTTCCCAAAAAACAGAATTTTGTCCTATCACCAACCAAAAATAGAATTCGACTACTTAATTAAAATGTTGGTGTCCCAACCCTTTAAATGTGTCACATAGGTGCTCAAGATGACCTTGTGTAATACAGTTGTAATCTTCCTAGGAAATTTCTACAACCACTTTCCTGTGAGGCCTTATTTCACAAAGATGTGCTCTCGAGCCTTAACCTTCCTTCCCCATTTTACTTGCATACTTGAATTCAACTAATAACATGATCTCTCTTTCCCTCCCCAAACCTCAACCAAAGGGAATTTTGCTACTAAGGATGGAATCTTATACAATGAAAGGAAATAATTACGGATGTGAGATAAACAAGATCCAATCAAAGTTATTCTTCCGCCTAAGGACAAAAAGTTTTTTTCCATACATCCAGTATCCTTAAAATTCTATTTATGATTAGGCTCCAAACAACACTAGCCTTAAGATTCCCCTCTAATAGAAGACCCAAATAGGTTAAAGGCCAATAAACTTTACATTCTAACAATGAAGACAATCAAACAATTTGATCCCAGCTCATATTAATTCCTAAGAATGTGCTCTTGTCAAGATTGATCTTAAGTCGTAAAATGCACCTAAAACAACAAGATAAGCTTAAGATTTTGTAAGTCTTCCATTATGGCATTAACAAAATAAATAATGCCATCTACAAACCGTAAATGAGTCACCTTAGTCTTCCTTCTCCCTACTAGGAAACTTCAAGAATAGCTCTTTCCTTTGCTTTTAATTACATCCTACTTAAAACGTTAATTGCAATGATGAAAAGGAAAGGGGAGATAAGATCTCTCCTCTAGTTGCCTTAAACCATTCCTTGGCATTTTCATTCACTAAGACCACAAAACTTGTTGAGGACAAACATACCCTCATCCATGATCTCCATCTAGTACTAAATCCTTTTTTTGTTAAGAGCATATCTAAAAACCCCAACCCACATGGTCATAGGCCTTTTCAAAATCAATTTTGAAAACATCTCCTTTTCTCATCCACCATTTCGTTGGCTATCAATACTACATTTGAGATTTGTCTCCTTTCCACAAAAACACCAAGGGAAATGTTTATGGTTTCATTAAAAACTCCTTAGATGCAACTTTAAAGACTTTAACCATAATCTTAGACAAGCTTGTGATCAAACTAATGGGCTTAAAGTCTAAAATTTTGATGACTTAATTCTTTTTTGGCACTAGAGCAATGCAAGCGGCATTAGTGCTTTGTTTGATTACCTTGCTATTATGGAACACCATGAACACTTTTAATAAATCATTTTTTACCATGACCCAACAATCTTGCTACACTACTATGGAGAAACCATCCGACCCTTAGGTTTTTTCCATGTCTAATAAAAATTTTTTTTTTACGAATTTCCTCTTAAAAAAAGGGTCAATCCAATCAAATTGCACTTTTTTCTAAACGAGGTCAGTTCAAGTCTTCTAGCCACCATGAATCTCCAAAGGGCCTAGCATATAATTTTTTGAAGAATCTCACTATCTCCTTAGAGATACTCTCTAAATTGTTTAAAACAGCCTCTTCTTGCTTCTCCAAAGACTTGATGAGCTTCCTGCTTCTACTTCTACTTCTATTAACCATTCTATGGAAAAACTTAGAATTGCAATTCCATTTTTGTATCCATCTTATCATAACCTTTTGTCTCCTAGTAACCTCTTCCTTTAACAACAATTCTTCCATCTCCACTATCTTTAAAGCCCTAAGAGCTAGAAGCTCCGAAGAGAGATTTTCTTTCTACTTGTTGGTATCAATGTTGACAATATCTTTGAGAATATTCTTTTCCTCTCCTTTCAGCATCTAAACGCAACCTTACTCCATTCTTTCAATTTTGATTTGACATATTGTAGCCTTTTCACGAATCTATGACCTTCCCACCCTTCAACCATAAACTCTTTCCACCAAGAGTGAAAACTAGTCTTAAAGTCAGGGTGAAGCAATCACATGTTTTCGAACCTATATGGAGTTGGTCCAACAGATTTATGTCTATTATTTCAATTTTTGATTTGAAATATTGTAGCTTTTTCATGAATCTATGACCTTCCCACCCTTCAACCAAAAACTCTTTCCATGAAAAGTTAAAACTAGCTTTAAAGTCAAAGTGAAACAATCACATGTTTTCAAACCTATATGGAGTTGATCCTTATTTGAACAGGTTTGTGTCTATTCTTTCAATTTTGATTTGACATATTGTAGCCTTTTCATGAATCTATGACCTTCCCATCTTTCAACCAAAAACTCTTTCCACCAAGAGTTAAAACTAGCCTTAAAGTCAAGGTGAAACAATCACATGTTTTCGAACCTATATGGAGTTGGTCCCTGTTTCAACAGGTTTGTACCTAAGACAATTGGCCAATGATCTGAGGTGAATATGGTCTTCTTAGAGGCTATGTGTAAAGTCTATTCCAGTTCATTTGAAAATAAAAATCTATCTAGCCTCTTGCAAACAAAGAATTCTTGTAAACTGGACCATGTAAATAAAGCATTTTTAAGTGGGGGATCGACCAACTCACTTTCTTCAATGAATTCATCAAAATCTTTCATGTAAGGGGTTAATCTCGAACTACATAATGCCAACACACACACAAATAAATAATAATAACAAGATCTAATATCATTGTCCAAAAGTCTTTTATGAGAATGGAAATGTTGGTATCTCCAACTAAAACTAGCTTAATTGAAATTGAGAAGGATCCTAGCACTAAGTCTAAACATGTAAAAGAAAAAAAAATTAGATAGGTCAAACCAAAAAGATCTAATATCATTGTCCAAAAGTCTTTTATGAGAATGGAAATATTGGTAACATACACTAAGGTAAGTCAAAAATCTATTTCTCCAACTAAATCTAGCTTAATTGAAGCTAAGAAGGATCCTAGCACTAAGTCTAAACATGCAAAAGAAAAAAAATTAGATTGATCAAACCAAAAAGATCTAATATCATTGTCCAAAAGTCTTTTATGAGAATGGAAATGTTGGTAACATACACTAAGGTAAGCCAAAAATCTACTTCTCCAACTAAAACTAGATTAATTGAAACTAAGAAGGATCCTAGCACTAAGTCTAAACATGAATATTTTCTTGAGTTCCATATTGTTAAGACTCCTCCCGATGACCCACAAGTTGGTAAAGTGGCTTACTTCTTGTTTCTGGTTGTCCACACGAATCTCATGTCACACTCGTCCCTCTTTGTTTCCTAAAACATCACAATGTCTGGAGATCCGTGGTGAAGAAAATCCTTTATTACTCTCTTTTTCTTTCTAGACCCTAAGCTTCTAATGTTCCAACTTATGATTTTCATACCACAAGTGAAAATCCCAACAAACATGGTGCCAACCCCAATTAAGCATCTCTTCCGGATATCACAGCTTATACTTCCCCCTTAAACATTCTACTTTAAACTATTGCAACCCATTGGAAGATCATTCTCTCAATACTTGACTAGCTTAAAATTTATGATTGCCAAAACAGACAAAACTCTTTCCATTTTATTAGGGGTAATACCTATGAGAAAACCTTCAAAAGAGAAGGAACCTAAGTCTATTGGCTGTTTTTGTTTTGCAAGGAATTGAGCCCCCTTGGGGGGACCGGGCAGTGTTCTAAGGGAAGTAGCACTCTAATACACTGGGTTATATTGAAAATAGGACACCCTATTCCATCACAGTTGGGACTGCTGACAATTCAGTCAGGTACTGCATTTGGAAAAATTGGATTTGCGACTAAGAGAGGATCTGAATGGGTTGTCAAATACGGCTGAGCAGTGACTGGAACTAAATAGTTTAAAGGAATCAAAAAGAGATTTGAAGGGGTGGGATAAATGGGACTTTGGCTTTGTGGAGCTGGTAACATTGGGACTTCTCTCTGCTTTTTGGAAGGCAAATAGCAGGCCTCCTCAAAGTTCCAGCCCTTTGCAAAGGATTCTGGCCTAGAATGACTTACCTGAACTTGTCATGGTGAGAACACCCTCCAGCCCCTACAGTCTGGAGTTATATTGCTGCAAAATCCTTGGTTTTCTGTCGGTTACTTGAACCGAGATACTAGATGGTTTTAATTGCTATAGGGGTCTATGGCCACAAGGCCCACAACATACCCCCTTATCATTTTAGGTTGTCAATGTAATTCCTATTACTCAATTTCTCACCCTTTTTTTTTTGAAAAAAATTATTTTGCCAGGCAAGTAGGTTGTATGTTAAAGGTGTCTAAGGGAAAAGGGGCACACTATCTAGGTGCCCAGGGACATAGCTCCTGTTCATCATACATAATGCAGGCAAGCTAATACACCGCTCAAGTGATGACTTTACCATTTTCAACTAGTTCTGTCCAATTTAAAGCCCTATGTAGGCAGGAATTCTGGATATAGTAGCACCAAAAATTCACAGTTGATTCCTAATCTTCCTAGGTCACCTCAGATCAACACATTTCTGATTGCTTTTTTACCCATCTAATGACTCCTCATTTTGGCTATGCTATGTCTGTTAGTGTCCATCTGTTGACTCCCCAATATTCTGCGGCATACCAATGCTTTTTTGGTCAGGCTTTTGCATGGATAGTCAAAGTAACTTTCTTTTCAAGTGTTTCCAGATTACAATAAATAGTGTTATTTGTTCATCAGGTTGATCACTGGACAATAAACCAAAATGACTAACAAGGTAAACAATCAGGAATTTAAAATCAATAGCTAATTCTGGGAGCAGCAAACCTGAAGTTCCAATTGATTTCATGATATCTGATTTCTTGAAAGTATATCCTATGAAATTGGCATCTTTTGATGTCAACATCTGCAAAATTGGACATGCAAAATAAAACTGAAAATTATACCTCCTCATACCTAGAACCATTCAAAAGCTTAAAAATTAAAAAAGACAAATATCAGAATTGACAACATTTTTTTCTAAGCAATTTATTTTCATGTGTTCCTTAGATAGTTGAAAACTTGAAATAAATCAACATATTGAAAAAAGAAACGAGTCTGAGCTAAAAAAACAAACAAACAAACAAACAAAAAAAAACAAAAGCAGCCATGGATGACATATATTTTCACCAAATATCATTTTTTAGCACAAGGGCTTCTCCCTTCCTGTTATCCTAACTGGCCAAACACTCTCACCCAACCAAACACCACACCCCCACCCCCAAAGCTCTCCTTGCCCAAAGTACAAAGATATATATAATAAATAAACAAAACAAACACTTCCACCAGTTTTAGAAGTTACTTTGACTGCCATAATCCATGAAACCTCATAATAGATACAATAAAGATCAGACTTAATTAGGAACCAAATCTCCTAAACATTGTTATTAATTGTGTATACTCATGGCTAAAACAATTTGACGTAGCACAACCCCTAGAATGATTGTCTACAATCAAATAGGTGGGCTAAAAAAATTTGATGTAGGACAATCCCTAAAATGATTGTCTACAATCAAATAGGTAGGCTAAGGTTTCAATCTTTTAGGCTATGTTTGGTTCTCGAAAAATTTGAGGGAAAATGTGAGGGAAAGAAAATAGAGAGGAAAAGCAGAACAAACAAAAAAGTGAAAGAAAATAAAAATAGGTTTAAATTCAATAAATTATTTTTATATGCTTCTTTTTTATAGGTAAGTGCAAATTGTATAAAAACGCCAAAAGGGGCGCACCAAAGTACACATGGTGCATAGAACGGTCACCTAATAGCGGCAAAAAATGATAAGGAAAACAAAAATACTCCCTCCCTCAATCTGCCTATTTTTATATGCTTCTTCAAACTCATTTTACTTATTTTCTTATATTATATAAAGATTTAATAATTTAAAAATATATAAATTTTTGACAAATTTTAATTATATTTAATTTTGTTTTGTATTTTCCATGGTGAAATCAATCATGAGAAAACCATTTTCCTTAACACTTTTTTTCTTTCCTTAGTACATTTAGGAAACCAAACATAGCCTTACGGCTTAAAGAGAGGAACATAAAATTTTATGTCAACGAGGAAAAGTAAAACAAAATAAATAGAAAGAAAGACAAGAAGAAGATATCAAAATCTTAGAATTTCACTAAAGCCTTTTAGAAATCTCACCTAAAAGAAAATAAATGGAATCTCACCATTGAAAATTGCAAGATATGTAAAGAAAACATAATATTATTGATCACTAATTTTTAATCTTGTTTTACATCAATTAGCCTTTTATTTAAAGGCTTTAGAAAATCCTAGAATTTGAATAAAAACCTAACCTATATAGTTACTAATTAGTACACTTATTTTCTTCCTAAAATTGTTAAATCTTCTAAAAGAATTAAAAGAAATAAATAACTTACATTTTAGATTTAGAAACTAAATATAATAAAATTTCTAATAAAGAAGACTTCTAAATTCTATGAACTCAAAATAGAAACTATTGGATTAAATATTATTTTAACCGATATACTGTTTAGAATTTTCTTCCTTATTTTTTAAGAAAATGGTAAAACTTCCCAAATTCTAAATTAAACTAAAATACTAATTACTAACTACTTATGACCCCCCAAAAAGTTACAAAATTACCCAACTACTCTCGATATAGTAATTTAGTTTATTATTATTATTATTATTATTATTATTATTATTATTATTATTATTATTATTATTATTATTATTATTATTTCAATTCTTTTGTGCATAGATCTTAGAGATTCATCCTCATAACAATTCCAAAGGAAAAAAAAAGTAACTAATCATGAAATAAGTGCACCACATGAATGAGTTCTCTAGGTGCCAAAGGACGGTCTCCTTGGAGACAAGCTATTGCATCAAAAACCTTACATGTATTCAAGAAAAAGATAGGTCTTGCTAAATTCATTTTGAAACCTTTGAACAGTAACTCAAAATAATCATATAAAAATTATGATCACACATAGGTTCCAAAGAACAATATCCTCTCAAATTAATACTCATTTGTTGGATCTTAAAATTACTTCTAGATAAGATGTTCAATTAGATCAAAAGGAAAAAAATAAAATAAACAAAAAATAATAATAATAAAAATCAATACAAGTTCATTACCTTTCTCCAAGGTCCCACTCTCGGTATTGTTGATGGTGGACCTTCTACCTGTCAAAATGCAAAGGCTTAGCAAAAGAATTTTGAATTAATGAATTGAGAAATGGAAGCAAATAGAGCACAAAATTGTAAAAAAAACTACATTCTTAAGAACTAAGAAGTTGGGATGGCATCATCTAGAGACTAAGGGTTTATTTGTTTTTTTTTTTTTGGCTAAGTCTTAAAGCTACTATTTTTAAGATTTAAGATATTTTAGAGCCGTTTGCTTTTTTAACTTATCACCTCCTAAGACAATTTTGTTTAAATAAAAAAAGTTAATTTTTTTTTACTTTTGTCTTCTCAACCTTTAACTTCTAAAACACCCAAAATAAAACCAATTTTACTTTTGAAAATTCCTTTTATTCTTGACTTAAAAATAAATCAAAACTACTTCAATTTTGTACTAGTTGACTATGAAATAAGTTTACCATAAATTGAAAAATCTATCATCCAGAAAAAATTCAACATAACTGATTTTTCACATTTTCTCTCTTATTTCTCAAGAAAATTTAGATAAATTTTTTTGAATAATTGTTACATAGACGCAAAACCAATAATATAAAAATTAGTTAATTTGGATAAGAAATGAATATAAAAATTTTCAAAATCAAAATACTATTTAACTAGATGCAACTATTATTTTTGTCCTAATTCTCAATGAAATTAAATTTTGTAGATTACTCAATCAGAAAATAAATAAATAATTAAATAATACAACAACAACAACATTGAACTCATAGAATTTGGATAAAAATGAATTTACTACATTTTTTTAAGGTCCAACCTTTTATAATATAACAAAATTGAAATATATAAATCAATTATCATTAATTCAAATAAAATTTCCTACAATTAGAACTCCAAAGTATGATTCATGCCCATCTAGTTATTTGTTAGAATCAACAATTTTAATTAATTTTGAAAAATAAAAAGTGAGGAAGTCATGTTCTTAATTCTCTAATTGAACATCTAAAAAATAATGAATTGAATTTAACAATTGAGCACACATTTCAATCACAAATATATAGATCGAAATACGCATCACATATAAATCCATGGTTAATTAATGAAACTTAACCAAGAAAACTTCTAATATTTTCTTAATGACTAAACATAATTACTACCTAGTGACTAATTTTCTAACTAATTGCATAATTAATCATTAGGATTCAAATATCTTTATCTTAATTATATAAAATAAAAATAGAAAAATAATTAATGTATGTAAGGATAAGGATGGTTTATTCGACACATAACTACAGTAAGAAATTAATAAAAGCGAACAATTTAATGCTTAATATCATTTAGACATTATTAAAAATAAATAACTTAATATTTGATACCATATATTTACAATTAAGTTAAATTAAGGTCCATTCAAATTTGAGATAAAAAACAAATGCTATCTAAGTGAAAGAAATTGCAGAGATGGTTTGGTCATCACCAGATACCATTTCCAATACATGCAGATAGAATATTCTAGGTAACCAAGCAGAAGATCAAAAAGAACACAGAAATATGGCCTGTGAAAGAGCAACTGGTTAAACAGTGTTCATATTCTGAAATTCCTGTTTGGGACAAAGGTTTGTTCAGTTGAATGAGTTCCATTATCAATTTTCCAGAAACTTTTTCCCAAGTTGAAAATTGAATTCTACATTTATAATCAGTGTACTCACTTCATCAAACTTCTCGAAATTCTGGGTGTCTAGCTCTCCAGTAACAGTAGGTTTATGAGCAGCTTCCATTTCATATAGCTTGTCCCATTGAATACATCTAAACCATGGATGTGCCTGAAGAAATAATGATATTATAAAAACACCAACTAGATTGAACATCAAAGGGAAAATGGACTAATGGCAGGAGCCACAAATAAATGATGTGCATATTACTGATTAAGCTAATAAATTGGAGAAAAACAAATAAATGTGGGGAGCGCCTATTTACAACTACTTTGGGCAATCCCTCATTTTTATTTCAGGAAAAACAAAGCAAAACCTTTAATGAGCCACAAATAAATGATGTGCATATTGCTGATTTACCTAATAAATTGGAAAAGACAATAAATGCGAGGAGTGCCTATTTACAACTACTTTGGGCAATCCCTCATTTCTATTTCATCAAGAAAAACAAAGCAAAACCTTTAATCTCTGTAGATCCATTCGACACTTACTTTACATGAATCATCAAGGAAAATGATAGTTTCATGGAAGGGTGTTTACCTTTATTTCTTCCACTCCTCCAGTCCCCAGCCTTGTTTCAACATCACAAAGCAAATGACAGATCAGATCCTTAGCTTCATCAGATATTTTGGGTTCCTCAGGCAATTTCAAGCATGTTTTCCAATTGATAATCTGATACAAAACAGAAACTTTTTCGATTCTGAAAACACAAGGGATACTCAAGAAATAACAAAGAGCCACGGATATGGTTTCACCTTGCGGCATGTGATCCTTGGATCATCAGAACAAAAAGGAGGGTAGCCTATGAGCATTTCATACATGATTGCCCCCAACGACCACCAATCACACTCCATACCATATCCTTTCTTCAGCAAGATTTCAGGCGCCATATAATCAAGAGTACCAACAGTAGAATAAGCCTGCAGAACATTGAAATACAGCAATAACTTGCAACATTCAGGATTTGCTCAAAGAAGTAAATAAATATAAACAATAGAAATTGTAACAATTTTAACATAAAAGAAATTACTGTTTATACTTCCACCATGTTGTTAAAAAAGTAAATGAAACCAAATAAGGTAGAAGATAAAGTTAATACCAATGCACGACGGTTACGTTTCCATTGTTGCAATCGTTCTTTTGGCATTGACCAAGGGGCTCTGTCATATCCCGAATATCCCTCAGTTTCACTTGTGGATTCCTGGGTATTAAAAACATCATTTTCCAATAATATTGTTGAATATTTGTCATCCAGTGGCTTACACAAGCCAAAATCTGAAAGCTTCAAATGCCCATTCTTGTCCAATATCAAGTTATCTGGCTTTATGTCTCTACAAGCAGAGTAACTTCAGAGTCAGAGCAATCTTTCATGTTATTTTGAAAATAAAAAATAAGAGTATGTGCATGTACACAACAGGAGGGTGCAACAAAACCTTTCTTGAGATGTGAAACCCATAATGCATGATGAAACCCTTATTTATTTTACATTTACTAAATCTCTAAAAACAGAGTGTAAACGAAGGTCCAAAGGACAAGTTTTTGGCTCTTTACAATGACGTAACATTGAGCAATCAGATAAGTTTTGATTGTGCAAAAAGCGGCGGGATGAACCATTACAAGATGATTTACAATGAAATAATGGAAAAAATCACTATGACATCAAGCACCAAGCTGAGAACCTTTTGTTGGCAAAATTATTTAGTTTAAAACAATTTCAAACTTGGCATTATAGTTTTAATAACAATGTCGAATGTAGGATTGAGATGTCATAGAATGAATGTGGTTTCTGCAACTCTTTACATCAAGTCGAGTGGATGAACTCGAAAGGACATTTCCATTGTTGTTACAGATGAAGATATTAGCACTTGCATCATTGTTATTTTCAAAACTTCTCTTAGGCCTTTAGTTTCTATTTAGCAGTGGCAATCTGCCAAGGTGGGCCTAAACAATGAGCCTACCGCAATCTTTAGCTTTAGCCTACCCAAGCCAATCATGACCAAATCAATTAGTTTCTTGGTCATAATGAGGCTTGAAACATCCATCTCCAAAAAAAAAGGGAGAAGAACCACGCAATGTATTGTCAGCTCTTTATCCTGGACAAGACCAAACACGGTTGTGAACTATGCAACCTTGATGACCAAAAATAATGGACTGGAAATTGTCATTTCTTTCAAGATCATTAGTTTGGAAGGAAATTGAGACAAGATACGCCGACCTTTGTTTTAAATTCCTTTTTTGATAACCGAGGAACCTTCCATGGCTAAGTCCTTCAGACTCTCCATGGGGATCCAAACTTTGAGGTACTGACTGTGTCCACCACAACCAGCACAGAGTAATCCAGGGCATTCAACCAACTGTAGAAATCAAACCCAGGACTGTGTGCCTCTACTATACATCCTGGTCTTCATCCTAACCAACTGGGCATCCTAATGGGCACGGATATACTGATTTCATATACTAGAATTTTAGTTGTTTAGCAACAAGGAAAAACTAGTTCTAAAAGTCAGAATGTTTCGTGCATGCATACATGTGAGTAGCTATGGTGATCACACAAACTTATACAACACTAGATTATCTTGTGCATTGTTGTCACACCTATGGACATAGCTGTGTTGATGAATTGAGTGAATAGCTAGAATGCTCTCTGCTATGTAAAAACGTGCAACATCTTCAGAAAGAACATCTTCTCTCATCAGTAAAGTCATAATATCACCACCAGGTAAATACTCCATGATAAGGTACAAGAAATCAGAGTCTTGGAAAGAATAGAAGAGCTTTACAATGCACCGACTATCAACCTCAGCAAGCAAGTTCCTTTCTGACCGAACATGCTCAACCTAAAATATGGAAGACAGAAACAAAAAGGAAGTAAAAGAATGAATATATGCAGATGAAACAAATTGACTTCAAATCAAGTTGTGAAAAAGGTTAGTAACCACCAGGAGGAAAAGTACAAACTGAGGCTGTGAGGCATACACAAATCAAATACATACCAATATGTACTTATCTGCTCAATATGTCCACAAACAGCAATAGTTTCTATTTTGTTATAGTTGGTTAAGAAAATGAGAAGATCATGACATGTCGAACAGTAGAACATAATAATATTTTGATACTTCAAAGCGGTTTGGGGGTTCTTACCTGTCCACGGCTAAGCATCTCTGATTTCTTCAATTTCTTCATGGCAAAAATCTCTCCAGTACTTTTAGCACGACATAACCTAACCTGCACTTGTTCAACAGTTTATGGTTAGGAGTCAAGCTATCAAGGATGTATCATATTCAAAAAGTGATCCTTTTTTCTTGCATAGGAAATATAAAGGCTTTTTTTGGTTTCCAAAAAGTTTAAGGGAAAAAAAATAGAGAAAAAAAGTAAAAGGAAAGAAAAGATGAGGAAAAAAAAAGTGGATTTAACATTAAAAAAATTATTTTTATATACTACTTTAAACTCATTTCATTAATTTTTCATCTCCTATGTAAACATTAAGTAATTTTAAAATATATAAAATTCTAACTAATTTTGATGCAACTACATTCCTTCATCTGCGTGCAATGCCTTCCATAGAATGATTACTTTAATTTTAAATTTGTGACAGTAAGGAGAAACAAGCCATGCAAAAAATTAGACCATCATAAATGTAAAAACAGCATATGGAGTGAGGCAAATACAAATATGTAATAATAGGAAAAATATCACTAGAGAAATATGGCCCCAACAAGGTCAAGAGTCACTGAATAATCTGTCAAAGTCTTAACATTATTATTATTATTATTTTTAAACTTTACCAATTATATGGTGTTGCTAAAAGAAAGGTCAGATAGGTTAATGCTGCAATTAATCACTTGATTCCTCTTTTTGGGTAGGCAATTTCTCACTCCATTCCATATATTACAAAATTTTTATTAATAATTTGAAATTTCATTCTAAATCTATAAATTATTTACAACAATGGTTTTCATTACCTCGCCAAATGCACCTTTGCCAATGATAGTCAATTGTTCAAAGTCATCAATTCTAATTTTATGTCTTTGAAGTCTCATATACTCAGTTTCTTTGCGTTCCAAACTCCTTAGCATCTGCTCTTGCTCCTCATTTGATACCTGAGCTTCCTGTGCTCTTCTCTGAAGTGCTCTACGTCTGAAACAGAGTAATGTGACACAATATTACTATATCTGTCTTGAAAAGGTAAAAAGTCCTCCCTTTGTCCTACTTCAAAAGGCCCAAAAGAACTCGTTAGGGGTAATACTCTGCAGACAAATTCAAAAGGCACACACCATTTCTTTCCTGAAAAAATGATATACAGAACAAGGAACCAACCTGTTCTATTAAAGAATTTGTTACAAACCAAAGAACCAGGGGCTAATATAAAAAGGTAACTAGAAGAATTACATAGAACAAGACTGAATCCTGCTTAACCAAAAAGAGACATCCGAAACTAGATAAAGAATGGCATAAATCCAAAACAGCGAGCCTCCATTTGGACTACTAAGGAAAATAAATAAAAGAAAATGGTTCAGACTGGATTCCTTATCATTCTATTTGCTCTTCTTTTCCTTCACCATTTCCGAGAAACCAAACAGAATGATTTGCATACGGACATGAACACACTAAACAAACAAATCCTACATCAAATGCAACAAAACATAAAATCAGAGGAAAAAAACTACTGTTTAATTAAGAACAAAATCAGTACATACCTCTCTTTGCGATCTTGCAAGCCTTGAAGGTAGTTCTTGTAATGATTCTCAATAAACTGCTTGGCAGCAGCGGCCTTCTGCCTCGTCACAGGCGACGAAACCGCCACATCCTGTGCACAATCTAGATATGGATCGGCCTTCATGTTAAGCGGCCCAAACTTCACGGTTCCATCGGCGCCGTCCATCTTCGGTCACCGGGAACTCAGTCAGATGAATCTAGGGTTGAGAAGAAAGGGAGTCAATCGATGGAATCGATGAAGAAGGTTTGCAGAGAAGGAAGGGAGACACCTGAGGGTTGTCATAGCAGTGGCAACAACATATCCTCAAAAGGTGTTTGGTATAATGACTGACAGCAACAGAGAAGTTGAAGCGGGTCTGAATGGCTGTGAACTGTCATCTACACGACTCGATCAAAGCTGTCCGGTTTACCTATCTGTTTTTGGCTTTGTTTTTGTTTTCATGTTTTTTATTTTCTTTATTTAGTTTCTCAGGGCATCGCTTTTTTGGGGAGAATGGAGTGCGACCAACGCCATTGTTTTCCTCGCGTTTACATGAGAGGGTTGTATGACTTGTTGACTTCTAGCGGCAGAGTGAAGCCAGGGTCGGTTCAGCGACCCTCCTTTGTGTCGGCGGGGATATATAATAGTACAGTACAGGCCAGCTAAAGAAGAGCGTGGACGACACTTTTGATCAAGCCCCTCCGTAAAAACATTTTCATTTTGGGGCTATGACGTCTTCGACGCTCGCTGCCAGTTAAGGAAAGGACATCGGATTAGGTAATCCTATAAATTCTTCCTTTTTCTTTTTTATTTAATTTCATTACATGACTTAATAATAAAATCTTTTAGCATTATGGCTTAATTTCAACGTTACCAGCAACACTTCATCATGCACACATTGAAAAATAATATTACAGAGAGGCGCTCTTGCACCGAAATATCATTAAATCATTTTAAAAAATAAATTAAATAAATTTTATTTTATTTCAAAATAACTATTTCTTGGTGCGGCAAGATTTCAGCAGGGTGCGAGGAATATCTGGGATACGCAGAGCACTAACCAAAAACTCACAAAATTTTACAAATTGGCAACTGTTGATACGCATTATAGAAGTAGAAGGAAGGTGAGGTGCAACG
Organism: Vitis riparia; assembly: GCF_004353265.1. Taxonomy (NCBI): domain Eukaryota; kingdom Viridiplantae; phylum Streptophyta; class Magnoliopsida; order Vitales; family Vitaceae; genus Vitis; species Vitis riparia. The sequence continues at coordinate 8,768,328 of NC_048448.1, read as the reverse complement.
GTGAAAGTCAGACCAATAAAAAAATTGCGTCTTCAACGGACGCTCCCAACCCCACACCGTTACTGGATGGTGGTATTAAATATAGAGCGAGTCCGGCCCACTCCATGAACACTGAACGGTCCAGATGCAACTGAAGAGGCCACCCTGGCACCTGTCTCCTTACCTGTATCCGATATTCTAAGACACCCTGTCTTCTTACCTGTATCCCGTTCCTGTTAGGTGGATCCTGTTTACCAAAATATCGTCTCACGTGAACTACATTTATTACACTCTTCAAAATAATTCCGAAAAGATCGCAGGTCATGTAAGTTTTTTTTTTTTAAAAAAATATATATTTCAAAATTTACACCTATCACATCTGAAAAGCAGGTAATAAGGGCCAAAGGGGCCTAATAATGATGGGAAGTGCCCCATCAATTATACAAGGAGATAAGCAAGCTTTAATGGAGATTTGTTTGCAGCTCAAAGCCTGTCTAATAATGCGGGGCCGGTGATTTTGGACTCTCTTCCTATCTTTCTAGCGGTAGATATTGTTGGGTGGTTGGACCCTTGATGCTAGCGTGTAGGCCTTTGCTCTTGGAACAAAAAAACAAACACTGGAAAAGAATAAATGAATGATGACTGCACTTTAGAAATAGTCGAATTTGTATGCAGTCCGCGCTTCTTTGTTGGATGAGTATGGCCCAAGGCAACCATGGACGAATCTAGATTCGACGAGATGTTTGACCCAACAATCAGTACTACTAATGCTGATTACTGGAACCCATGAAAGGTTCATTGTAAAAATCAGCGACGAAGTCCGAGAAATCAACTACATTCATCTTTGGATACTGAAGTCCTTTATCCATTGTATCCCTACTTTTGAGACATTGGAGGCCACCTTTTATTTTGTTTTCCCCTTTTTAAACAGAAAATGATGGAGCCCAATCCCCACAAATGGGCACATTGCATATATTGTCAGAACAAAGATAGCAAGCTTGGATGATTCTGATCAGGAGTAATGGAAGAACGTGGCTTCAATTCTAGCCAGATCTCCTTTTTAATTGTGAAACACACACTTGCAGTAAAGATTGTTCTTTAGAAAGGGAATGCATTTCTACCAAATTACTAATATCTGAGGGCATATTACAGCTTAGAATAAAAGATTTATTGTTCTTTAAAAAGGGAATAAGCATTTTTATCAGATCACTAATTTATGAGGCATATTACAGCTTAGAGTATATCTCTTCATCTTAAATATGTTCAGCACTGTTGACAACTTGCTTCAATTTCTCTCTTTAAAATTATGGGTTGGGTTGAAGATGGAGCCTTAATGGGAACATACCAATTGAGTAAAATTTTGAACCTCTCCGATTCACTAAATCCTATTCGTCTGCGATATGGCATTTATTCTCTCTTTAGGTGTATAATCAGAGCAAAATCAATTGATGGCTAGAGCCGTGAGACAGTCATCACGGGGTGAGGCTTGATGTGAAACATGCTGTCACAATTAGAATCACTAGTAACCAGGGTGCCAGCACAAAATCAGTACAATTAGAATAGTTATTCTTCTCTTTTCACAATATATAAAAAAATAAAAAAGTTAATATGATATTCTTTTAAATTTGACATATTTTTTAAGATTTGTTTTAAATTTTCTAATTTTTTTTAAATAAATAAATTTCAAATCGAGCTATATTAGATACAACAAGGGTAGGGATGCCATTTGGCTATCAATAATAGAACTATGGAAGTGCATTAGTAGGTAACATCAGAATTAAATTGGAGAGTTCTGTCACGATTGTAGGGACCCATCCCTGATGACACGTGGCACACATCTCCTGATAACACGTGACACGCGATCCTATCCGGAGTATCCCCATCCGGATTTCCCCAAGAGTACACGTGGCGCGCTTCTCCTATTCGGACTCCCTGAAATAGAAGCACACGGGACTCGCAAAGCATCACATTCAGACCGCCGCCATTTCTCATCCGACGACCTTTCATATTCTATCCAAATATGTTTGTCCGGATCATCCACCAAACTAAAGCATACCTTACTACGTCATTCTAACATCCTGTCACAATTCACATTTCGACGCCTGCAGAGTGAAAAGACAGAAGTAACGGCAAGTCACTTCCCACGATCTCTGACAGTCACGGCGCCTCCCACGATCTCTGATAGCCGCCTGTAAGGTGAGGATGTCCCTGCCACCACCTAGTGGCATCATGGTAAACCAAAAAGCTTTCCATCATTTATGGAGGAGAGAGAACTTCTGATGTTATATATATGAACCTTCGCACAAAGAGGAAGGTAAGTTTGCTATACCTAGAAAAAGACCAACTGTGCCAATTGATTATTCTCTCTAACCATGGCTGACAAAACCATCGGAGGGTGTGTCCGGACGCCTTTTGCAGGAACAACTAAACCAGGAATCTATATTGGTTGAGATCGTGCATCCGTCCATTTGACAACTACGTGGATCATCAGGAACACGAGGCCTCAACAACGATGATCTGTTGTGGAAATTTCTAGGGAATTTGATAAGTTGGGGAGTTAATTCACAAGCAAAACAAATCTGTCCTTTTCATGGACTTGCACCACCATATCATAACTGAGATCGATAAAACTGACGTTGGTGCCCGGACTGAGGTCAATGAGGTTACAGAAATGATGGAGGTTTCTTTGGCCATTTTACCAATCTCAGGGACTAAAGCGGCTTCCTCTCGCCCCCAGGGTTCCTATGATGGCTTGAACTTGTTGGTTATGGATGGTGTCCATGGCTGGAGTGAGAGCAATAATTATGAAACGGAAAGGGTTCTCTCTTCTTCTGTGAAAACGTAAAATTAATTTATACACTTGTATAAGATCATGAATCTCCAAGATGGCATAAGAAAAGCACTGGTGAAATCAAACACCATCGTACTGTAGCTAGATTTTAGGAGGAGAGAGCTGCTCGGCTTATGTAGTATGGACCAAATCAAAAACATTAATTAGCAGCAGAAACCGCGCGCACGAGCTGAGCTCCTACATGAGCCTATGATATTGAAAAGCCGCTTGGAACAGGCTGTGTGATGGACATCTTGGAGGGCCAACTCCATGGCTATCTCCTGCTCCTTACCCACACGAAAGCTGTTATCACAAATACCCTCTATGCTTCCAATAAACCGGTGGTTCATTGAACAACTGTCCCCCACCTTCCTTGGCCATGACTTTTGATCCCACCCAACGACAGCAATAAGAAGCAAGAGGGGTCAGCAAGCATTAGTTTCCTATATCTACCATTTTTAAGTTTTCGTCAATGAATATATGAAAAGATGGTGGGGTGTTAAGTGTGCAACTTGGATAAGTTAGTCCATCCAACTCAAACCCAATTCGATATTTAAGTGGGTTTGGACAAATATTTTCAATATTTGAAATGAGATTGAATTAAATATTTTCAACTCGAACTCAATTTGAATTGATCTCAAGCCAATGTTTGAATAAGTTGAATCTAACCTAAACTCTACTTAATGTTTTTATAATATTTAAATATTTTATATTATATATATAATAATTTCCATTATATTTATAATATTTATATCCTATATAATAATATTTATTTTTTTTTAGATTTTTTTATAATTATATCATATACTCTTTTCGTTTTTTTTAGAAAGATGTATAAATTTATTTATTTTTTTATTGTTATCTTGAAATTTTGTCTTATCTATTTTTAAAATTTTAGTATAACCATATAGATTTAAAAAAAAAATATATCAAACAAACAAAACAAAACCACTATAGATGGATTTTGAATCATACCACTTAATCAATCAATCAACTTAAGTTCAGAAAAATGAGGTTTAGTTGCATTTGAATTGAATATCTCAAGTTATAAGTTGGATTGAATTGAAGTTAGATTGATTATTTCTTAATTCAAGTTAGGCTCATGTTAGTCATCAATCAGATCAACCCTCAAGTGATTTAAAATTTTTTAATAATATTTTAAAATTTTATCAAATACCTCTTTTAAAAAAAAAACACTAATTTTTTAACTTTTTAAATTATAAAAACTTCATCAAACACACTCTTAACCTTATATGATTATGGTGTTTATTCACCTTACCTTTACCCTCACTAAAGACAACAACTATGACACTAAAGCGGCCAGGGCAAGAGGGACTTTCTTCCATGCATGAGAGCATGATTAGAACAAGTCATATTGATTTTTATAGGTTATTTAATATTTTGGACCATTGGGGACTAAATGGCATTGGCCAATAAATTCTATATCATCCTATGATAATTAAGTTTTTCTGTTTGATAATGATTGTTAGGGTTTATATTTTGGATATTTCTATGAAAAGTTTCACCGGTCACAAAGCATTTGTTGGGGGAAGGATCTCGTTTTTATACATGGTAAATAACAGCATAATTTTATTTATTTATTTGTGATCTCTTTTTATTATTCTTAATTTTATTTTTTATACTTAAAACTTGAAATCATATAATATTTAAGATATTAAGTATTAAGTTATTTATTTTTTAATATTTATTTCTATTAAATATTAAAAAGTAAAAAAAAAAAAAACTAATAGATTATTTTTAACATTTAAATAGTCAATTTTTTTTTTCTATTCAATTAAAATTTTTAAAAATAAGTAATAACTTAACCGAAAATAAGAAAATAAATGATCTAAAATTTGAAAGTAAGTTGCTTTCATCAAAAAGCTAAAAAAGTAAATTAACACCTATGGTATAAATTTAATCACATGTTTAAATAGTCTAAATTATAAGTTTAATAATATTTATTTAACATCATATATAACGTTTTCTTTGTATTTTCTTCATGATAAAAAACGGTTTATATTCCAACATACAAACCTTTCTTTCTTTTTCTTTTTCTTTTCTTGAAAATCATGAAATATGAGGGAAAAAATGCTTGAATAAATTGTTCATTTTTTAATTATCTAAAAAAAATTCAATATATATTTTTTAACTTATGTTTTGTAAATAAAATTAAAAATTAAAAGAGAAACAATTCTTTTTTTTTTTTCTAATGTATATTCTATGGGAATATGTTTTGTCCAAAAATAATTTTTTGTCCATCAATTAGATAATATAAATAAAATAATAAAATTGATAAAAAAAAAAGGAAAATAAATATTAACATTTTTAATTCTAAAAAAAAAAGCCTAACTATTATATATATATATATATATATATATATATATATATATATATATATATATAAAGTTCTCTCTCTCTCAATTTTTATTTTGAGTAAAAAATATTTAAAAAAAAAACTATTTTCTATTTTTAATTCAATATATATAATAAAATTACTGGAAATTGCAATGAATTTTTTAGAAATAATTGATGTGGCATGTATTTATAAACTATAGATATAACGAAACTTAAAGATATTCTATCTAGATATTATTACTTGTAAAAATACGGTGATGAAAAATGTCTAATTTATGTATTAGAGGGCACTCAAATGAATTAAAAATAAATAAAAAATTAAAAGGCACTATTCATAATCTTATGTTGCTGACAAATCCAAAACTTGTAAATTAGTGAGGCCTAAAATGATATAAATGGAGTCACAATAACAACTTCTTGTAAGAAATGACACAACTTTAATTGTTTTGTAAAATTAGGTTCTGTTTAATCCTTGAGCAAGTGGCCTTTATTAACACCATCCAAAGCGACTCCAAGTAGGTTTGTCTTCTTTGTGGCTAATATAGTACAACTCCGTAGGTACGAGGGCATTAGGAGATTGATATATACAAATATCAATGCTGTAAATGGCATATGGGAATTGACTGGTGAGGGAAATTACAAGGTTTAATTCAAGTTTGCGCTAAGTAAATGCCCACTGCCTCCCTATGGGCATTGGTAACCTAAATGGAGTTTTCCTCTGGAGGTTGGTGTAAGGAGTGTCAATGATGCCCTTCTGAAAGTTCTTATTTTTATTAATGTTATTGTCAGAGAGCTTGAAGCCTGACAATGCTTTCCTAGTAGACGAGCCACGGTGATGAATAACGCTACTACTGAAATACCACCTGATATCAAAAATAGACTCCAGAAAGGCTCAGGGCCTAATCTTGGGTCGTCAACCAAGTTGATGGGAGAAGAGCAGTTGGAAGAGGAGAGCAACTCTGTCTCCAATCGCTCGACTTCTCCGCTTTCTCTAACTCTGAGGATTGCTTCCGAAATGTCTAAAACCAATGAAGAGCCCTTTGGAAACACCTCCTGTCGACCCAGAAGCAAAAATGTTCAAAATCTAAACTGAAATTAGTCAATTACTAGAGGCTGAGAGTAATTAAATTAAATGGCCGGATGGGAAGGAAGAAAAGGAAAAGGATTACAAAGCAAAAGCCGCCTAGATTGAAGGTGGGTCCTGTCATGGTGTAGCCCTTGCAATATTTAGCCAGGAAGACTTTGGCGTGTGGGACAACAAAGAAGGCTGCTGAAATATCTCCTCTTTTCGAAAGCGTCTGGGTATTCGTTGATTGAATGTATTGTCTTGATATTCTCCAGTTTGAAGCCCAGATTGACCAAATACCTGACGATAAAGGAGTTCCCATCGCACCCAACAGCTGCATTTGCTCTCTGAAGTGATTCAACGTCTACCACTGATGGCTGGAGCCTTGAGACAGTCAGCATGGAGCTGAGGCTTGCTGTGACGATGAGAATCACCACCAAATATGGTGATGCAAATGGAGAGCACGTTTCCCAGGCGGAGATTACTCCTTAAATCTTGGAGGATGGGGACTTATTCAGCTGCTAGAATTCTTATCCAATCTTATCTATTTGCCTCAAAATTCTATTGCTAAGTTATTAGTTCTTTCCTAATTTATTTCCGTAACTCTATCACTAGCAATCATTTCCTAGTTTATTTCCTGAAGCAAGCCTCAAGAGCCAACCTCACGTTGACGTTCAAGAGGGAATAAAATACAAACAGAGTCTCCCTGTTAATGAAATCTCTCTTCATTCTAAAATTCAATAAAAATTTCTTCCAAAATTCAACGACTGCCTTATTACATGTGCTATAAATCAGGAAATAAACTAGGAAAGGATTGCTAATAATAGAGTCTTAGGAAAATAAATTAGGAAAGAACTAATAACTTAGCAACAGAATTTTGAAGTAAATAGATAAGATTGGATAAGAATTCTAGCAGCTGAATAAGTCCCCATCCTCCAAGATTTAAGGAGTAATCTCTGCCTGGGAAACGTGCTCTCCATTTGCATCATATGGTGCCAGCACAAGTCGAGCCAAATTACTCTTGATTGGCTATCCTGCAATTTGAAAATGGTCACCTAATTGAAACAAAGCTGTGTCGTAATAGGTCTTCGATCGAGAGAAACATAAAAATAGAAAATCAAAAGTACTAAAAATCTATTACCCAGTAGTCGTATGGTACCCAACTCTTATACTTCATAGTTAATATGACTAAATTAAGTCTAGAAATTGCTTGAAAAGTATAATTTAATTCCAGCCGCAGAGACTTACTTTGTACAAAAAACAGTACGGTGATGGAAAACCAGAGCATGGATCCAAACCCATCGAAATACGGATCCCTTTTCAATTAACCAAATTACAAACCCCGCTAACAAGCTCATTGCTCCCATTAGAAACCACATTTCCTAGTGTTTAAGAACATCCATGTTCCTTTCTTTTCTGTTCTACAATCACTATCCGCAATTATTTCTATATCGCCCAGTGCTGCATCCAATCTCTTAATGTACATGAATTAATTAATAAGCATTAGTATTGATAAAAACTGTCGATATTGAATATATCAAATCCTTGAGTTATAATTTCACTTATTATGTGATGAAATGACAAGACTCTAATTTCAAGGAGCATATGTTAAATTCCATTAAAGGAATTATTGTGGCTACAGATTTCATAATCATATGTCGTTTGGATTACCTAAATGAACATATTGTCTTAATCTCATAAGATATCATGGTGTCTTTATTAAAAATATCTATTATTACCAACTTCCATTAACAGTGATTCAATTCATATGGATATATGATTACTTTAGGGTTGTGCTCATAGATCGAAATTTCTTGTTAATTTTGACACAAACTCAATATTCTCTCAAGGTTGAGAGTTTATGTAATATAGTAATTCGGTGAATTATGACAATTGATAGTTTTACGTTATGATTAACTATAGATCCCGTTCAATGTACATCACATACACTAGTATACTCACTATATGAAATCTATCCCGATGGCTATGATACGATAAGTTATGCCTCTATTTAGGAGATTGTGCACTATAGTTTCTATTGGATTACCCAAATTCATGAACCAACTATAGACAACTTATCTACTTACAAAAAACTCATTACTTGAATCTTATGTGTAACTCTTAATGCACTTAAGTCATGTACAATATAAGAGACATGAGTTGAATACTCAAATCAATATCAATATACCAAAGGGATATTAAGGGAACAGTTAAGTCGAACTTTGTTACATCATGTTTTGCTTTTAGGAGCTTAATCCCAAAAAGTAATTCATAAATTACACTTTTAGTTTCTCAACGGGAAAATAATACATAAGAAAAATACCTATTATATTCCACTTCTAGTTTTTTATTTTTCATATTCCACATTCTAAATAAGTACCTAAGAAAGAACCTAATGCTTTAATCGTTATTTACTATTTCTTCCTCTCTATTTAACAAAAATAACCTAAAAGAACTACTTACCTCTTTTAAGCCACATTTTTCATTTTCCATCACCATTAGAGTAAGTATTCCAATATCTTTACTTCCCCATATTCCTTTCTCCACATTTTCTCATAAACCAAACAATGGCACATTCCAACCAAAACATAAGAAAAAAAAAAACCCTTAAAAGATTGTTGGTTTTGTTTTCCAATTTTGAAATAACCAAGCATATAAATTCACAACCTCCGTTTTATCTCATTTTCTTACATTTCCTAACAACCAAACAAACCTAAAAATTTTAAAACTAGAGCAAAGCCTATACCTTCTCGTTCACCATGAGTATCATCGACATCACATACTCAAACAACATCATTTTAAGATCAAAATTAGGCTACAAGCAATTCTTTAGATACTAACTCGCTTCTAAAATCATAGCCCTCTGCAACGATACCGTTTTGCATCCGCTTGAGACCACCATCTTTGTCTCGTAAATCTCCTTCCCCAACTTAGAGTAGAATGACTTCTTGGGCTTTGAGTCGTCACCGACTTTGGACCAATTGGCTTCTACTATCTTGATGAGCCTATTATGTTGGATTTCGATAAGAGTGGTGGAGTTGGGAAGAGTTGAGTTGACTTGGGTGGGTGAGTCAATTGGGTATTTGGCAACCCAATGACATTTAAAGTCGTAATCCCTGGTTCCGTACACCTTTGTCATTGAGAGGTAAAAATTAGGGTGATGGTTTTACGAGAAAAACAAAAAAAGTTATAAAATAAGGTGAATTTGAATAATTAGGATTTGAAAAGTTTTCAAACTTCTCAAATTAAAAGTAAACTAGTTAATTAGTTGATATATTACTTATAAATATTTTATAATGTTGATTAATATTAATAGGATGATTTGAAAGAGAATAAAATTTATAACTTATAGTGATAGTAAAATAAATTTGGTAAAAATAGTAATAAATAAATTGTTAAGGGATATTTTTAAAATTAAAAAATAAATTAAAGAATATTTTGGAATGGAAAATTTGATAAATACTTTGTATTTTTATAGTTGTATGGATATATGGAGGGAGATAATCAGATAAATATTCTAAAATAACATTATCATCTCACAAAAATATTCATAATATTTCGATAAAATTGTGCACGGAGGGCGGCTGCTTGACAAGCATAGAGACAGTGGCTTTATTTACCTTGTGATTGGAAGGCACGATTCAGAGGGAAAGAGGGGAATGCGTGAGAAGTGAAGTGGAAAAGCAATAGTGCCATCACAGCTCCGCTATGGCGATGGCTTCCGTGTCTAGTTCACTGCTGCCTGTCCGCCTACATAGAAACCCCATCTCTCTCCACTTATCTCCTTCCCTTCGCTCTTTCCCTTCCCGTCAAACGACGTCGCTTCGACCAGTCCTATGTGTCCGGAAGCCTCGGTCCCCCGGTGGCAAACTCGGGAGCCAAGATGCCTGCGCTTCGGATTTTCTTAGGAAGCCGACTATCTCGCCTGACGACGATGGCGGCGGCAGCAGTGTGAGGGAGAAGAGCTATAAGGGGAGGGAAGAAGAGGAATGGGTTGATTGGGAGGACCAGATTTTGGAGGACACTGTACCACTGGTTGGATACGTCAGGATGATAATTCATTCTGGAAAGTAAGATCTTTTTCTTTACCATGTGATTGGTTACTCTGAAAATTGAAGTACAAGCTCTAATTTAATGTTTTATGTTGCTTGGCCTTGTGAATTGGGATTTGTTGATTTTAGATTCTTGTTTTCTCGGGTCAAAATCTATAAAGGCCTAAGATTCAAATTTTGGTTTCTTATAATTTTTTTCCCTACATCTTATTCTGCAACCAAGCATAATACATATTTTTGCCCTTGTCATGATCAAAATGTCAAATAATAGGGCATTGTCGAACCATTTCATTTCGTTTCCACATTGTTTAGGGGCAGAATTGAGCTGCCTCCAAATTATATCAGAGGAATGGCGTCCCATTGTTTCATAAAATCCTCAAATGATCCTAATGCCTGCTTTTCATAGCATGAAGTTTGTCAAAGAAAACAAAATAATTCATTTGCATGGAATGATCAAATTCACCCATACTTGATGACTCAATTTTGTAGGGTTCATGATAATCTTTACCAATGTTGTCAAACACATACTCTGTCATCCTTATTTCATTAATATATATATCCTCCTTTTCCTATATAAAAAAATGGATGCTGAGGATGTGTCTTGGTTTCCTACAGTTGTTTCACGGTTGAGCAGTCAAAAAGGTAAAGGAAAACTCATCTTGGTGCCATTACTTTATGCCTAAAGCATAAGTAGAGGGTGGTTCATGGTAGCATTAGTCTTTTACTGAACTTTTCACTTGTAATGCTGCCCAAAAACCATGTTGGTCTATGAAATTTATAACTTATAACTAAATCATCTACAACTTGTCACAGTACCATCATGGCTGCCTAAGGAAAAATGCAAGGAAGCTTTGCATTTAGTATGCATTAGAAAGGTTAGAGGTACTGAGCTAAGGTTCAGGTTATTAGGCTAGTCTAAAAGATGCTAAATTTAAAATTATAAGAAAGTTAGAAATGGAAAGATAACTCGAGGTTCAATCTGGTGTTTGGAGCCCCATCTATCAAGAGGAGCAGAGGGACTTGACCACGATCATAGACATTATGTATCAGAGAAATATTCATCTTTTTTGAAAGATCATACAAACTTGATTACTTCAATTCAAGGGTGTGAGTATATGATGTGTCCTGGCTCAGCTGTCAGAGTCTAGAAAAGTTGGTTACTTTAAGAGGAAAACCTATCTTAACAATAATATGCTAACGTATGAACTTAAAATAATTTCAAGTGGGTCATTTACCTTTATTGTCTACTGAGAATTTATTTATTTTTGTACGAGTAAAGGGGTGCAACACAAGGACTTCCCAAATTGTCAATTGTGAATTCATGATTTTAAGCTTCTTATTGAGGGTGGTTTATTTGCTGGTATCAAGTAGTGGGGATAAAACACAGAAAATTCATCATGAAAAAGAATTGATATGGCTGATACCAATTATTTTGGATTCAAGCTTTGCTGAGTTCATTGCTATAACCCAAAAATGGTTCTATGCAGATTTACAATGAATTTCTGCAAGTATCTATAGTCTATGCATTGTATGTGAATGCTGAAAAGGATGAAGTTTAGCTTTACTAGGTTTGAGATTAACTGATAAACATGATTAGATATGGTGTCACTACTGTGGTTAGTTTTGAATTCTCAATAATAACTGAAGTGAGGAGTTACTTTACTAATATGTCTATCCACCATGAACAGTGTTTCTGGCTCTGAATCACATTTATCATGTGCAATGTGATCAGGAGGTCCATCATTTTAAGTCCTGCCATTATATCTTACCCTCCAATTTGGAGCCATGAAGACTTATTATTTTCCATTTGTTTTCTTATCTGCTTCTTGTGTTCTTTTTGTTACCGCTGACAATTTGATTGCTTCAGGCTACTCAGCAAAATCCATGTCATCTGAAATCATTGTTTCCATTGGCTTAATCTGTACCTGCAAATTGGTTGTCCTTGCCTTTGATGTTTGTTTGACCTATCATATTTTCCTGATGTTTTTTCCTTATCCTGGATTTAAGTAGAATGAGGAATAAATAAATGTTGGCCTTCTTTAGTTGTGATTTAGAAAGATCTGGGTTTTTGGTGTCTCAGTTATAATAGATTCTTCTTTTTTTTTTTTTTTTCATGGATCCATGCTCATTCCACCACTCACCCTTCCTGCCTTCTAATTGGAGAAGATATGAGTTTTTGTTTTGCCTTTTTCCAAGTTTATTTTCCCTGGGTGAGCATCTAAGAAGCTACTCACAATATATCAACCCCAAAGGCAATGACAAAGAGCAAAGCTGTTGATTTTGGGTTTTAGTGGGACTTTGTATTGTCTCTTGTTTTATGTCTATCCAAAAAAAAAAGGAAAGAAAGTATTATTGCTTGCTTTTCGTAGAAGCCCTTTACTAGTGCATGCTGAACCTTGAAAATTGAAATCAAGCTGGTTTTAGTGTCTGAACTTGAAAGCTGTTCAGACACAAGAAAGTATTATTACTTGTTTTTCGTTGAAGCCCTTTACTAGTGTATGCTGAACCTTGAAATTTGAAATCAAGATAGTTTTAGTGTCTGAACTTGAAAGTTGTTCAGATACAAGGTATTAGCTGGCCTGCATTTTGTTCCTTTTTTTATGGTTGACGTTTCTACTTAGGTTTAAATTTGATTTTTCTGTTTATGTACAATTATAATATCCTTCTTCACATTCTTTTTCTTTTTCTTTTTTTTGGAGAGAAAGATGTCATGTACATTAAATATGTTTTTTTTAAAGCTCTCTAGTCATTAGACATGATCAAGGAACATCTAGGAGCTTATTCTAAATTTGTGAGCATAATCATGTGAGTTTGCTTTTTGTGCTTCTGGTTAAAATTATAATGCAAATGGGGATCTTCTTGCAGATATGAAAATGGTGATAGATTAAGTCTGGAGCATGAGAAGTTTGTTCTAGAGAAGTTGCTTGCATATCATCCAGAGTGTGAAAAGAAGATTGGTTGTGGAATTGATTATATAACGGTCTCTCTCTCTCTCTCTCTCTCTCATATGCTGAGTTTTACAGAACATCCACTTAAATCTCTTGGATGCATTAATTCTGCCCATGTTTTTATTTATTTTGTTTATTTTATAACTAAAATGATACTTCTTGGTTTATAAGGTTACACCTGCCTGCTGTGTGGAGAGCCTTGACAGGACTTCATCCCTGATCTTGATAATATTGGGCATGACATCAATCACTGGATCACAAAAGCATTCTTGGTTTTCAATTTTCTCATCTTGAGTGACCCTGATCGAGATGATGCATTTACATCAAAAGCATGACATCACTTAGCCCAAAAAGAAAAACGAGGAAAAAGCATTTGACCTATAACAACACCTCTAGGATGCTAGCAACATCCATTCTCATAAATAAAGACCTTAAACAATTATTAAACATTCTGAAAGCCTTGTGGATTGGATTAAGTTGTTCTTCTCTGTTAAGTGTTATTCTGATATTTGATCTTCACTTGAATTGCATTACCAAATGATGCATATTTTTTGTTCTGGTTGGTAGGTTGGATATCATCCTGACTTTGAAGGCTCACGATGTTTATTCATAGTCCGGAACGATGGAGAATTGGTTGATTTTTCATACTGGAAATGCATAAAGGGCCTAATCAGGAAGAAGTACCCCCAATATGCAGACAGTTTCATTCTCAGGCATTTCCAACGCCGTTATAACTGAAGAAAACAACTCTTGATGTTTTATCCACCAACTATTGTATGAAGACAATAAAATGTCATTTATTTCTGCAGAAGACAGCTGTACAAGTTAACAAGGGCAAAGATTTCAAATTCTTGATTTAGACTCTTTAGGGAAAATTTCAAAAGGATTTGTATTCTAGGATGAAAAATTTTGCTACGGAATTGCTTTGACTCTTATCTATTAAACAGACTGTCCTATGCTTAAAGAATTTTCTGCACCTAATCTGGAGTTCTGGGACGTTAAAAGATATGGTGAGGGAAGTTACCAGTCGGTACCATTCTTTCTGAACTTTTTGCAATATTTTTTAGTGGTACAGTTCCCATTTTGTCAAGGAAAATATAAGGGGTAGTTTCTCCATGCAAGGCGTTATCTGTGTTTTATCTTTTGCTTTATTGCCAATATGATACAATATGAGCAAGAATAAAGTATAAATATAGTAATCTTTTACTTGGGTGATGCTTGGATTGGTTTTTAAGAAGCTAAAAACTCTTCCCAAGTTCAACAACAGCTTCTAGACTCATTTGGGTGATTCATTAAGCCCAGGAGCATGGTGCTTCCATAAAAGCTTTATTCGGCTCGTGCAAGAACGATTTCATCCTTAAATGTTTAACGATATTTTTGCAACTTTAATATTGCTTTTTGAAACTTATGCCTTCGATTTTGATTTCAATCTTTAGTTAAGGCAAAAAAATAGAAAATAAATGGAGTTTTGGTTATCACTATAGACCCTTGCTGTTTTTCTTTTCAAGGGAAGGAGACACTAAAATCCATGCCTATTAATTAAATTTGATTTGTTTGTACTTTGGACAAGGTCAAGATATCTTGAGCTTACTAGCCTTCATATATGATATACCCCTGCAAGCTAGGTTAATGTTACATTCACGCCTAAACTGACGAGTCCAAACGAAGGATTTCTGTAATCCACTGTGTACCCACCGTCAAGGAGAGGAATCTGCGAGCCACCCCATATATCAAGGACTACCCAATCGACTTGAACTGGCTGTACTGCATGAAACTAGTTATTGCAATGCTCAATTTTGATAAGATTTTTGTGGCGATATGTGATGCCTTTTGTTATTGGATTAGGTGCCGTCGACATGTAAGAAGGAAGACTCATTGCCTTTGTAGGCAAAGCCTTATCTTTTTAGAATCAAGCCCTTTTTACTCCTGAAAATGAGATGTTTGCAATAGTTTTTACAACCCTCAAGTGTTGGGACAACACTTTAAGGTTGAGACAAACCACTATAGCCTCAAATATTTGCTGGAACAACACATCAACATAAGTGGCTATCTAGACTCATTGGATTTGATTTTGAAATTTCATATCGTGCTGGTCAAGAAAAAAATGTGAGAGATGGGTTATCTCGAAAATTGGAAGAATGTATGTCTATCACGGCCTTCGCCATGCCTATTGCAAAGTGAATGGAGACATTACGCCACGCTTATTGCAAAGTGGATGGAGACATTACAGCTTGAATGAGCTATTGCTCCAAAACTTCTGCAAAAAACTTACCCATCAAACTATCCAAATTTTACATGGGAACATGGGTAATTAAGGTTCCAAGATCACTTATGGCTCAGGAAAAATTCTGCCCTCAAGGAATCCATTCTCCAAGAGGCTTGTGATAGTCAAAGTGGAGGCCATTTAGGTGTTTATAAAACTCTCCATCAGACATGACGAACTTTCTATTGGCATGGAATGCATAAGTATGTGTGCAAATATATAGCTAATTGGGCCAACGAAATAAATATAGAAATGTTGTTGCACCATGACTGTTACAACCACTCCCAATTTCGGAAAAAAACATGGAGTGATATGTCCATGAATCTGTTCTTGCTATTTTCTTCTTGGTGTCATCAGATATCATCAGGCATGTTTTAAAAATCAATTCACTTTTCACAAATTAACATCCCAATAACCTTAATATACACCAAAATTTGTACAAGCGAACAACTAAAAGAGAAATACAGTGTGTGCGCATATATACGGAATTAGGGCAAATGCTGGTGTACCTCACATAGGTGAGTTTTACTACGGTCAAGCCACTGAAGGAGGCAATTTTTCGTAGATAAATTTTATACTGCCAGGACAAGCACAAGGGTAATAGAGAGGGTTATCAAAGTCTCGAGAGTTTCGACAAATTCGGCACACGTCGTCCTCCTCATTTTTATCTTCACTATCGGAAGCCAGTTACTGTCCAACGATTTCCATTATCGTCAGCACCGGTAGCAATAGAAGGTTAGGGATTCGAGGAGGTTTCCCTGTAAGACGAAGCGTGCAGGAAAGAGGAGTTGATCGATAAGACCGTGATCACCTTTTACCTAGCGCATAGACAGAAAAATAATAGAATTTTATGCTACCAGTTTTTCCACCTTGATTCTTTAATGCTCTTCTATTAATTAAGGTGTCATTGGATATGGTTTTATTTTGGGAAATAAGAGGTCTGTTTTTTTTTTTTTTTTTTTTTTTTATTTATGGGATTTGGGTTTTTCGGATTCAGATCAACAGGAGGTGTTAGGGTTTCTGGATTTAGAGGATGGAGTCTTCTATTCAGTGTTAGCCTCGACTAGGGTAGATAGAAAAACGTTTTCAATTTTTTATTTTTTTATCCAATGTGAAAGCTGAGCTAGAGGAGAGATATTAAAAAAATCAAAAGTTGGGTTACAATTTCCTATATTTTTCATATTACCAACCAAAACACAAGTTTGAACTGGATCTGTGGCAGTACTGGGTATCCTGTGGAATAATCTGTGAGCCACCCTATTGGCTCTAGCCTCTAGTTAGTCCATTTGCCAGGTCATGCTTTGAAGTTTGAGCTAACACAACCGTCATGAACAGTACATAGTTGAGTTGAACTGTGGCTACCGCTGATTCATTGACCTGATCTTTTAGCTAAGATCTAGATTTCATTTTCAGGAACCCAATGATCTGATTTCCCGATCGAGTCAGGATATCAACATATTCGCATAAATATCCGGAGTGGCACCAGATTCCCCAAAGCCAACACGAAGCTTATGTAGGCATGCGTAATATCCTGTCCATTTGTCATCCTCAGATGCTTCTTGTGCGCGACATGGAAGGAAATCCGCTCTGCTGATGTCCGCAAATGCAGACAAAATGTCTATAACACGTGGCCTCACAATTAATTGTTGGGAGGCCTTTTGGATGCAATGTATGAGCACCCTTTTCATGTCTTTGTCCCAGCGTGGTATGATAGTCGGACACGTATACTCCCTGCAGCCCACGCCCGCTGAGGCACTCAACATGCGACGAGAATGTTCTCTGTTATTTCATCATTAAAATGGAACGTCAACGTGTCCGGAAACTTTGTGCAAAATTAAGCAAACGGAAGTTGGTTCTTCTGACGTGGGCGGGTCCAATTTAATCAGCGTAGTGGGCAGTGGGTACCCATTTGCTTTGCTTTTTAACTTGGTTGTTTGCCAGAATTGATATTAAAGATAGAAAGAATGCTTAAAAAACCAGTAATCTTGTATTGGAACTGCAATCCCACTGTGACCTCCACTTATCCTCTTTCCTTCGGTCATACTTTTACCGAAATTAAGTCTACATATCTTGTTTAATGGCGGAGATAGCGAAGAGTTTGTCCTTTTGCCAAGGTGAGCCATGATACGCTATTATCAAATCATTAGCCGGCCTGTACTTGAAAAATATCCGTTGTTAAGTAGCGAGATATTTGATGGCTTATTTTCCTTTTTGTTTTCCCATTTGAGTTGAATCACTCGACAAAGACAATTCCCAAAGTAAGAGAAGATGAGAGATTTCCACGAATTTGACTTCACTCTTTCTGATTTTTCCGATTCATTGAATGCGATGCGTCCCTTTCTCCTTTGTTCGCTTTAACGCGTTAACATGACACGATTGAGCTACAAATCACACAGCCCTGGATTGGATAACGATGTGGGACTGGAGGTTGGAATTTGAATCAATCTCAACGGACTATAGATTATTAACGGAACAGCTACACGATGGGCGGGAGTTGATGATGGGAAGCTTATCCTATTTGGTGGGGAAGTAGGTTTGGTGGTAGGTGAGTGGCTAAAGTCAGAAATGGTTGCATCATTCCCCATGCATCTCCTCTTTGTAAAGGTCCATAGTCCAGGTTTGTGCAAGCGCGCGTTGGGCACCCAATCCGACATGACAGTGCCTTTCACTAACCCTGTCCCGTAGCTCCGCCCAAAATCCAACCCATACCGAGGGTAATATGAAATGGGGGCGTCTTTCACGCCCATACCGATGCTTCATTGTGCTTCAAATTTCAATCACGTTACATTAATAATAATAATTCAAACAGTCAAAAAAGCGCAAAAATTTCCATTCTTGGTATGCATGTTTTCCATACCCTCCCTGTAGTCAAATGGATAAGTCTGGCGACCATCTGAAATAGAGAAAAATTAGGCATAAACGAGATGAAGGAGAGAAAAACGTGAGCTGAAAATGGGAAAGAGTCAAATTATATTTTGGGAGGTGAATAAGGGTTGTCTGCATTAGGGACTTTAAAGCAATCACGCTACCTCCTGCGAACAATAATTGAAGGATTTATGGCTTCATCCGCTTCCTTGCCAACTTAGAACTTCATCCATCCTAATTCCATCTTGGCCTCCCATGCTCTCTTTTATCCTTTTCTTTCCTTTCCTTTTCTTCCCCCTTGAATATGCAGCAATATTCGAAAATGGAAGCCAAAAATTAAATATTTTAATTATAATTTGGATTTATATATATAATATTAGTATTACTATTTTATTTTTGAATTTATTAAAAGTTACAATAGAATAATTATTTAAATTTTTGAGACGGAATAAAAAATAAAAAATAAATTATGTTATTGATTGAAGTATCACGAAGGTAATAAAAAGGTAAGGTAAATAAAATGATTTTGGCAGAGTGGAGAGTTGGGTGGCGGTGTTTTAACTTTTAACGTGGAGCGAGGTCGGTCTTATCCGGAGGAGACCTAGGGCGCCAGGCATCGGCAAAAGTGTGGGCTTTGCGGCTAGTGCGTAGTGCACACCAGGCGTACTTTTGGGCTTCTTTATAATATTGGAGCGATGCCATCTAGGCCGCACATATTGGGTAGACGTGGAGGGTGGAGATGGATCCATGGTGCAAATGGTGATTGGTTAGATGTCACGACCAACCCCTCCTACTTCATGATGATTGGTCCACGTCTCAGAGGCAAGCTGGCCCACCTCCAATTAATTTTATGTTAAAAGAATCCAAACTCCACCTTATTAAAACAATGTAAAACACACACTCGACACTTGTCGGCTCCTCCAAGCCCTAATGCCCCCATCACCAAGTAAACTTCATTTCCTATTCCTACACCCCCTTTCTCTCTCTACATTCTCTCTCAACCCTCTGCCTCATCCTCCTCCTCCTCCTTCTGGCTCCTCTGTTTTCACCTGTTTTTCCTAGAATTACTCATTCTAATTTCATTTTTCAGATCCTTTTGTTGATTGTTATCTTATTTTACTTATCCTTACTGTCTGGTGCGTCTCTCTCTCTCTCTCTCTCTCCCCTGAAATTGCTATAATTTTTATAATGAATTTTAGTTACAGTTCTTGAATAGCAGTGGAGGAAGTGCATTAGTGTTAGGGTTTTGAATTTATGTAATTTATATTTTGTGTTTTGGTTTTAAAATTGTGGTTTTAAAGTATAGTATAGTATAGTGAATTTGATGCATTCAGATTGATATAGTGGAAAAGGGTTTCTATTTGATCGGGTTGATTTTGTTTGGTGGATGTGGAAAGGGTTGAGCTTGGATCAGTTTTGGGACAGTGTCACGTTCAGATTTTAGAAAATGGGGAGTAATTTGAACTTCAAAAACTTCGGAGGCAGCCAGCAGGGCGATGGCAGCGGTAGGCCTCCGGGAAACATGCCCTTGGTGAGACAAGGGTCGATCTACTCGCTGACCTTTGACGAGTTCCAGAGCACCATGGGAGGCATAGGAAAGGACTTTGGGTCGATGAACATGGATGAATTGTTGAAGAACATTTGGAGTGCTGAAGAGGCCCAAACTATGGCTGCGGTAGCAGCAGCAACGGCGCCACCGATTAGTGTGCAAGAAGGGGTTGTGGCTGGTGGATATTTGCAGAGACAGGGATCTTTAACGTTACCGCGGACATTGAGTCAGAAGACGGTAGACGAAGTCTGGAAGGATATGTCAAAAGAGTACGGTGGTGGAGCTAAGGATGGAAGTGGAGCTGGAGGATCGAATTTGCCTCAAAGGCAGCCGACTTTGGGAGAGATGACTCTTGAGGAGTTTCTGGTGAGGGCAGGTGTAGTGAGGGAGGATACTCAATTGGCAGGAAAGCCTAATAATGGAGGGTTTTTTGGTGATTTAGCGAATTTGGGTAACGGCAATGGTTTAGGTATTGCATTTCAACAAATGGGTCAAAACACAGGATTGATGGGAAACCCTCGGATTACTGAAAGTAATAATCAAATTTCCACGCAATCACCTATTTTGCCACTGAACGTTAATGGGGTCAGATCTACCCAGCAGCAGCCACAACAGCTGCAACAACTGCAACAGCTGCAACAACGGTCATCACAGCAGCAACTCTTTCCAAAGCAGGCTCCGGTAACCTATACCACTCCGGTTTCTGTACAAAGTAATAGCCAGCTGTGTAACCCAGGAATTAGAAATGGGATGGTTGGAATTTCGGATTCCGGGATAAATGGTAATCTGGTTCAGAGTAGTGTGCTTCATGGTGGCGGGATGGGAATGGTTGGTTTGGGAGCTGGGGGTGCTACCATTGCAAGTGGATCTCCTGCCAATCAGTCATCAGATGGGATTGGGAAGAGTAATGGGGATACATCTTCCGTTTCACCTGTTCCCTATGCATTTAATGGAGGTATAAGAGGAAGGAAATGCAGTGGGGCTGTAGAGAAGGTTATTGAAAGGAGACAGAGGAGAATGATAAAGAATAGGGAATCAGCTGCTAGATCACGGGCTCGTAAACAGGTGAATATTTGTTCTAACCTGCTTCTTTATACAAATAGCTTTGAATTTTAGTTATTTATTTGTGCTGCTGTTCTAGTTCGTTATGCATATATGGATCATCACTTAACAATACCCATTCCATGTTACATCCTACATGGGTTATTCACACATTCAGAATATCCACGTCCACAATAGTACTTTGACGTGTAAAGCCTTCCTAATTAAGACCAGGATAAACTTAATGGTAGTTTTAATGAAAAACTTGATTATATAGTTCAGCATAATGACTAAAAAATTTGGGACATTTTATGAAAAAGAAAGCAAAGCTCATTTGATAAGTCTGTTCTAATGTGGAGTTTCTACCATTACCTGTTGTATGTGGGCATAATTTGAGGTGGAATCTGGTGCTTTCTAAAATCTGCCTCTGAACCTTCAAAGTATGTCTATTAGGGTCTCTTGAGAGTCTTGACTCATCTAAAAGGCTCGGCCATGAAAGGTTCCTTGTTATCAAAATATATTTATGTATATATGATAGAATTTTTCATAAAGTGTTCTTTGTATAGGACCTGGAAAAACTATCAGTAGGGCAGATCTTGGGTTTTTTTTTTTTTTTTTTTAAATGAATCGGGCATAGCTCACAATCGCAAATGCTGATTGAATCCCAACAAAATGTTGCGCTTTATGAACAAAGGAATGTGGGACCCATACTTATTGCTATTGTAGCATGTGGTGCAAATTCTGAGTAGGGATCCATTCTGGATTTACTTTGAAGGTCTCCTGATTTAAAGACTCACTCTTTGAGATGACCTATTCTTTCACTACCTTCTTTAGGAACATCCAATATTTTCCCCACACTAGTAACCTGTTTGGGAGTGCTTCTAATAAAAGGACTTAGCCTGTAGTGATTTTGTCTGTAACACTTTTACCATAAGCACTTTTGTGAAGAAACAATTGGCTATTTGAATGTGAACTAGGGAAGTGCTTTTAGTATTACTTAAAATTAGTTTGGTACTATGCAATTTATTTATTATATAACAAAACAATGTTTTTAGAATTGATATAAAAAATGACTTTATGGATTTTATTTTGTTAGTATATAATTTTGATATGTTAATATATATACCTAGATATAATTATTGAAAGTATAAACAATAATTTTTATTATGGTATTTTTTATTTAGAAAAGCTTGTTTTATTTATATATTAGCTTAATTTATTAAAAGGCTAATATAAATAAAACAACTAATTATTTGTAGGAAGCACTCTAGATTTTTTTTAAACGCTTTTTGATTGTTTTTAAACACAATTTTTCTTAGAAAGTATTTTTAAGTATTAGGAAGTACTTTTAACTCCTAGAAGGCACTCTCAAATGGGTTTTAAGTAAGCCATCAGATGAGGGCATGAAGCTCTTTCACTTGTGGCATGGTTTGGTAGACAATTTCATCTTGTTGAACTACCAATTTTCCTAGTATCTTAAGCTTCTAAGGTTTGGGTCCACAATGCATATCATGTACTTTTAACACTCTTCCCCATACCCGGACATGGAGAGACACACAGGCTTGTAGGCAAACAACCATAATCAACCTCTTTTGGGCTTACATGTGAGCCTAATAAATTAGGTAAATAAAGTTTATGTGGTGAGGTCCGAACACATGACCTCATGCTAAATGAGACTCTGATATCATATTAAACTACCAATTTTCCTAAAAATTTAAACTTGTAGGATTTAGGTTCATCATGTATATCATGTTCTTTAACAAATCTGATAACAAATATTTTTTTACATGGCTTCAAACAATTTATTATCTAAAGTGGCATTCTTCATGTAAATGCCATTTGACTGCAGTATCATTATACTCTGCACTGCTGTGGAGGATAACTTATTGGGGGCTAAGTTCACTTTTGATGGAATGGTGTAGCCTTATTTTGGGATATTAAATTTCATGAAAGAAAACTTGTGTCCATGTTAGAGATGAGACTCCAGTGCCCATAAGACTTTTAATTTTGGGGGTCTTTGCAGTAAAGGTTTCTTTATGAAAATTGTTCCATCTCACGATTGCTTCGTTTCGAAGTGGGTTCTCAACTTGTTATAACTTGACACAAGGAAATCTAAGGAAAATAGTGACAAAGTTTCGTCATGTTGTCGCTTTATGAATTTTGCTACTCATTAACCTTCTGCTTTTATCATCTATATGGACATGCGCATCCCATAACTTCTTGAAAGATTATGCGGCAGAATGGTAATGTGGTAGCAATCTGATATCACAAGAGATCAAGGATTTTGAGAAGTTACGAGTCATGAGAAGTTATAAGGATCCCGTTTATTACAAGGTAATGGTATGTAGGGAAAATAACATCAACTTGAACTTGTACCATCTCAAAATCTATATAAATTTTATGTAAGATGAATCCATATGACCTTAATGCTTTTTATAATAGGTCATGATACAGAGGGCCTAGAAGAAACTATATTTATTTTTAATAAATAAAATCAATATTGTCATAACCTTGTTGCAGGATATGTGCCTAATGTTTTTGTTTGCCTTAAATTTTATCGTTTATTTTTTTGGCTTCCACCAGGCTTATACTATGGAATTGGAAGCAGAGGTTGCAAAATTGAAAGAGAAGAATGAGGAATTGGAGAAGAAACAGGTAATTTTCAATGTGGCACCCAGACATCCACACACAACAAAATATGAAATTGCTGTGGTAAATCTTCATTGACTTTTACTTTGGTTACTGCAGGCTGAAATGATGGAAATGCAGAAAAATCAGGTACTGTAGCTTTCCTTTTTAAAGAACTGTTTAACAAATCAATCTATACTCCTCGAGATAACTAAATCACGATCTTGCTAAGAATATCATGACTGATGTCTCATGTTCAACCACCGAAATATCATGCTATCATGTATTTCTGTTCTCTCTCCTTGATAACCTGAATTTTGTTACTTACAGTGTTTGTCAAACTACTCCCACTCTTGGAAAGCAGTTTTCCTTTTTGAATACATATTCCTAAGCTAAAGGGACAGAGAATATCATTCAGAAAATTTTTTGAAACCTTTTCTTCTTCTTCGTTGTGTGTGTTTGTGTTTGTGTGTTTTTTTTTTTTCGTTTTTACTTACTATTTTGGAATGGTTGATAGCATGTCCGATTGCAAGGTTACTGCTATCTGGTGAATGTCTGGCTTTGGCTATTTTTCTTTAGCTCCTTAGTTTTTCAATTAATTTGTGCATTTACCTATTTTCCTGATTCTTTTGGATACTCTAGTGTTTGATTTTATTATATGATTTCTTGCATGGACTGGTTATATAAAATGATTGGGAAATCATAGCATCTAGTTGGTGATTGTAAACTTTACATAATTCCATTTTGGAAACTTAAATTAACTTGAGAATACAGTAATTCTAAAGAATTAGTCTAGAAGACGAAAAATCAAACAATCTTTTTTCTGCATGTCCTGGTTATATGAAATGCTTATGGGAAATTAATGTGTCAAAATGCTGATTATGAGCTTGACATAATTTTGTTTTTGTGAAACTTGGATTAGCACGAGCATATATGGGTTCTAAAGCATTAGTCCAAAAAAAAGAAGCATTAATTCGAAGGACAAAATTGCAGAACAGATAGATAAAGTGAGGGGGGAAGGGAAGGAAGACTGAAGGAAAGGGCTAATAGCTCAATTTGATTCAACAAAGCCTAGATCATAGTCATCAATTTTCAATGCTTCCTCATTTCTACTCTTAGTTTTACTAAAACAAATTTTCACACATTCTTACTCCTTATCCCAAATCCCCCAGATTCTTAAGCATCTTTTGACAGTTGTAGGTTAAATTTTTTAACAGTTTCACATTTGAGCACAAAAGTTTGAGAGGATGCTAATAGCTTAGTTGACTCTACAAAATTCTAGGCCCTAGTAATATGAGCTTGTTTGACAGTATTTTTAAGACTCAAAAACATGTTTGGTAATTTTTCAACGGAAAACAACTTTCTAAGAACTTGTTTTGAAAATAGGATGTTTTCTAAGAACATATTTTAATTGTTTTAAGTTTTCTAGGGGCCATTTTGAAAAATAATTGTACAGATATGGAGAATGATGTGGAGAATGATTGAAAGTGAGACATTTATGCAAAAGTTATTTTTCAAAAATATTTAAAAATATAGAAAACAAGTTGAGAACATTCCAAATTATAAAATGGACTTTTGTTTTAGAAAACATAAGAGAACTATATTAAAAAACTGATCTTAAAAACTGTTTCCAAAAATGTTCCCAAATAGTCTCTAGTTTCCAATGCTCCCTCATTTCTACTCTTAATTTTACTAGAGTTATTGTCCACATATCCTTAGTCCTGCTTATCCTAAAGCCTTTAGCGTTTAAGCATCTTTGATAGTCACAACTTAAATTTGATCTTAGACTAGTTTTGTTGACTAACATTATATTGTTGGAAGACTACAAATTGTCATTCAATAAAGCATTATCATATCTGAAATCAACTAGCTGGTTGACATCGAGCTGATGCCCCATCCTGTCAGCCAGTCTACATTGCACTGTCTAACTGGTAACTAACATTATATTTTACTGTGCGGATTGAACCTTGAACCTCTTAACCATAAAACTCATGCTGTTTGAAAATTTTGTGCCTTTTGCATTCTTACATTTTAACTTTTGCGGTTTTGCATTTTTACATTTTAACTTTTGCGGCTTTGCTACAAAATTCATCCAACTCCATTGTTTTTGCTAGTTTAGCCATTAATACTTTTCTCAACCAGTGGTAGATTTTGTTGTGGGGTAGCTGTGGAGCTTAGGGGCAGGTGGTGAATTAATACTCAGCTTCCTTCAAACAATAGCCGTACCTTACCATGGCCCCATCTAGTTAACAACCATTCTATTGTTTGACAAAAACTTTTGCCTGAAGAAAAATAAGCCCACTTTGATTTCCTTGTCCCACTTTTCAAAATTTTACTGTTACTTTTATCTTTTTGTTTAAAACAGAAATAGGGAGTAAAAAAAAATGTTACATATTACTTATATATATATATTCAAAAAATTTTAAATGAAAGGAAATTAATGAATTTTTTTATATTTATTTAATCAAATTTCTTATCAATTTGTATTTTAAAATTATTTTTTTGAATCGAAAAGGGTAATCAGTCTAGTTGGTTTTTTTAAAACTTATAATTATAGTTTTGATTGGCTAAAATGTGTTTATTATAAAAATAAAAAATTATTTGTACAAATTTTTTTGAACATTTTGATTGATTACAATTTGTATATAGTTATATATGATTTGAACATGTTGGTTTTTCTTTACATCCTTCGACATTGTAATACTGAAATCACACATTCTGATGTATAATGTGTTTGTATTTGGGTTTGGTTTCATAATTATGTTTAGAAAGTGCTTGTATGGTTGATTGTGGAAAGAATTGAAAATCTAATTAGTGGAGATGTTATTAAGTAATGCACAAGTTTTTTATTTTATTGATTAAAAAAATTTCATAATTCTGATGTTAAAAGCCAACCCCTGGAAAAATTTTCTGGCTCCTATCCCAAAGTTGACTGAGCCTCTTTGATATTTCCATTTGTGCACTTAACAGGAAATCAAAATTACTTTGCATGCACATATCACAAGATTCAACATCTTGCAAAATAGGTTTAATTTTAGAACTGTAAGTTACAAACACATTAACGAGTGTAGATACAAATTAGAACTCTTTACATCAATCTGTCATATTGCAAATCCCAGACTTCGCTATTAGTCTGAACTCACTGGGTGTCATTTTACTATTTTGGCATGAAATTATGGTTCTGAAAAATTCATTGACAGAATGGTTAGGAGCCGGCTCTCTCTCACACTGACACTCACAAACTCTTACTTGGTAACCAATTGAAAATTTCCACCTTTTGAGGAATTCATGTAAGAGGGGGGAATATTAGACGCATGTTTCTCAAATTTTTATGCAAACAGGTTATGGAGATGATGAATCTGCAACGAGAAGTAAAGAAACGTTGCTTGAGACGCACACTGACTGGCCCCTGGTGAAGTAAAATGTCATGGTTGCAGCCCGACTATATTTGTTAGGTGACTGTACATATTTAAGGGAATTGTTTGCTGTGCTGCTGTACATTAGGAAGAGAGTTTTAGTATTGTTGTAGATTGAACTTTGCCATTTCTGTAGTCTTTTTTGTTTTGCTTCTGTCATGAACATCGTGCTTAGAGAGGGGGCAAGGGAAAGAAAATATGATGTTCATTACATATCTTTTGATATACATTATAGAATATTTATCGTTCCCTATCATCATCAGTTCAAAAAGATTTCGTCCTTGCATTTTGAACCATGTCCAAGATGTGGTTCATGTGGAAGTTAATTAGTTATTTTCACATTTACTAAATTTATTTATTTTTATTCATATAAAGAATCAATAAATTAAACATATATAAATTTTGAATTAATTTTTTTTTTCATACTTAGTATGATTTATCAAACGTGAAAAAACTTGCTTCCCTTTCATAAATTTAATGTTTATTACTTAATAACTTAAAAATAATTATTGATTTAAAATTTATTATTTGATTTTTATAAGTAATAAATTTATTTATTAAATATTTACATTAAAAATATTATAGAGATATGAAATAGCCATAAATTACTTATCATAAAAAATGGATATGAAATAAAAGTGATTTAAAATTTAGAATAAATTAACTATTTTAATTTAATATTTAAAATTAGTTTTGATAATAAATTATCATTTTTACTTTATTTTATCAAATATGCTTAATCAACTTATAGACTTAAATTAAATTATTAAGTCATGTTTAATAACTCCATTGATTTATCATAACGCTCTAACCTATTCTTTCAATGAACACATAACGGGGGATGGTAAGAAGCTCTATTTTCTCTTATCATATTACATTTTTTGTCCAACCGCACAAACTTGCTCTCAGAAATAAAGGGGGAATCTGGAAATGGTGAAGCTTGTTAAACATGAAGGACCCAATTTCGGAGGACTTTGGTAAGCTGTAAATTAGCCCTTACACGTTGCTCTCCCTTGTTCAGTGGATTTTTTCACTTAACCAAGACACCGCATACAAAGCCGTCTAAAAATTCCATGTAAGTTGTGTACACGCCAGGGGTTCAAGCTAATTTTCTTCATTACCTATCTCATGCTACATTTCATATTTTACTATAGAGCTATCGCTTAAGCACACAATGGGAAGGAGGAAAAAAACAGAGAGTGCTTGTAATCAGACTTAAAGCTTCCTCTAAAATGGGCAAAATAAAGCATTTTGCAATACCAAAAGATAACTATCCCAAAAACAGATCAAGTATTCCTTTAAAGCACAAAATGAGATTTGAAAGAGATAAAAGATGCCTTCAAAACTGTAAATCAATCAATTAGAAATCCATTAAATTATGTCCAGAGAATTACTCAACCATTATGTGCACAAGTCTACTCAAACTTACGACTCCAGGAGCCAACAATCATCCTCTGGGTTGAGGACCATATGAGCTGCAATGCACAGTAAGAGCAACTCAGCATCAACATTCAGAGGAACATATGAACAAAAGCTTTTCTTTCTGAACAATCAACTATATTTGACGTGAGCTCCTAATCCATAACAAAAGTCTTGCTCTGGTGCCCACAAAATTTACTGCAGTACAACATATATAACTTAATCTTGAGAAATCTGTCTTCCAGACTTTTGAACCTCACAACACTATGGATTCAGACCAGGGAATGAAACAATGCACCCTAGAATATATGTCCCTATTGTGAACTACTAATGCTAAAAAGGAGATGTTGAAACAACCCTTTTTGCTAGCGCACACTGTTTTAAAATCCAGCAACTTTTGTACCTAATCTAACAGGTACCACTTGATGCATTACTACCATTACCTTTGGAACCCAAAACTGTATTTCTAGTAAGGATAGCCAGGAGTGCATTCCATATCTTTCCAGGAGATCATCTTCCTACGATCCCTCCCTCTAACTGATCTGGCAAGAAGCCTACCTGTAACAGGCTTGCATAGACCAACATCAACCACGGAAGTACTTTTTATTTTTTCAGAAGATGAAGATGCTTCATCCATGTGATAGTCAAACAACATCGCAAGACAACACACTTGATGAGCTAAGATATAGTTCTCTTGATCCAAAGGCAGCATCCTTAATATGTGAAGATTGATCTACAACATGCAAAGAGAAACATGCATTTATTGCCAAAATTAAGATAAAAAATGTAACTAGGATAATTTAAATGCATCTAAGAAATATCAGGAATGTGATCTGTCAAGTGGAAGACAATTATTGCAATAGAGAGCTGTCCTGCTGGAGTCCGGCAGCAGTGTATTGATTTTACTGGCAACAGTGTATTAATCAAAATTTTCAATTGCCTACCTCTGCTTCCATGGCACGCAGTTCATTGTACCACTCCGATCCTTCAATTTCAGAATCACTTTCAACAGGAGATACAGTGTATAGACTGATTGCAAAAAGGGGAGGCCTAAGAGGATACTCCATACTGATTTTGATCTGCAATAAAGAGGCTGTAGTGAATTGTGAAAAGGTTAAATAAATTAATGAAATACAGGAAAAAAATATAAGCTACCTTTGCCTCTAACTTTACATTCCTCTCATTTGCATCCATTTTCCTTGTTAGAACAAGGCAAAATTCCCTGACACCATAGTCCACCCATGAGTTCTCGATCATCACATAGCATCCATCACTAGCTATATTTTCTGCCTCTGGCTCAATTTGTGCAGGCTCATCGAGATCACTATCAGATTCTAATAAGAGGTCTGAATCATCATCATGTTTCTTGAAGCTCAGTGATTTTATCTTGTTAGTTGGAGGCACAATGCTCTTTGAAATCAAAGCTAGACGTCTGGAATGCTCAAGTTCAGATCCTCTCGAGGGAGTGAGTTTAGCCTCATTTACAACAGATGCAACTGGAACCAAAGATGGAAGTTCCCCATCTTCCCTTGCACTCTCTACCTCTTCCCTTGGTGTACCAGACTTCCTATCCATATCGATGTCCAAAGTCTCCTGAACTTGATCCTTACTGGTGACAGACAAAGCTGAAGCCTGATTAGGAGAGGACCCTACAGACGACCAACCATTGAAATTGCACAAAGGGGTATGCAGGGCCCAGGGAATACTTTTGCAACTCACAGTGGGCCATTTAAGCTTCATAAGAGAATCAAGCTGCTCCCTGTAATCCAACCAAGTTTTCCAAATTTTCAACATAAAGGCATATCTTATTGCAAGAGGAAAAAAATTAAAGAGCCCAAAGAATAAAATGTTGCTACAGAGAGGAAGGCACATGCATGCATACACCATATGAAGGCAAAGTAGTTTGAAGTTCCCAAAACAACCACAATATCAGCCACATATATTATCAAAAATGTTAACAGCAGGCCCAACCAGGTGAAACAAAATGAGCCAATATTCAGATTTGACAACAATGTGGTATTCGTCTCATATTAACTTTCTAGTCTAATCTCAACTTATGATCCAATATTCAATCACACAGAGCATTGACTCACACAAGAGCCAGCTGAGCCTTTTTCCGAGAGCGAATCCTTTGCACAACTGTCTGAACCCTATTCTGCTGGCGGTATAGTGAAAGGCCAGAAACAACAGTAGCATTTTTAGCTGTTTCACTGCTTGGGGTTTCACTGCAAGTAAGCAAAGGTGACACCTCCGGCAAAAAATCAATTCCTGCCAAATGCTGGGCCCACTTATATGGACGAGAAGTTCTTCTTTCATCAAATGCACGGGCATTACCAATAAAAAGCTTAGCTGACTGCATTGTCATTCAGAAAATCTTATCATAATGCTGAAAAACAGAGGAGACACAAAGGGAAAAAAGGAACAACAAAGCTAGGAACATGGGTAAAAGTATATCAACCACTATACCTGATGAGGAAGGTCAAGGCCAGTGTCATCAGGGAATAGATTGCACAGGATGTTATTCTCGGGTCCTTCATGAGAGCCTTCAATCCCAACACATACAACGTTCAACTTCAACAAGTATTCGAACTTGAGAGTAATGAGTTTTGCAGATTTTAGATCAGAGACCTCATCATCGTATATGTGAAGGATGATTTTCAGTGGATGAACTTGGTATACTCCTGCCTGGTCAAGATTCTCTTTGCTTGGTACCTTCTTTGGCCGCTTTCTCCTTCTCTGCCCATCATCTTCCTCATCAGGTGCATCATCCTCTAACCTGGAATTGTCTACATTGGTAGAAACACCTGGGCCATAAAACTACATTAATATTCTTTACCTTTTCAGATTATATTAGTCAATGTTTGAAATTTGGGACCAACCTGGAACTATTCAAATATTTAGGGTTGAAAACAAAATCAAACAGACGGAACTTGAACACTCAATTCTTAAGATGGAAAAAATTGATGTGGACCTGCCAGCATTTTAACTAGTATAATCAGCTCAACTAAGAGCCCATTTGAGAGTTATCCTGGTTAAAACACTTTTAGTCTAAAGCGCTTTTACTGGTAAGAGTTTGCATTAATGTTTTAATGAGAATCCCTTGGTTCCTGGATATAAATAAAAAAATGTTTTAAAAACATTTTTGGTAATGCCTTGCATAACAAAAAAGTTATTTTTGGAGAAATTACCTACCAAGTGACCATTCGAGAATCGCTTCTCACTACAGGTGATTCTCTAAATTTTTAAAAGTGATCTTAGAAAATGTGCCAAACACCTAATTCATACAAGAAAGCACTTTCAAACATTAGGAAGCACTTCTATTCCCCCCCCCCAATTTCACTCTCAAGTAGGCTTTTAATTGAATTATTTTAGATGGTGATAGAAGATCCATCCGAAAAACATATATACTTAATTCATAAACCAACTAACTTGATTTGTGAATATGTGTATTTCTATCAACAGAATGCTGAAGAAAAAACAAACCAGCCTTTTCCTCAGAAGCATAATACCATTCTGCATAGTTTCAAGGAAACATGCATCAAATGAAATTATGTCACCAATATGGTCTTTGAACAGTTTGAAGAAAATATTAAGTCACCAATCAGAATAGCTAGAAAGCAAAAGTTACACTCAGTTACCAGAATCCTTATTTGCTTGCTGACGGGCAAAAGCTTGAGCTTCCTTCACACTTCCTACTATCTCCATATCTATATTTTCTCCAAATGCTTCTTTTTGTGCTGTGAACTGTGAGTAAATTACATAGAGAGGAGGTGGAAGCAACTCTGCTGAGTGCTGCTGCTTTAGTTTCTTTGTATGCAAAACCCCTAATTGCTGTTGTACTGGCAAAGATGCTTTCTTAAGAGACTTAAGGTGTGAAGGGAGACTCGATAAGAACTTCTTCCGATTTGCAATAGTCTCCAAAAGACCTTTTTTCCTCTGTTCCAGTTTTTCATGAAGCTTGCACAGTTCCTTACGCTGATACAAAGAATACATATCTCAAGTAACAGTAATAATACCAAGAACAACAACAAAAATAATAACTAGACTTTCAACAACCCCTATAAAACAGATTAGGACATGTTGAGGCTGTCTTTGCAACCCAAGTTCTCCTTTTCACATTTAAACGTCCAATACAACGGAAAAATCAGATGGTCCGGATAGCTAAAATGATTAAAGCTCCAACATCAAGTCATCAATGACAAAAAAGAGTCAAATCTTAATCGATGGACATACAGTATTTAATTGCACACAATTGATTCTGCATTCTGCGAAGAATAAACCATATATGTTTAACTGTCAGGCGAGGATATCTTCTATAACACAAGGCCAACGCTTTGAATCAAATACAACAAAAAACGTTAAGTACCTGGAAGAGCTCAAAATTGAGCCTCTTGAGCATCAGATTGTGAGCACTGTCATTTGACATCACGGTGCCTTTAATATCCTCATGTGCATCTCTGAAAAATTCTTCCTCGGGCACCAGTTCAATGTCAGGATACTTGGACTTGAAATCTTTGCAAGCCTTGATGGCTTTCACATAGTGGTTTTTCTCATACATCAAATTGTGAAGCTGAAGTGTCGTGAAGTCCACCGGGGTCTTGGCACGCTCTGTTTCAGCTTTCGCACGGTCTTCTTCCAGCAAGATAGATCGATTCGCCTGTAATCCAATATTCCAGGCAACGTCAGCTTGCGTAAGCAAGATCTTGAAGACTTGTGCCCCATCGAAACCCTAACTTTACATTATAGGTTCTAAATTTGGTAACAAAAGGAAACCCTAGGTGAATAAGTGAGGGGAGTAGGACAAAACCTGGCGGAGAACGACGAAGTGGAGGAACATTTGAGTGACGAGTTCGCGGAGTTGAGATTTGGGTTGAGCTTCTTTCTTGATAGAAAGCATCTTGCCCACGATCTCCTCCATTGAAGCCTTGCTTTGCTGCAGCATATCGTACGCCGACTTCTCGATCCTGGGCTCTGGTGCCATCAGCGCATCTTCTGTCTCATTCTTGTCATCCATTGTCACTTCCATCCTCACCTCTCTTCTACTCTCTCTAATCGCTTTCTTTGGCCCGAGCCCCCCCCTGTACCGGCCGAATAAAACTCAAATCTTTCAAACGGCGCTACTCAGTTTACCAGCTCCTGAGCTGCGCAAACCTATTGATGTTGGTTTGTTTTCTTTTATTTGAAAAAAAAAAAAAATACAATATATTTAAAATTTTCATGTACATTTATTCTATAAAAAATTTAAAAAAAAGGCTAAAATGATTATTAAAAATAATGTTTTATTTTAAAGAATAGAAAATAAGTTTTTTAATCCAAAAACTGTTTAATAATTTTTTAAGAATTTATTTTAAAATTAAATTTATATATTAGAATATTCTGAAAAAATAAAAGATAGTAAAAAATATTGAGAATTATTATATTATATATTCCAAAAAAAATATTTTTTAAATATAATTTAATTCTTAAAAATAATTAAAATTATTTTTAACAATTGTTTTCAAAACTATTTAGGGAAAAGTTGTGAAACGGGGACTTAAAATTTGAAAGGTACAAAACCCTTTTTCCAGATGTGACTGTGGGGTTTAAAGTTACGAAGTAGCGTTTCTCTGAGGCTGCGTTACTACCGTAAAAGGATTTCATAATAGTGGAAGGTGGGGAGTCCTATTGTTTGGAGGTCATCAATGGAAACCCAAGCACCCGCTATCACAGCCCTCGGCTCCCTCTTCCGCCTCACTCAAGTTTCTCTTTGGTATTTCTTCTTTTTCCGCTGTATTTATTTCTATGATTTTTTTAAACCTTTTTCTGCGTTATTTTGGGCGCCAAGAGACTAGGGTTTTGCTAAGATTCAAGAAAAAGAATCCAAATTGAGCTGTAGATAATATGGTTGGAACTTTTTCATTCAACAGGGACGATGCCTCAGCGGAGGTGCCAGAAGTATCGTCCTTTTCTCGACGCTCTGTAAGTGTTTTGTGTCTTTGTTTGTTAAATAAAACACTTGGATGAAATTTTGTCTCGATGAGTTGCATAATTCTTTTCTAATTGCAGAAACCATCTGCCGGTGATGAGGAAGACGAGGGCAACTCTGACATTATTTCTGCAGCTAACGGCTAGTGTTCTACTCCATTTATGATTTGTTTTCCGTTATCCTTTTGAATGATGGTATTTGAGATAGTGGAATCTGAGGTTGTGTTTTGTTGTCTTCTGTTGGATCCTTGGAATTGGAGGTTCCAATTTCAAATCCACAATCTGGTTGCTTATTGAATTTACAGGAAAATCAATCAAGATGTTTAATTTCCATATAACTAAAATACCAATTAAAAATCCATTCCTGTGCAGCCAAACACAGCCTTAGTCCATTTAATTATGCTTTGCGTCCATAATTATCCTCAATTGAGTTTTAAGACTCCATGTTGGTTATTGCTTGTTCAGATTATAATCCTTCACAAGAGTATGTGGAACTTGCTAAAGAAATGAATGCATTGGGACTTCCTATTTCCTTCCACACAAACAAGGAGGTAAGTTCCACTGGCTGTCCCTGGAATTGAGATTTTACAAACATGTTTTACTGTAATGCATCTGAAGCAACAATTCTGCCTTTCAGATTTGTATAATGTGCAAAACCCGCAAGTGCTAATGTTTTCATCAATAAATACAAAAATGGAGGTCCTTTACTTGCTTCATTTGGGTCCACCATATATTCAATGAATTGGTAGTGTAGGAAATGCTAGAAATGATCGCATTGTCGGAATAGTAATAAAAAATTTTAGTGACTAGGTCTAAAAATTGCTCCATGGAAGCATCTCAAATAAATCCTACTAGAAACAAACTGGAACCATTTTTGTGCTACAAAAAATACACTGCAAAGACTTCTTTTTTAAAGGTGACTCGAATTCATTTGTTATCTTGTGACAGTTCTTCTTGTTGTTTGTTTATTTTTTATTTTATTTTTTGATTTTTTTCATGATATTAGCATGTTTTTGTAGAAGAGGAATGCAGTGGTCAAAGGGAAGAGGAAGAGTAAACAAATGAAGCATCCACACTGTGATAAACAAATTGAGGATGGAGTGCTAGAATTTCCCAAAGTGAGTGAGGGAGATATTGTATCACCTACTGTTTTTCATGATAAAACAAGCAATTCTTTATGTTGCATGTCAATGCTGGGCAAAAGTGAATTCTCTTGCTGTGATATTGCAGTTGATGTCAATAAATCTCAATGCTCCACTGGTGAAGGAGATGATTCAGTGAGCTTGACTGCTGGGACTACTAATGGTGCTACCAAGAAATTCACTTGTGATGGAAATTCTGACATAATGGCCAATGATTGCCCAGGTTGTGATTTTGTAGAGAATGATTCTGTTTCAAAAGATGACATGGAAACTGCAGCAGATAAAATGAATATAAATTCTGAAACTTCTGCTAGTTGTTTGGTAGATGCTGAAATTGATTGTGGCAAGAAAGAAGTAGATGGAAGATTAGTGGAGTTTGAACATTTAGATGGTTCCTTGGTTGCTTACCATGATGCACAAGGTGAGAAGATTTGTGATGATATCAGCATTGAGCAGCTAGGGGTTCCTAATTTGGTTTTACCATCCCAGTCTTCAGAAGTGATTGACCATGATGGAATTGACAGCTGTGAATCCTATGGGGGTTTTGGAGACTGGAGGGTATATTGGGACTCATTCTACATGAGGAACTACTTTTATAATATCAAAACACATGAGTCCACATGGTACCAGCCTCCAGGTATGGAATTCTTATTGGGTGACATAACTAATGAGTTTAGTGAAATAATTCCTGAGCAAGATTACATGAAAGCAGTAGAAGCAAGTGGTTTACAAAATGTATTTGTGGTATCCAATCCTGGTGATGAAGTATCTGGTCAGCCATCGAACGAGCACTCTGTGGGGATTGAGCTTGATGCTGAAAAATCCATGTCCAGCATGACTATGCCTGATGTGAGCAGCTGTTCACTTCAAGAGATTAATAGAAATTGCAATGATAAAATTCCTTCTTGTATTTTATCAGAATCAGATACTCATAAGTGCATTGGCAGGTGATTTTTCTTCTATCTTTAAAATCAACCCTTCAACCCCAGGCTATGCTGTGCCCCCACATTCTCCTACTCCCCTGCATGTGTGCACGCATAATTGATTGTCGTTAATCTGATTTAAAGCTTTTATTATAGAATTATTTCATGTATCTGAATCTACTGTTTTCATCCAACTTTGATTACAGTTTGGGGAAAAAGCTTGAGCAACTTGATTATGATGAGGTCTGCAGCAGTGATTTGCAATTTATGCTTACAAATAGGACGGATGAAATGGATTATTCTGAGCCCAAAGATGGAACCAAGATGATTGTTGCTTGTGAAGGGATGTGCAAAAAGTATGATGATCATTCCATTTGATTGGCAATAAAATTATTTTTCTGCTGTGAAAAATTTGTTCATTTGGGCTTCTAACATCATGCTCTGGTTGCAGCTTGACTAATGCACCCACTGAAGCAGTTTTTGAGAGCTGGAACTGTAATATGCATCCTGGATATATTGTTTCTGCCATAGATGAGTTGGATATCACACATAATTCTGTTACTACGAAACGAAAAAAGAAAGTGAGAAGGATGCGTCCATGGAAGAAATTATCCAATGAGAATGAAGGTCCAAGGCTTATGTTACTTTCTTTTGCATCTGTTTTTATTCTTTTTCACTATTAGTACTTACATATTTAATCCACACAGTTTTTTTTATCATATCAGCTACATTATCTCATTGGGTACTAAATTTTGTTGGTGTTGTGCATATGCTCTGTATGCATTATTTCTACCCTAAATTAGCTATTTGTACAGAAAATTGAATCATTGACATTATTTTCCATGTTATAGTTTGTTTGTTAATCTATTCATATAATCCATTACATTTATTCCCTTCTCTTTCTGTGTTGGGGCTCTTCTCACTGGACTGGCCGGCATGGCCCTTTTGCACCTGTGGGAGTCCTTCAGTCAAGAAACCTATGTTTATCAATACGTACCTTACTAGTTTTTACTGGTGGGCGAAAAAATAAAAATCACCTTCCAACATAATTGATAGTCATCTCTATCAATTATGTTGGAAGGTGATTTTTAGTTTTTCACCACCAGTAAAAACTAGGAAGGTACGTATTGATAAATCTTGAAACCTTGATAGTCGTCTCACTGAAACCTTGAAGCTGGACACCTGAAAGCACTTTAGTTTTTATAATAAATAAAATTGACTTATCAAAGGCATCTCCAAAAAGGAGGCATCCCAAGCGCACAAAAAGTATGGAAAGCATGTCAAGGAAGGAAAGAAAACATTTATCCTATTTAGTTGTAGTCTAGTTTGGAATCCACTAGATTAAATGATGTCACTCATCATCCACTCTCAATATTTGAATGTTCGTCTATCATTTGATTTGAATCTAGGGATTTTCAAATAAAATATAAAGTATTAGGCTTAAATTGTTAGGTAATAGGTCAAAAATGTATATCATCCACTCTTAACATTTGCATGTTAGATGTTAGTCTAACATTTGATTTGAGCCTAGGGATTTCTTGATGGAATAAAAAGTATTGAGCTTCAGCTGCTAGGTAGTGGGTCAATAATATATATATATATATATATATATATATATATATATATATCAAGTTCATTGGGTTACAACCTTACAGGCAGCCTTACTTAGGCTTGCATGCTTTTTGAGAAATAAATCATGCGGCTGAGTATAGTGTCTTGGATAATTTGTTAAAATCTTCACCCCTCCCTCATGATGTGGAAAAAATACTGCACAATGTGAAGTTGAGGCTAACAAAGAAAGTCTGTTACTGTTATCATTAGCATGACAACCATATTTTCTGTCCCAAGAATTCTGATCGCTCTCTCTCTTTCTCTCTCTCTCTATAAAATACATAACATTGTAATTCTCACACTAACAAAGAAAATTTCTGAACTGTTTTCATAAGCATAATAATTGTACTTCTGGTTCCAAGAGCTCCCAATACTTTAATTTACTTGTCTCAGAATGAGAAACACATCATATGATGCCAATACTGGTTTTATAAAAATTTTAATTTCAGGCATGGTGAGGTTTAAACTTCTTAACCTAGAATGCAAAGTTTCTGAAATTTTTCATACTGTATCATCATGGAAAGCGCTCCAGATTCTTGTGTATTTATGAGAATGCATCTAGCAAGTATGTGCTTGTATATGGGTACTAAGAAGGAAATTAGGATTTCATGATATATCTTGAATATAGTTTTAGACTGTAAATAATGAACTCTTGACTACATTTGGCTCTTGCAGTTTGGGCTGATCTTGAGGTAAGTGATGAAGAGGATAACTGAAGACATGTAATATTTTCCTTTTTTGCCTGCTTAAAGCACCACCACTCGAGGAAGTTAAAAGGAGAATTAAGGCTTTAGATTCTGATTTCAATCCAACTGTCAGAAAAGTTTGCATACTGTTTCTATGGGTCTAGCAGTTTGAAAATATTTTTGTATCAAACTACAAATATTTTTCAAAAGTTTTATATTGTCACTGTGAGTTAAGCAGTTCAAAGTAACTCCATTTCAAACTGCATATATTTATCAAACAGTCAAACAGTCAAACTTGTAAAAGGTATGGGCTGAAGTCAGTTGCTCATTTGGTCAATACTGCATTCTAATGGAGATGTAATGTCTTTGATATCTATCTACCTGCCATGAAGGCAAAAACATTTCAATGCTTTTCAAGTTTTCATCTGGTCTGTTGCTTATATTGCCAAGATGATGGGGATGCGATTATTAATGCTTGTTTGCTGTTTTAATGGCTTTGAATTTAATTGATAGTTTGTAAAGGATGGCTAAGATTCTATTAGCAAGCCTTTTTCTTTCTTCCAGGGTTTGAATTTCAAGGGCTGCTGGAGGACTCTTCTGCTGATATTAGTAAATATTGGTGGCAGAGGTACCTACTGTTCTCCAAATATGATGATGGTATAAAAATGGATGAAGAAGGATGGTTTTCTGTTACTCCAGAAATTATAGCTAGGCATCATGCATCCCGATGTGGTAGTGGCATCATTGTTGACTGTTTCACTGGAGTTGGTGGGAATGCCATCCAGTTTGCACAGAGGTATGAACTACCAATCCTCCATGTCTTGTGTCTTTATTTTTCTATGCTTTATATTGAGGAGAGATCTAAGGTTCTTTGGACTAAACTTGACTTTCACTTTTAACAGGGATAGATCTGATATGATGTGTTTGATCTTGGGGCAACTATACCAAAAACTAATGTTACTCAAATGATTGTAATGGCCATATATTGTATTGATCTTGGGGATCACTATGCCAAAAAGTAATGGCCTCTTGACCATCCAGTGAGATGAGTGAATGTCATGCATAACCATCCATTTAAAACTTTTTGATGTGATTATCAAGTCTTCTGTTTTAAATGGATTATGTGCAAATTCACTGATATAGGCATTTTTAAAAGTTTGGAACATTGCTAGATTGGTAGTGTCTTGTTTCTCTACCTATCAAAAAGGTAAAAGATAAAAAAAAAGGGGAAAAGAAAATTTCTCAGAGTAAACTTTCCAGTTGGAAACAGTAAAACTTTTGTTGTTTGGTTATCCACAGTTCAACTATTTTCTACCTTTGAAATTCTATTTTGCACAGAATTTGATGTAGGCAAAAGAATTCATGCTTCTTGTCTTGCAATAAGGAAACTTTAGACTTTGCCTTTCAATAACTTCTTTTCATGTGCAAATGATTTCATTATATTTGTGTATTATGCGATATTTCAGGAGCAAACATGTTATTGCCATTGATATTGATCCAAAGAAGATTGAGTATGCACAACATAATGCGGCCATCTATGGAGTGGATGATAGAATAGATTTTATAAAGGGAGACTCTTTTCTGTTAGCATCAACGTTGAAGGTATTAGTGCTGTCTCATTTTATGTACTGAATTAGGTAATGTGACTTGTATGGTGGGAACTGCAAAATGCTTTGAGTTATGTTGTCCCCTTTTTCCCTAAATTTTCTCAATATTGGTTAAACAGTTCTTAAAGGGAAGGAAAGAAGAAAAATTAAGGGATGCCATTATCTATGTTCAATGTCATTTCTGAGGTAATATTTTCGAGTAAAACTAGATAAGAGCATTAAGTAGTTGGAGGCTTTTGACATAAAAATGTCCAGTTGAGGTATATAAGTTGTGATAACATGAGCATGTCTAAATTGGGATGTTATGATGGATGAGTGGTAAGACAGGAAAGGACAGAACTATAGATGAGGACGTTCATTACAAGTTAGAATTACTGCCATGGGACAACATAGTTGACAGTAGGCATGATCATCTCATAATTTGTAACAAAACCTGGAGCATGCATTGGTGGGAAGTCATTTGGTTCTTGAAGACATTAAAGTCAATAGAATATCAGTCCAGGCTGTGAGAAAAAAATGGAATCTACGACTTAAGAATATGTGACCTGGATAGAGCAGAATGATGAAAAAGGATTCCTGTATCTCTTTTGTGGGGAAGGCTTTGTGCATTTGTTGGTTGATAAATATTGGAGATAGGAATGATGATGTGGTCCATTAATTAATAAACAATCAGTGCAAAGTTTAGAATTTCCATAATCTGCTAGTGTGGACCATGCTTTAATCTAGTATAGGTAATGCAGAATGGACTAGTGTTCTGAACATAACCCATTCTTCATATTGAACCAAACATCAATTACTTCATTGGCTAACCCTACACAATTACTATGCAAATGATGAAGGGACGATTAACTTACATATGGAACACTGGTCTGTACATAAAAAATATATTTTAATTATATTACTATAAAATAAAATTTTGAGGAAAGTGATGTCATAGACTCTCTAGTGACATGGTGCCATCTGTGGCTCCGCCAGATCAGTGTAACCCCAGTTTCTGCCTTTCTGTTTATTTGTTAAAGAGTGTCCTTGATGATGTGATGTTAGCAGTTGTGGAGCATCTGTCATTTGTGCAGGACTTCTCATGCCAGCCCTTACATGAATTTATTATATGCACTTACATTACTGTTGAATCCTTCTTTCTTTCTTATTTGAGTCCTTATTCTGAGAGTTGCACTAGGACTTGAAGTTCTCATCATTTATATGTTGTCCCAGTTGATGGCCTCATAGGGCATTCTCCTTACATTACTGTTTAATCCTTCTCTCTTCCTTATTTGAGTCCTTATTCTAAGAGTTGCACTAGGACTTGAAGTTTTCATCATTTATATGTTGTCACAGTTGATGGCCTCATAGGCCAGTCGATCTGGAGGCTGTAGAACATGCCATTAAAAGCATTTTGTTCCCTTTCTTTGTTTTTTTTTTTTCCAAATTTGTAGCTAACCCCATTGGGATTGAGGTTTTTCCGAGTTGTTCCAGTTGTTGTTAAAGTTAATTTTTAGGATTTACCCAACACTTTTTAGGGCGAAGTTTGTTTCTTGTTTTGTTGTTTTTTCTTTTCCTTTCTCCAGCCACCTTATGAGTTTTGTAAACTTTAATATTCTTGTGTAGCAGGCTGATACTGTCTTCTTGTCACCTCCTTGGGGTGGACCTGATTATGCTAAAGTGGAGACATATGACATCAAAACCATGCTTAAGCCACATGATGGGTATGGTTGCTTAAATCTGGCATTATATTAACTCTAAAAAATTTCTTGTTCCCTATTTTCAAAGGCTGGTTCTGACTGTATGCCACTCTGATATGTATATGTGCCAGATTTTTTCTCTTCAACACAGTAAAGAAAGTTGCTTCCAGAGTTGTCATGTTCCTCCCAAGAAACGTTGATGTCAATCAACTGGCAGAGTTGTCCCTATCTGCTGATCCTCCGTGGTTCCTAGAGGTATTCCTTTGAATTATTTTTACTTGTGTTCCTTCTCTTGGATACCTAGTAGGTTTTGTCCTTGTTCTAATGTGGAAATGTAGGGATCTATTGGACTTTGCCACTCCAAATTCAAAAATAGAATTCAAGGGCACATAATTTGGCTAAGAGTGCATTTGTGTGTTTTGTGGAAATAGGATCTTAGGGTAATTCTTGCTAAAAGGATTCCCCAGTTTAAATGCACACTTTTATGACTTACCCATTGCCTCAATTGGTGTAGGATCAATTGTATGACTTCATGTAATAACATTTTTTTTTTTAATATTGTCATTAATGATGGTAGGTTCCTTTGAA
Source organism: Vitis riparia (assembly GCF_004353265.1). Taxonomy (NCBI): domain Eukaryota; kingdom Viridiplantae; phylum Streptophyta; class Magnoliopsida; order Vitales; family Vitaceae; genus Vitis; species Vitis riparia. The sequence goes on along the minus strand of NC_048448.1, from coordinate 8,725,714 downwards.
TGCTTTACAATGGAAGTGGCTTTATACCTTCTATTTCTGCGGAGAATGATAAAGTCTCATTTCCACAGGGATGTTCAAATCTGCCTTTGTCTTGTTACTAGCCACCCTGTTACCTATTGGTTAATGCTTTGCTTGTGTCTTGTGATCAATAAGTCTGTTTCCAATAGTGATTGTGGCATGAAATAGTAAGTGGATTCACTACTGTACAACATGCTTTTTAATTCTACACCATCTCAGAAAGGAAATTGCTTTGGGTGCTGAGAGGGAATATTTCTACCTGTTATTCCTTTCCTATTTGGGCATCTGATCTAATGTAGAAAGTTCTTGGCCCCATCTTCTAGAACAGTATAATAAGTGGGCTCAGTTTTTGTAGGTTGATTTGTTTCCATGTGACTGATAATTTTATACTATGAAACTAGATTATGTACTCACTACTGAAGGCAAGGTTCATCATTTTCAGGTGGAGAAGAACTTCCTAAATGGTAAGTTGAAGGCAGTAACAGCTTACTTCAGTGACACCTCAATACAAAAGAACATCTCATCATTTCAGTGAACACATGGTGATAGCAGAAGTCAACCAATCTAAGATTTTGTGGGCATCAACTGACCACGAGTTGATTTTACAACTTAAGCAAGGTTTTACTGTTCTAGAGTATCACATGTACAGTTTTTGATGCTCTCATATAGATTATTTGTGGACTGTAAGTTTGTGGGATGGCAACCTGAGTTGGAGTTGTAATATTAAGTTTTGTTGTAATTATTTGGACAGGGATACTCTGTGTGTACTCATATGTTGAAATGGTGTAGAACTATAGTTACCCATAAAATCAAGACCTATGGAATAAGGTTATATAATTAAAAGGATATTGAAAATGCAAATCCGTAAGAACGACAAGATAAAAATATCTTCCAATAATTTTTTAATCCTTATCTAATGTCAAACGCGAAAAAATAAATGTTAAACAACAACATTTGGATGATTAGAGTAGTGTAAATGAAATTAGCCCTTTTGACATAAGGAAGTTGTTTTCTGGTAGAATGGATATTTATGTTATCCCTTTTAATCATGCATTTCTGATGATGTAGGCCATAATTGAAAAATTAGACCTGGAAAACTAATGCCAGCGGCATTTTGGGTGGCAAAATGGTATAGGTTTCCAAACTAAATGAACTGTGTTGGTTTGTGGTTGTATTTGTTGAACTAGTTAATCTCTTTTAACATCTTGTCCTTGATGATGAATTGGCATTAACCTCGAATCGGTTTAGGAGGTACCGGGGAACCTTTTGGTTAAGGTACAATGCTGCAACTCCCCAACAAACGCCTACTCAAGTCACGGTAATGCTTATTCTGATCTAATCCAATATTGAAATGTGAATACTCTGAAACCTGCATTCATCATCTAGAAATTAGTAGTTCCTAAGACTTTATATGAATTAATTGCATTAAATATTCTCCTGAAAATAGTCGAGGCTCTTCGGCAACTCGAGCTCGACTCTTATGTAACCCACACATGGGATCAATGATGGCGATCCCCTTTCATGCTACAAGACAACCGTCGAGGCACCCGCGTGGATTCAGGCACCCACATCGCATGTGCTGTGATGCATGGTGCTAGTCCTCTTTTTTATTGAGATAGCCAGAGTGACTTGGCTATAGATTACTAGGCTCCCACATCGCATGTGCTCTCATCTTCAATTATACACCGAATAGAACGCGCGGGAAATGCAATGTGAGATGGTTGGTGCGTTTAGGTAAACGAACCTTAACTCAAACTGCAGAAAACCTAACCCAACGGCACCAGCCCAACCTAATTTTGTGATGACCAAAGGTTTGACAGGTGACACATGTGGGTAAAATGACAGTCACGGATGGACAGAGATGGAAATAAATGCAGTTTCAGGTGAATGAATGAGGTGCCAGGAGGGTCGCTCCTACGGTCCTACCCAAACACCATGCATGTGTCCATTTCAAGTTACCAAAATAGACACTTTCCTTCACTAAACTCCCAGCCTGCCAGTCTGGGCTTCTAAAAACGTAGCCCACAGAGGCACCCCTCGCATCCATCCATCATGCGTACGGCCTTCAATCTTAGGTGGATTTTGCGCCAACTACGTGACCCGCTTTGACCAGCATTAATTCAGGCTATCCAGATACTCCCCCACCGACTCCACACCTTGGTCCTGGGGGCCCTAACCCCCGTCTCACAGGATTTCTTTGCCTCCCTTCATATCTCATTTTACTCTTCTTATGTTGAATAAATTTAACTTCCTGAGAATTGTCTGCAGGGGATTTGAATTTTTAACTGATAATTTGAAATTGAAACCCCCACAAGAAAAAAATAAATGGAAGAAAGAAACCTTGGATGCTAGAAGCTGCATTGATCTGACAATCACGTGAAAGAGGATTCCTCCACAAATTAAGCTGCAACAGTAACGCACCGGAAGCATATGACTGTCATTGCTGTTTCCAATGGCAACAGTAGAAGAAATAAAATTACAAGAAGGAAAAAGTCAAAAAAGAAAAAAAGAAAGCACCGTTTTTCCTCTGACAGTAATAAAAAGGTAAAACAATATTTTCCAAAATCGTCTACTCTATTTCCTGTAGTTTTATCTCCAAGCATTGATATTCTCAAGATGTTTGAATATATATATGAGGAAAAGAAATTATAAGGAGAGAGGGAGACCCAAAGCTACTAAATATTGATGAGAAGGTCGCTTTTGGAAAATCAGACATATCTATGGACAAAATTAGCGGGGCCCTACCCTCAGTTGGTGAGTGAGTCAAACGCATGGTCAAGAGCCATGAGAGGGGGCAACATTTAAAAAGGTCGGTAAGGCAGCGGCCCACCTTAACAGCCCAAAAACCATAATTAAGTAACCTAAAAAGTCGAAATCAGCGTCTTATATCTTAGGCGTGGCCCAAAAAATAATGATTATGACTTTAACAGAAAAGAGTTTTATGGGATATGCAATTTGTCCCTCTACCACCCGCCAATTAAACAGATCCTCACGTTGAAAGCCGAAGGATCTCAACTGCAATATACAAATCTCATATCTCTGTGGATGTGAAGCGGTCATTTTCAGAATGGCAGAGCTAGGGTTTCAAGATCAGAGTCTACTGAGATTTGGGTTGGGGGCTCGTGATGCTAGTCCTGATTCTGTTATCTTCACTCAAGAGTCCAACTTCAGTCTCTTCTCCTCTGCTTCCGCCAGCGTCGATCGTTGCTCTTTTGCTTCCGATGTGCACGATCACGATTCTCTGGCCTCTGAAGTTTCCCTGGTAATTTCAATCCTTTTTTCCTTTTCAGTTTCTTGAATACTGTTCCCTGTAATACATTGCATGAGGGCGGGTTGTCCAGTTTGAATTTTTTTTTTTTTTTGCCTCGAACGTGAACTGGGAAATGTAAAAGCTTTAGATGAAGTGTGGAGGAGAATTGATAGGATAGGATTATAGGAGGAGCATTGGTTCTGAAGATAATGGATTTGAATTTCAGTAATCCAACTGGCGATGGCATGCGTCGAATCCAGTTGGTTCGTCGATTTCGTAGAGTTGAAATCTTTGATTTGATGCAGCATTTGGCAGGACACGATCTGCAAGAGACCTCAAGTGGTCCAGATCTGATTCCAAACAAAGCTACAGTACACAAGCACAGTCGTCTCATTAGGAAGGAAGAAAAAGCAAAAGGTACTGCTATAGGCTCTTTGAAATTTGAATAATTAAGTAAAGAAAAAATAGCGCAAAGAAAACCGTTCCCACTATTTCCTTCAATTATACGCAGTTCTAAAGGAAGACAAGCAAGTAGAAGCAGAAGAGGAGAATCTGGTCCTAGATTCTGCAAGAAATTCCTTCTCTTTAGCTCTCAAAGGTACCAGAAGAATCTAAACCGAGCATTAGTTTTAACCTGCTCTATATGAACTCCCCACTCCAATAATTACTACTTCTTTTTGCAGAGTGTCAGGACCGGAGATCTAGATCTGAAGCTCTTTCAAAGAAACATGACCGGCGAAGACCTGCTTCACTGGATCTGAATAATGCTACTAGCTCTTCCCCGCGGTTGGGAGGCATGAAGAAGAGCTCTGCTTCCTCTCGCAGGTCTGGCACATTTCCAAGCCCTGGCACGCCGAATTATCGGCACAGTAATTTTGGGATCCAGAAGGGTTGGAGTTCAGAGCGAGTACCATCGCACACGAATGTGAACAGGAGGCATGTCAGTGCTGCATTGTTGCCTTTCAACAACGGAAGGACGTTGCCATCGAAATGGGAAGACGCAGAGAGGTGGATTTTTAGTCCAGTGGCTGGAGATGGTGTTGTCAAGCCATCTTTTCCACCACCTCAAAGGCGCCCCAAGTCAAAAAGTGGTCCACTTGGACCTCCTGGGATTGCATACTATTCATTGTATTCGCCAGCCATACCAATGTTTGAAGGAGGAAATGCTGGAAATTTCATGGCAGGTTCACCATTTTCAGCTGGAGTAATAGCTCCAGATGGTTTGGCTATTCATTGTGGTGGTCGGGGTGGAGTGATGCCTGTGAGAACAGAGCCTTGCATGGGCCGCTCAGCCAGTGTACATGGGTGCTCTGAACTTCTGAACCAGTCATCCTTACGTGACTCCCGAGGTAGTGATTTATTATTATCTTGAACGTGGCTTTCTTGGGTTAAGATTAGACTTGTATACGATTCAATAATTCATGCTTATTAGGTTCCAAATAAATCACATGATGTGAGCAAGAAAGTAGTGAAACCCACATCCAAAGGGTTGCTCTTACTTGATTAGCAGTTAATTATTAGTTTGATAATTACATAAATAATGATTATTCATGTCTTAACCCATGCATGAGAACTACATCATTATAATTGATTTGCTAGTAGGATAGACTGTTATGACCACTAGAAAACATAAAAGAAAATATGCCTGTCTCTAAAGCTAGCACTGTAGAAATAGTTTATAGAAACTATTTAAGAAATTTGAAGTTTAGTCATGCAGGCATAAGGTGTAAATGGTTTTTCATATCATTTATCCCTTTGCCTTCCATAGGCCTCGTATTTCATTTCTGTTTTGTTGCTTGGGATGAGTTTGGGGCTAGTTGATTTGATTTCTAATAGCAACTTAATTGTAACAGGAACCTATCCAATGTGGGTGATTATGATATTAAAATATCTTGGATGAGTTGTCATGTATGAATGATTGCTTTAAGTATTCTAAATTTAGGAAACCTATCAAATATTTACGGTTTTGATCTTGGCTCATTGTCCTTGGATGCAGACGAGAAATTTGATGGGGTCAAAGATGCAGCCACTGATATTTCTCGTACTGTTTCAAGACGGGACATCGCAACCCAGATGAGCCCTGAGGGTAGCATCTTCTCATCTCCTGAAAGGAAACCATCTTTTTCTCCTTCCTCTCCTACTGTCTTGCCCATTGTGGAGTTGCAGAGTGTCAATTCCTCTAAATTGGAAATCAGGGATGTTCAAGTAGATGAACGGGTCACAATGACAAGGTGGTCCAAGAAACATAGAGGCAGAATTCCTGGGAAGGGCTCAGAAAATGTTGATGGCTGGAAAAAGAAAGCTGTGGAGGCACACTCTTCAGCTTGGGAAGTTTCAGAGACAGCAAAGAGCATTTCAAAGTATGTGCACTTGACTGTTGTTCTATTCATGTCTCCTGTATTTTGTTATGATAGAAAGAATATCATGCAGGATAGTTTTGAAGTGACTGGGGCTTTTGGGATTTTGTCAATAAGAATGCTGAAGATAAGAAATAGTAAAATTCCACCTTAACGAAACATAATGAGATCCATAAATAAGGAAACTGAAGCTTTGTGGTCAATGATTAGATGGACCCCATTGTGGATCACTCCGGTATTGCCAACTCCAGGAAATGTCACCCCATTAAACACTCTAGTATGACAAGAAATTGGTGTGAGCAGCAATGAGTTTCTGAATTACACTAAGCATGAGATGGCTAGGTTGACTAAAATGTGATTGGAAGCTCTAAAATTAATTCAGTTTATATAATATAATTATGTTGCACCCCTCCCTGTTGCAGGGTTAAAAGAGAGGAAGCCAAAATCACTGCTTGGGAGAACCTGCAGAAGGCAAAAGCTGAGGCAGCAATTCGGAAACTAGAGGTTCTTTTCTGGTTGCTTTTTCCACGTAAATAGAAAAAATTTGTGGAGACATTTACTGTCGAAGAATATAGTTTCTTTTCTTTGTCATTACCAAAACATTTTCCACTGGACTTTTGTGTATCTGTTAGATAGGTCTGCTAGAAAGGATTGAATCATCTAGAAGCATAGCACATTAAGTGCTTGCTGTGGCAGCCATAAAATAAACCCTACCCCCCTGCAATGGGCCAGCAAAACTCCCTCTCCTTGCCCTTATAAAAAAACTCTGTTTGCTAATTTCTGGTTATTGATTTTTATACTATTTCTTATAATGAAATAGAAGGGGTTAATTTCGCTCACTTCCCTTGGGATTTTAGCTAAATACAACTAGTCCCTACTAATTTGAAAATTCTTCAAATACCTCCCTTGTTTTGAATTAGAGGGGAGGTGAATGAAAACAACAAATAAGAAAGGAAGGGGAGGTATTTGATGAAATTTCAAACCAATGGGGACTAGGTGTATTCAGTCAAAACCTTAGGGGAGGTCAATGAAATTAACCTAAATAAAATGATAAATGAAAATTTAAAATTTAGAATTCAGTATGATAAATTTACTTCATGTCGGTAAATGTAATCCTTCCATAGAATTAGTTTTTATATATTGATATCCAGATCGTAGATTGCTAGATTACCAGCATTTTGTGGGAACCTTGTAATGTTTGCATTGTAAGGTCCATGCTTCTTATAAATGGAAGCATGAGCATTCACTACTGTGGCTCTTACCGACTTAAACACATGGGTTCAGATGAAACTGGAAAAGAAAAGATCATCATCCATGGATAAGATAATGAACAAGCTAAGATCTGCTCAGAGGAAAGCTCAAGAAATGAGGAGCTCAGTGTTAGCCAACCATGCCCATCAAGTTTCTGGGACTGCTCACAAGGCTGTATCCTTCTGCAAGACTCGTCAGATGAGTTCCTTGAGTGGTTGTTTTACTTGCCATGCTTTCTAATTTCACATCCAGCCATCTGGAGCTCCATGTTAATCAGCTTTAAGTGTCAGGTAAGTTTACTTCTGTCTGTCATATGTCTCTATAATCTTGCATCTATTATTTTTCTTCATAAGAAAGATTGATCGAGCATTTTTAGCACAACTAACCTTTATATATTAGTTGCTTGACTGGACTGGAATTTTATAAGCTTATGTTATTGCTGTCAAATTTTAACATCAAAGTATGATTGCATCTTAGTTTTCTGGTCGTTATGACATCAAGACAAATGACTTCTTTCTGTAGAAGCTTCCTCATTTGCCTGGAAGGGACAGTTTTTATTTCTACAGCAGAATGTAAATCAGCCAGATAAATGGGCAAGGCTTCCCTGCCCATTTGTGCTGTTATTTTCATTCTAGAAATCTACTTATGCATAGGGGCAACAAAGGCAATTTTGTTGCTGGGAGTGCTAAAATTAAATACAATTCAGATTTCTGTTTATGGCATGTTGGTTATAATATGTGTGGATGTCCCCTTTGGTATTATATCATTTGAAGGCACAATTTTACACTACCATGCCATCACTGGAAATGATGGTAAAAATTTTAAGTAACATTTGTGTTTGAAATTCTAAATTAGATATGCAACACCGGACTAGTTTTGAATGATATGCAAATCCAAAGAGTTCCTCATTATTCTCCTAACATTTATTTGATCCTGATGGAAGGTATGCTGGGTCTCTGGTCTGGTATAAATAAGAGCGAGAAATGGAGTGCTAAGTTAAGTGCAAGGAAATGAATGAAAGGTGTACAGCACAGAGCAGGTACTATTTTGACACTACATTGGTGTCAATGCAGTTTTGTGGAAAACTTGGAGCACCATTACTTCACCAAGATTTCAGATAAGATGTAAGATCCGGGTTGCAGCATTACTGGGGATTTCGATGTGTGTAAAAATGTTTGGATGATAAAGGCATGTATTCATGTGTGTGTGTATATATATATATCAACTTTCAGGCTTGTCACACTATGGCAGTTGCCATTCATCTGATTGGGCATTATATTTCATAACACAATTGGAGGGCTAATTTTTCCATGGCTGTGCATTTTAAAATATTTAGAGAAATTCTTGCAACTACATGGCTAGTTTTATTTTAAAACAGTAAGGAAAAAAAAAATTAATTGCGGAAGACATGCATGTGTTATACACAATCGGAGATAGCTTTTTAAACAAAGTAGGTGTCTAAATTTTCTGGGTTTGTTATGGCTCCTAGTGTCTCTACCAGGTAAAGATTCTCTTGAGGAGAATGAGCTGATTTACCAACCCAATTACTCTTTTAAGTCTCAACAGAAGAAAAAAACCGTCCTTCTTTTATGGGCCGGACCCTCTGTCAATGGGATGAAAGCTTCTGTTGGTTCCAAGACTGCATTTAAGATCTTGGTTATGACCCGTAACACCAAAAAGCTAAATGTTGTTTAGTACTTACAATATAACCTGGATGGAAAAAGAATATCAATAAATTATGGATGACCAAAAAAATTAACAGTTAAATTCAGTTTTTTCATCTACCATTGGACTATCGACTCATTCTGAAGCTAAAATTTTGTAGGGAATGAATAAAACACAAGGTCAGAAGCAGCTATTGCAATAGAGCCACGTCCCAAAGTGCTTATAAGCCACTATGTCGTTGCACTAACCGCAGCTCAAATATCTTCCATTATGGGCCTTCAATTTCTCCTGAACTCCCCAAATTGCTCATCCCCTACGCTTTGCTGCCCAAATGTGTAACACTCCTTTCGACTTCTCCATCAACCCTGCCTCTTCATGATACGCTGGAATATCCACAAACAGTATGGCTACTGCCCCCACCTAAGCTGCATCCTATCAATATAATTGTTGCTCTCATTCTTTTGGAAGATTCATGATTCATGTCAGCTTTTCTCTGATTGTGCACGAAGCCAATGATCTTCCCTTTCTTGCTCAATTTCCTGGGGACATTTTAATCTGCACTTTTGTTGGCCGAGAGGTTTCTTAATGCTACAGTGGATATCACCCACATTCGGCTGCTCATCTGCCTCCCTGGAATAGCCTGGTGCCCCTGAATGCTACCACGATGGGTTCAGTTGCTTAGGGTCAGCACTTGTATCACGGAAAATGAGCGTTTGCATTTAGGCTTGCTCCTAGTGAACTGCTATGGTCATTGGATCAAAACTGTGTGTTTTCTACTTGGCGTTAAAATGTTGGTTGATTCTTTCACTACTCTGCCAATTCATAGACAGTTAGTCACTATAGCTGTTATCGCCCTTGTTCACGCTCCTATCTAAGTCGAATTGGGTGTCCAAATTTATCATCTGTCGAGATTTTTCATCAGTCTCCAAACATGAAGGTTGCTGGAAAGCCTGAAATTTCCAACGTACTTCCTTTATGAATAATTTAACACCAGCTTCATGCCTTTTCAACGCTCCATAAATCCTCCTTTTAATTTCTAGTTCACAAGAAAGTAGGAGGAATCCTCATTTTTCTAGTTCACCAGAAACAGGGCTTGCTTTTTTCTGGTTTCAACACTGTTGCTGATGTCTGCTCCCCAGCCAAGGAGTTGAAACAAGGAAGAAGACGAAGATGAATTGTTGCTGTGCCCATGTCCCAACCGAATTACCAAATCAGGTCAATCACATTTATCTTTTTAATACAGACAAATTCAACAATGTGTTCCACATCTTAAAAGGAATGTCGAGAATGGTCATTTAATACTAGTCCTTACATTTTTAGGTTCCGATTCTTTTGATCTTGAAATTGCAACAATACCACAAGTATCACAATATTAATTCGTACAGAATCTACAGATGTTGCCTTGTGAGTCGTAAGTGGGACATTGCTTAGAGCTATGATCCTGTAAATTGTAATCACAATGATAATAGTAATGAAATTTCTTCTGGTGTTAAATTATTTCATAGGTGGTTTCTATACAATAAGAATCAATCAATTCAATTATATATGTATATAACTAGGTATCAAACAAATCCTAACCCTTTTTAAGCCCACATGATTGCTTGATGATTATACTATGTATTAGAATCCCAACTAAGAATTAGATCATAGCCTGTGGATCATCTTTAATTGGGAAACCCTGTTTCGGGAGTTTCCAATGAATAATTTGTAATAAATTATCTCATCACTAATCACATGCAATGTTCTTTTTAAATATGAAATACAATAAGTAATAAAATATATTATTTAACATTTTTTTTGTATCTCACCTATATGAAATATAATAATTTTAAATCGAGATACGAGATATTGTATTTAAGAATACAAAGTGCTCTAGGATGCCTTACAGACGCAGGTCCATTGATAAAAGAATGATATTTCTGTGTCTGATATCTCAGTTCGCTTCTATTTCAGTTCAAGCAAACAGATCTTTTAAGAAGGGAACATGGAATCCAGTGCAGCGGAACCGAATCTTGTATGTGATTCAAGTTTAAGAAGTTGTTGAGTTGGGTCTTAGAGTTGTGGAGTTAAAGGCAAGGATCCCAACCTGGTGGTATTAACATAATCTTGAGGGCCATGATCTGACAATCCAGGAATTACCAACCCAACTACCCTTAACAATCTCTGAAACCACCCTTCTCTGTAGTCCGGACCCTTGATGTATGGGATGATAAAACTTCTAATCAGCTCCCAAACTGCATTTAAGATCTTGGGAATGGCCCACACCACGGAGAAGTAATTCTTGTCTGGTTCCTCCCGTACCACCTGCATCCCAATCAGGTCAGTATATGGACTCAGTCTCAGGGCCAAAATATAAACAAATTATGAACAATAGCACTGATCCATGCATCAATATTCAATAAGATATATTCATATGCATGGAGATGTAGAAAGGGGGATATATAGAAGTAGAACTGGTCACCTCCCCCCTGTAGCAGCTATTGAAGTAGAGGCAGGTCCCAAAGTGCTTAAACAAGAGGATTCTGTCATCATAAGGCAACCTAACCACCATATCGTTGCAGTAAACGCATCTCAAATATCTCACATTATGCGTTCTAAACTTCTCCTCCATGAACTTCCCAAACTGCTCATCCCCCACCCTTGGCTGCCCAAAAGTGTAGACCCCTTCCAACTTCTCCATCAACCAGGACTCCTCATGATACGCTAGAATAGCCACAAACAGGATTGCTAGTGCCCCGCCCAAGCTGTGTCCCGTCACTATAAACTTTGCTTTTTCATCCTTGTGCAGAATCTCTCTCAGCTGTTGTCTAATGGTATAGTAAGCCAATAATGAACTGTCATTGCCTTGTTCAATCTCCTTCGGCCACCCTATGCGCTTTTGCTGGCCGAGAGCTTTCATGAATCCACCATGGATCTTACCCACATTGGGTAGCTTGTACCATGAGATGTCAAAATCTGTCCTCCACGCATCCGCGTCAAATGGCTCGGTGCCTCTGAACGCCACTACGATGAGGGCAGGATCACTACTTGTATCACGGAACATGAAGGCTTGCGTTGAGAATTTCTTTTGATATTCTGCATGCCAAGCATTAGTTGGATTTAAACTTTTTGATGAGTACCGCAGTTCTTGCCTGAGGAAATTGTTTAAAGCTTGGGGGGGTTGACCATTAGGAACTTCTCTAAATAAATCCATTACACACATCAAAACATTGTGGGATTTTAGGATTTGTAGTAGTACTACAAACTGCATGAGTCAGAGTCATGATTTGAGTCACTAAAAATTTATGCTTGATATAATCTGATCTTTAATTCTTCCAATTAGCAATGTAAGGAAATAAAGAAATGTTTGGTACGTATGTAGACAATACAAAAGGACACTGAGAAAAAGACGAGCATTTAAATAGTCCATGTCTTTTTGAAGAATATGAGATGGGTTAGGTTTACCTACCGGCTACCAGTCTACCACTAACATTCTGACAATGCTTTGACAAGTAATGCAAGACTTGTCATACTTCTAACTTTTAGATATTTTCTAGGAAGTTTCCTCAGCACTTCCTTTTTTCCTTGTGTCTGTAAGTAAAGTTAGTAAACACACCAATTTGATTCTTTAAAGGCAACTGAGATGGAGACCCTTTGTAATTAAAGAAAAAAGATCCTTAATACTTTACCTACTTTGTCCTCCTGTGAGAGTTCCAAAGGAAGGATGAAGAGGATTAAGAAAGTTGAAACAATTTAACTTAATCACGAAATTTTATTCCCTTTGACAATTGACACCCAATGAGCAAATATCAGGTCGATTTGTGATCAGACCTCTAGATTTTATAAACTAATTTGCCCAATTGAATGTTAAATGTGAATATGAAGGTATAGTCCTGCATGAGTTTCAGTCTTTCAGATCACTGGGACTTAGGCGGTAAGCCTCTTAACATTACCATGTAGAAATGTCTGAAACAAAAGATAAAAAAAGAAGGCAACATAAAGGTGTTCATACCGTTCCAGAAATTGTAAAACGTCAAGAATTCCATCTGCACAAGATACATGAAAATTAAAAATTAAGAATCATTAATCATGAGATGGATGGGGTTCTCCCATGCAATGATGCTATATTTATTATTTACCTTCCAGTGATCTCTGACAACAGATTGGACGAAATCTTCATTCTCGTACGATAATTTAGCAGCCATTATAGACAATGAGAGGGTATATCTGTGGTCATCGTTTTTTATGCTCCTGTCTAAGTCCACTCTAGTGTCAAGATTTCCCAACACTGATGTGAATTCTGCTGACGATTTATCTGGCAGCGCCATCTTCCCTACACGCCACTCAAATCCTTTGGTATTAGCCCAGCTATTACACGTGGGATTTGCAAATCCGATTCATCATCATTGCCGTTTTTTTTCCTTTCTTCTTTTTAGAAAATTTTGATACGCAAATGAATGGGTAACCCTGTTTCATCAATACAAGGTGCCTAAACATGGACCGGTTTTTCAGTGGCCCCTCTTCTGATGTAAATTGCTTTTATTCCAAGTCTTGACTCCATCAAAATAAATAAAATAAAATGAAAAATTAGAAGAAAAAATAGCGAAAAAAAAGAAAGAAAAATGGATTAAATTTTAATAAATTATTTTTATATTTTTTAAAATTTATTTTACTTATTTTTTTTTTAAATAAAGAATGAATAATTTAAATATATATAAATTTTAAATAGATTTAATATATTTTTTTATTTTTTTATAATGAAATCAAAGGTAAAACCATATTTTTTATTTATTTATTTGTATTCTTTGAAACGAAACAAAGCCTTAGAATTATACAGATGAAGGCACACATTTTTCTACCATTTTCATTCTTATTTACCTATTATGTATGTAATAATACCCAGGAGAAATGAAATGACCTTTGGGATAAGTCAATGAGCGTGCAAGGCCCGTGATGATTACACAACCATGTCACCCTCACCATGAGTCAAGGTTCAAGATGGTTGAATGGGTGTGTTGTATGGGATGACTCCAGGTCCTCCTGTGTATTTCCGATGGTTAAGCCCTAGGATGAATCTGAATAAGTACGACATGAAACCATATAGTTCTTAATCCTGGTACTAACAGCTGTGAGGACTTTTTTAATGATAAGATCCACTTCATGTTCTACACATTCAAGCTTGGTTTCGGGCGGTTGATTGACCAAGCATGTCCACCTTTTAGCTTTCTTTGATCTTATCTGAGTTCACTGATCTTTTCTGTGAGTGGGAAATGGGAACAGCGATACTACGGTTTATGACTTGTATTTATTATGCAATTAATTTAAATATATTAATGCATCATAACATCAATATATACTAAACTACATGAACGCGTATTTAATTTCCCATGCCAGTCGTTTCTGAATTTTTGGAAAGATGCCAGGCTTTGTAGTTTTGGAGGAAAAGCAAACAAACTATAAGAGAAAAAGCTGAGAGATGGTTTACAACATGAATGATGCAAACTGAATAATATTTAAGGTCAACGTTGACACAGTTTTTGAAGGAAGAAAACCCAAACCTTTCAAGAGATTTAACAGGAGGGCCAGAAAGCCGCCATTGCTTGAGAGAAGATTCAGCCACAGCTCCACTACAGACCCAGTGATAGCCATAGGCTTTCTCAGGTAAAGGAGCATTTTCTGCACAAGGAGGGAGATGAATATGATCCATCGGCGCTCTCTCATCAGCTCCTTCTCTTCTGTACACTCTATAAATCCTCTTTTCTCCCATTCAGAACAACACAGAACGCGAACCAGATCCAAGAAGCTAGCTTCTTCTGGTTTCAACAGCAGATAATCTCTACAGAGATCATCCTCGGAAGCCATGGCTTGAAAGCAAGGAAGAGATGAGCTGGTTCTATGTCAACGTCCCAACTAAATTGAGGCTTAGCATGCTTATATATTTTGTACAGGAAGATTTGGCAATACTTCTTTCCCGTCAGAAGAATTTTCCGTGTCTGCTCATTGATAATCTTAGTTGGCCCTAATTGACAATATCACTACTAAATTTAGGTCCAATTGATCTTCTCCCACGTGCCCATCGATTTTCACATTTCTTCAGTATTAATTGATACGAAGTTACGTCCTTATTACCTTCCTTGAATTATAATAAAGCCTGATATATATGTGACATGTAGTCCCTTGATATAAATTACTCCAACCCTCAAACAAGTGATCGATTTCTTAAAGACAAATTAAATAGAACCCAAAGGTTGCCTATACCTATACCTATACGCGATTCGGTTGATTAAAATCATAGTTTAGTGTAGTTCCATGTCCACCACGACGAGTCTACGACTTCACCACTTTTACCACACCACATCCTCAAATGCACCGACCAATTTGGATTGCAACTACCTTTTCTCTTCCACCATCCCTCACTGTTTTACACATGAGGTTGGCATCTTGGAAGTGTTTTCAATAAGAAGGATGGCAGGAAAGAACAAATGTTGCTTTAACTTTACAAGGACGCACACTCATCCTCTGCTCCTTCCTGGAAAACTGCCACCGTGAAGAATCCTTCCATTTTAATTCATGAAGTGTCTCATGTGAGTGGCGAGGAAGAAAAGGTTTGGATTCAGTAGGCAAAGAGATGAGTTTCAAACGTTGAAATGGCTGTATATTATTTATTCAGATCATCTGTTTGATATTAGGCGTGCAGCGTGCTATGTATATCATATTCGATTCCTGTTGGGATAAAATATTATATTAAAATGGTCTCCAAGAATTGGCGTGGAACTGGATGCCTAATTATAAACAAACCCATAATTAATTGCACTAACTTTGAACTTAGTAAAAAAGTGAAATAATTTAATCATTGAAAACTGAGATTATCCGCACACATCTAATGAGGTGATTATGCGCTCAGTCTATGCAAGTCAATCCATACCAGGGGTTTCTCCTAAAGCTTCATTCTAGCTTTGAAAATAGATGCTCCTACAATGACAGTGGGCCTGCTTTTTCGGATAGTTTTCTAGTGGAACAATTGAAGTAAAGGGGTTATGAGTAGGTTTGACTTAAAAGAAAAAGAAAATTTGAGATAAGTTTTCCCATTCTGGCACCCTTGATTATACATATAGTTGAATTTAAATTTTTATTTTTCCATTTTAACACATATGATGATAAAAAAGCTATTTTTCAACAAAATAAATTATAAAAAATTATAGTATTTATCTATTTATAAAATATATATTATGAATGTAATTAAATTAAATTTTAAAAAAAATATTGGATGAGGCAAATATGAGAAATTCTCGTACCCATCTCTCCTTATTTAAGAGTTTTATAAGGAAGAATGGGATCGAGATGGGAGTGACTTGTTCTGAACTTGTCCCATTAAAATCCCTAGATTTGAACCTTGGTCTCGGGCATCAACTTTAACAACCCATCAACAGTGCACATGAGAAATCCTTAGATACCCAAATGGATGTCACCCTTGGTAATATTACTGCATAATTATAGAACAAAATAAGCTTGTTAATTACTGCTTTCATTTACACACTTCTAAAACCGGAGTTTGCTCGAGGTTTATACGCGCATTCGTCCGTCCAGTTCAGGATTTACCAATTGGGCCTAACCAGAATGTTTACGCGTTTAGTTATAATTTACTGCTAGTATTTAATATTAATATTAGTGGCAACTAACGTAAACTAAATCTTTTTTTCTATTTAAATTGAGGAACTTTTAGCTGTCTATAGCGTTTTCACACACTATTTTCGTGCGAGCCCAGCGTGAAGCCCATGAAAACTCAACAAGAACGGTAAGTCTGGGGTATTCTGAAAGTTGTATTATTCAAACTAGCCCAGCGGGACAAATTCTCAGCCCACCCTAGCATAGGCCCAACTCAACCTTTTGAACACATACCCCTTAAGTCCACTCCCTGCTGTTATTATTAAATTAGGATGATGACGACCACAATGATTGAAATGATAACAATAATTATACATAACAACCATACCGATAATGAGACAATGATTAGAATAAAAAATGAAAAGAAAATACGCAGGACAATTGTAACCAGATAAGCTTAATTCATACTTTTCGGAAACATGTGGTCGCTTATACATTACAAATCTTTTTTCTTTTATTCTTTATTCTTTCTAAATTTTGTGAGCTACTTTCTGAAAACATATCTATGAAATTAACCATGCTCTTGGGGTAAATTGATCTGCATAAATCTACAAACAGATTGATTGGTTCAATTGAAATTAATTTACAGCGTGGTACTAACTACTATGTATATTTCACCTTGTACAGCACTCCAAATTAATGGTGGGGTGTTTCTAGAAACAACATCTAGACAAAGTTTCCATGGATTCCTTTATGATGATTATGTTGGAATACATCTCACCTTGCAAAAGGGACAAAGCGAGGAAGAATTTTAGGCTAAGATATTATATTGCATCCTCCTCTGCATACCTGGAGACCCCACCAAAATCTAATCCAACCAACCAACTTATTTCACTGTTTTTTGTTTTCTTATAATTGTTTATTTGCCTCTTTCATATCTTACTTTATCATTTATTATAGGGCGCGAGGTGTGATCCAGAAGCTTGCACAACTTTCACCCTCTCTATATACCAATAAATCTACTGTCTTACCCTTATCTTATTGACCCTTCCAGAAAAAACCAAAATTAAAAAAATGAAGAGGTTTGGAGTTAAAAGAGAGGAAGGTAACGAATGGATCTGCACTTGAGTAAAGAAGTTTTTCAAGTTTCAGAATCACTTGGAGTGTGACAGATTCTGCTGCATTATTAGGGTCATGAAGCCATTTTCTTAAATAGGACGTTTATGAAATTTTGCTTTACCTAAGTTTTGAATGCTGTAATCCATCTTTTTGGAGTGTGCCAGCCAACATCCCACAAATTTCTTGATACTTTATGCCGTTGAGGACTCAGCTAATTGATGAGCACTTTTTCATCAACAAGAAAAAGGTGTATCTCTATGAATAGTGTCGACCTTCATTAAAGAGCTGTAAATACTGTAGCCAGTTTTGTTCTTTTGGTTGGCGACTGGTTTAGGTGATCTTGTTATATACAATGATGCAGGCTTCCTTAAAAACTGCAGAAAGCATAAACTATGAAGCATTTAGCATGCTTGACTAATAATGCAAATAACTCGAAAACTATATTAGTGTTTGTTTGCATCCTATGAAATCAATCTTAAATAACCAAGTCCGGAATCCTCATGGACTCTCCAGTCCCAGATTTGGCAGTATGCTAGCCTAGGAGAGATCTGGATTCCTACTGAATTTATGTTTGTCCAACATGATTTACGTGGATAAATAAAGATGTCAGAAGAGGTACAGTGCACTTGGGTATGGCAGAGTCTATGCCCTGTATTCACAGGACAGGGGGCACCCTCCTACTGAAATGCGGAAAACCCTGTGGTAAGGATGTTGGGAACTTAGTGGGACGTCTCACATGGGTTTCTTATATTTGGTTTGACTATATCTTCATTTTTTATTTTCTTCGATTTCCAATTTGAGCTATTGATTTTTGTTGTGTATCTCCTAGACTAGATTTGTTTGGATTGGATTGGGATTCGGGTGGGGAGGAATAAATGGCTTTTAGTGAGGCATGACTCTTGAGACATAAGCACTTCTTGCATTCGATCCTGCCATGGGAGGCAAACCTACCCTCTGCTCTTCATTTTGTAATCTGTAGTGCTATATATTTATGCAGGCCGGTTAGCGGTGGATACTCCATCATTCATCATTTCTATTTTGGAGTTTGGATTCTTCCCTGTCGTGACTGCATCATCTTACTTCATTCATACCGACTCATATTAGTATATAAAAACCTCACAACATATTGTATTATGGGCACCATATCAATTAGCCTTTTTTAACATTTATCTGATTGAGCTAGTAGAGATTATTAAATGATGAATCACAATTTTTATTTTTATTTTTTATGATTATTTATTTATTTTGAGTCTTTTTTAAGATTGTATGCGGTGAGAAGTTTTGATGGGAGCAGCAGTACTACCTTTTCAATTTGGCGGTAAGATAGCTCAGAAAATCAGCCTCAACCTTCTACCCATTAATTCTTTCATAAATTAAGCTTGAATGATTCCAGAATTCCAAATTATTTAAAATCTCAAGCTTGTCATCTTTAGTGTCATTTACTCTGCTTATCTTCATAGGTCATGGTTCATACTTTATGTTAGTAGCTAAGGTTTAATGCCAATTAAAAATGTATAGCATATCTGCCCTCTCCTTTTTTGATCTTATGCAAAGAACTTCTTCTGAGGCCCACGCCCCAAACTATCTTTTTCCCCATCATAATTGCTGGATTAATCTGAAATCTTTTACACAATCCTTTACTGAAGAATAATTAGTTTCAACTCTTGAGTTATTTTCCTTTCATGCATTTTCTCCAAGCATTTATTTCAATTTTGTTTGTTTGTGATACAGCATAGGGTCCATATTCTTGATGGATTAAATGTAGCTCACAAAGCCACACACTAACTCACACGTATTCGCTCTAAGCCCAGCCCATTAAGTACAATTTTTAAAAGGTGTTCAACATCAAGCAAAGAGGTCCAATTAATTCAGTGTCTTGACTGATAGAACCAGGCGGTTTTGTCTCCTTGTTCCAACATTATATAGCAGAGCCATGTTGCGATTAACATCAAGAAAAGAACTAGTGGGCAGTCCATTTTGATGAACCGATTGACAGCCTCAGAACAAGGGTTTGAAAATGAAATTGGAGAAAATTTGTTGTAGATGGGAAACACTTGCCATCATACCCATGCAGCTGACTTGACCTGATTTTGAGTGCAATACTTATCCCACCAAGAAGCCTAGCTTACTGGCACATTAAGCTTGGAGATGACCTTATATGGTGTGGAATAAATTAGGTGAGAGAAATGCAGGTTTATATATGAGGGGGGTGCCACACTGTCAGCCCAAGTCCACATTCCCATCAGCATTAAGTTGAGGAAGTACAGCAGAAATTGTTGCGATATGGCGAATGTGAAAGGTGGGTAATTACTAATTAGGAGGAAAAGGCGGTAATTAAAGCGGAATTGACAAGGAGATAATAGGTGGAGAGCCACTTAGGATGGTGGTTGACCATTGTAGATTGTATTCACGTGTCTAGTATTACAAGGGAAGGAGAGACAGGGACGTCATGGTGGTGCCTAATCCTAAAAACCCACCGCATTTGTCAGATCTTCACGTGGATTTCCCATGCATTCTCTATGTATAGTTGAATACTTGAATGTGACATGGAAAAATACAACTTAAATAACACATCCACGGGCCACCGCGATATGCTCACCCCCCATCTGATGCCATTTCCATCCATCCCCAAACAAAAGTAATCAGACGGCCCAACAGCTGGATCCAACACGTGTAATAATTCAATCAACCCACAACTGGAACCCCACTCCCTTGAGGCTGCCCTTTCCCTTGTTTTCTTCTCCATCTTTCTGGTCCTTGGAAACCGGGCCAGCAGGTTTCCCGGTTTTCCATGTTTCCCTGAAAACCATCATGAAATGCCCTAGTTCAAAGCCATGGAGTTTTTGTTGCAAAACTTCCCTCTATTTGTACAGATGCATAGATGATTTGCACACGGTGTAGTACAGTACTGCAGTAGCATATATTTTTAAAAATTTACTTTTGGTTTCCCTAACATCTCCAAGGAAAACACTTTGCTGGGTGCAAGTGGTTCTTGGCCATTCAGTCTAAAACACACAGCAATGAACCATCTTCAAACAAGTTGCTATTCCATGGAATCTTTTTAATTCCCGGACATTTCGAGAGAGAGAGAGAAAAGCAAGTCTCTTACCCAACAAGTTTCAACAGTTGGGCTATATTTCTATTCACGGATTTGTAATTATTTAATAGTAAGATAAGATGGATCACAAGCCTAATCATGAAGAGAATAAGAGCCATGCATGATCTATCTTTACAACCTTGCAAGCTAGCATCACTAGTCAAATTGCAATTATACTTAGAAAGCTAGCTCATGATTCTCTCCCTTAGTTAAGCATCTGGATAATGGTGAAGGTTTTGGGAAGGTTGGTATTGTTTTGTGATGGGAAGATAACTCCCATTAGACATGGTTACCGGGAATCCAATGCCGGCCGGCCTATTAGCAGCGGCTCGCTCCAGGGATTGCACCTGGGTCTTCAAAAACTTCACATAGTGAATTGCTTCGTCCAGCATGGAAGCTGTGTCCATTTTGGTTCCTCCAGGGACTAGTCTTTGAAGTATCCTTATTTTCTCGCTTATCCTTTCTCTCCGATGACGTGCAGCAACGCTTTGAGGGTCCTTTGATATCTTCACGTTCCTCCGCTTTGGCGGCTTCACCGATTCTGGGTCTATGTGAACGGGCTGCATGGCTGCAATCCGGAATATCATCTCCCTCATGGCCGCCATGGAATTCCGCTTCTGAGCTGGTGTAGACAAATTGCACACACCAGATAATTCTCCGGTGCCCCTCCATCTCGCTACAGCTGAATTGGTTAAAAAGGCCGGTGCAGTTGGTTCTTGGGGAGGCGTGATTCCGTTGAATGATATGGTGGAGGGTGAGTTTATGAATGTGGGTGAAGCAACATGTGGGTTATCAAAGATTTGAGGCATGGTAGCACTGCCACCTCCAGAAAACCCCATCGACGGCAATTCGGCCATTTCATTATAGCTCCCGCAGAATTCGGGAAGCTTGTCCATCTGCATCATCATCATCTCCATCTGATCTTCTGGTGCAGACTTTAACAGGTCAATATCCATGGTTTATCACTGGTCTCTTATAAAGAGAAGGGAGAAAAAAACGAAAAAGTATTTAAAAGCTGAGTACTGAAGAACTGATGTACAGAGGGATGGGAAGATAAAGGGAAGGGGTGGAGACTTGGAGTTTTATCAGAATGTGCAGTGAAGAAAAGAAATGTAAGAGTAAGGAGAAGAAATGAAAGGCAAAAAAGGAATTAAATAGTGATATATCGGGAACGGAGTACACTATCAATCCAGAAAGAAGACTATATATAACAAGTGGTTGAATATTATATTATATTTAAAATGCTTTTCCATTTTCGTCCTTTTTTTATTATCACAAAGTTGTTGGGTTTTTTTTCTTTCTTTATTCTGAAACAATCTTCCTCCATGGTTACAGTCTTACAGATAGAAAGTTAAAAATTCGTATATGATGATTGCTGCCTGGAGTTGCATCATGTAGCACGCTCCCTGACTCCTGCTAATCTCACCATTGAACTTGTGGGCCACACCTCTAAGCTAGATTGGGGAATGGAGATAAAATCAACGGTGAGATCCAAGCACAAGATGGGTTTTAACCATCTTATCTAGAGCCATTTGTCAGAAGAGGTGTTACATCTTGAAATAAAATGGTGGCCTACAAGTTGGAAGGCTTCAGATCTACCAACTCTTCTTCTATAAGTGCTTTTGATGGGTGCATGAATCATTTTTTTCCCCTATCAAATTTTAATTTTTTATTATATATAAATACATTTAAGTGGAAGAGTGGAACAGTGGAAGTCTCACTTTGCCTTTAATTTTACTTTCTTTAAAAACCCTATAACCCCACTCACATGACAGGAGTCAGAAGTCTCACCACACCCCTTTAAATGAGATACTTTCCCAGTCGCCGGCGATAGAATCCCCGCCTACCAAACCACCGTTAATGTACACTTGGCAATGATGTAGTGCGGAAGAGGGCCGGGTCGGGTCTTCTCTGTATGGCTGGCTGTATGCATATTATAATAGAATCCAATATTATCCTGAAGCTCTGCAACTACACCCTAAAGCTCCTCCTCTCATTGAACGGGAACGCCTTTCGAGATGGATCAGGTTCTGATGGAACTGCTTGTGTTTTGCTAGCTGCATTTGATGACCAACTTACCATGGGGGTGAAGTGGTGAATTAAGCCTTACTCAGCCACACTATAATGACAACCCACCACCGCCAAAACTCTTACCTCCCATTATTTGTCTCTCCCTTAATTTTTTTTGGTTTTTCAATGGAAAGCTAGCATAGAAATAAATGATAATGAATGATAGTCAGGACAAACAAGAATTAATTTTAGTTTAGAAGGTCCTTTCTATTATTAAAAAGACTAAAAGGTTCGGCCTTTCTCAGAGACAATTAATATTCATCTTGCATTTCAAATGAATTTCCTTACAATATTATTACTTTTATAAAAATTTTATCTCGTGAATAAATTATTTCTTTTACAGATTCAATAGCTTATCATGTAATTGTTTATAAAATTATTTTACTCTTACCAAATAAACAATTAAATACGAAAAGTCTTGAATGCTGATAATAATTTAAAGTAGTATTTTTTAATTTCTTCATTATTATTGTTTTTAAAATTTCAAGGAGTAGCAAGCTCTGAGCGTCGTTTTAGTGGTAGACCCCACTCAGTTCATAATGAGGTGATGTATACGTTGATGTGGGGACATCAAGAATGAATTAATAGAATTAAGAATGAGCGACTTTAATGGTGTTTGATTTGGTAAGAACTAAGAACATCAGTGCTTTAAATGCCTGGGTCGGCCTTCTAAATGAGTGTATTGGCCGTAGCTTAAGGGACTTCAAATGAAAGAAATCAGCAGAAGATGAAAACATCCAGCAGAGGCATTCATGCACGTAGAAAGCCTGCATGTCAATTCAATTTCACTGGCGGTTCGCGAATGGCTCGTGATATTAAAGAAGTGGGCACAACCCTTGTGAGAGGTATCTGTTTTCAGTGGGTCGTTATCTTACACAAAATGGAGGCACACTGTTGATCAGTAATGGAATACCATGTCAAATTAGGACTTGCTCCACAAGCTTGAATGGATAAAAGAATGAGCAACATTCCAAATTACGCTAGCCATTGCCAACTGAAGCAATGAGCATGAGATGGTAAAGATAATATAATCTATCACATTATCTTATGCGTGCACAAGTTGTAGGCTAAGTACCCGGCCCCTACCTACTCCCTAGCTAGCTAGCTCATGCATTTATATAGTTTTTTTGTACAATTTGCTTACTATATATGGTTATCTCTCTGCGGTTGATTAGGTTTTAATAAATTAAAACATGCCTTATGAGGTTGAGAAAATGATTTGATATATAACATGTGACACTTTCGAAAGAAAAAAAAAAGGGGGGAAAGAAACTGTTTGTTGTGGTTGTTGAAGGTGGCTCTTGTTAACTTGGAAGGCGAGTCCTTAATACAGCGTGTAATGTTATATAATTTGAACAAGGGACAGTTGGACTTTGCAGAGGTGGGGAAAGAGTAGGATGGAAAGTGAGAAAAAAAACATGTGTTGTTGGGAGTAGGGTGCCCCTTTTCTGCAGCGCCAATCCAAGACACTCTCCGCACCCTGATTTCAAAGCACTGCAGATGAGTGAGGAGAAACGCTATTCTATCAGCTGATTAAAATAATAAAAGAAAAGAAGGGTTTCAAATTTTTTATCTTTCTTTTTTTGTCAAGATGACATGAATAAAGGGACATGTTCTCTGCAAGAAGAGGTTCGATTGGATAAAAAGAATCCAGACGGGAGAGATATTGTTGTTGGGTGGGTGTTTTTACTTTGCATTATCACAGTAGCACCACCTTATCTTCTCTCCCCCACATCCCATTTATAATTCTTATATTTTAATCATCAAACAATATTTAAATCATTTTAATTCCCCCCACCACTTTCCCCCACCCTCCCTTCCTCATCGGGAACTGCAGGCTGTCTCAGAGACGAAAAGAGAGAGAGAGAGAGAGAGAGAGAGAGAAGAGAAAAGTATATTTTAATATCCCAATTCAGTAATGGTCCCACTTGTTTCCACATGATTTTCATCACTTCATCCAGGGGTCGTTTTCCTCTTGCCCAATTGCACATATCATACAGTCAATGCATCTTGCCTTAATTCCCCCAACACATGCTGTGCTCGCTGTAAAAACAGCTTCCCACCCCCCCAATTCATTGCCGGCTATGTGGCGTCACGCTCTGCTCACTTCTCACAACCCATTTGTAGTTTGGACTCCACACTTTTTGGGCTGCACCTTCATTAAATCTCTTCTTTTAATCACTGCTTTGCCATTCATTCCAAAAATGTAATTCATCATGCATGTATTGATAAAGCAGTTTGCGTGTAGACAATTCTAATGAAATGGTTCCACAATATTATGTAATAGATTATATTTTAAAGTGATATTATTATAATAGTAAGTTTCTCCTTATATTATTTGTCTTTAAATCAATACTCCAAACTTGACTTTGATAGTCTTGTACTTTTAAAAATTAAATTTAACTAATAAATCTAAAGACTACCATAAATGGCATAATTCTAGAGACTACTTGAAGTAAGATCATAGCCAACTTTGAAAAGTTGAGTAGAGGAATGGGTTCAGATGCTTGATGATGTAGACTAGTGGAAATCAACTAGTAGAGATAAAGAGATAGGTTAAGAGAAATAGGGTAAAAAGGAAAATAAATATCTCCATCCTTTACTAAAGTGATTTTCAAGTCAAAAATGGAAAAAGATTAAAAAAAAATTGAAGTGGTGGAGCACATTTGGTAAATTAATTCAATGATTTAATGACTTAATTTATATCAATCTCAAGATTTTTTATAGACATAATTTTAAATTTAAATAAGAATAATTAACTATTTTGATTTAATATTTAAATTCATTTTTAACCTTGAATTGCTTTAATAAATATGATTAATCTATTTAATAACTTAAATCGAATTATTAAATCATTTTAAGTCATTAAGTTGATTTATCAAACAGTTATCGAGTGTCATATCAACTGGTGGTGGAAGTGGTAGTCGGACTACAATTCTTTCTTTAATAAATGGAGGCATTTTTTTATTATATTGGATGACATTTATTATATATACAAATGATAAAAATGATGATAAAAGTGGTCGGTTTATAGCATCTTTGTTATAATTTCCAATGTTACATCGTCAGAAAATGGAAGGAAAGCCCATTGCATTTCTAGCCTGTGGTCGGTAAGGACATGCGATCTTGGATCGGCCCATTTTCAGAGATAAGATGAACCTGGGGGAGACTGAACTTGTAAATATTTTGGGCCTAGTTTGCTATTGGGCTGAACTGGATCCAAGTCGAAGTATAGCAATGGAAGTAATTTTATATATATTAAAGTCTAGTTTATGAAATTGTTTGAATGTCATTTTCAGATTGGATTCTCTTAATTATTTTATTTACTTTTGGGCAAGTTGAAAATACTAGAAAAATTATCCACTCAACAGAAAAACTATTTATAAAATAATGTTATACACTTGAACTTAGTTAGCCATCCTAAGCAATTTTGTACAACATGAGCATGTTTAAAGGAAGGCTTGGGAGTTAAAAAATGGAAAGCTCTTATTGAACAAGATAGCCTATACAAGGACATTTAAAAGGAACATTCTAGAAACCATGGGATTCACGATATGTCTAAGATCATTTTAGTACACTAAGCTATGAACAAGCTTTATATATGCCTATAAATTTTTTTTTATATAAATTTGCTCTTTTTAACCTAAAAGCTTTTGCTAACTCTAGAGAACTTGGAGCTTCTCTTAGGAAGCTTGGACTTGAAGAGTCTTTCGTAGAAAAAAAAAAATCAGCAATTGAGTGCCTTGCTTTTGCTTAGGCAACAACTCCCTCATTTACAAAATCTTAAGGTAGGGATTTTTTTGTGCAAGGTGTGACGATAAGCAAATATGCATCAGATTTGAACTCTAAAACTTATCTCTGGTTAGGATTTGGGAGATGTTGTAATATATGGTTCATATCGAAAAAAAGACATATATGAAGAAAAATGGACAAATATTAAAGTGAAGTGACAACATTTGTCATTCAAACTTGTAATTTTTTATTATTAAGAGCAAACAATAGGTTGGGGGTGTTACCCCCCGCGGTAGAGTTTAAAGACATTTTTGAAATCTAATTACCTGAAGATTAATATAAATACTCTTTTATGTAATCTTAATTAGATATATAGTGAAAGTCTTCTTCCGTGTTCCCGTGGACGTAGGTAGTTTATCGAATCATATTAAATCTATGTGTTTTCTTTTCGTTTTTCTTTAATTTTTCATCAGGAATCGTTGCACAAAAAATCAATTGGAGATCTCAATAAGCGTTTAAAAGACTAACCCAAGCAAAGAACATTTGAAGAAAGTAAGAAAGCAAGTATAGCAAAGACCATTAATACACAAGATATCTCCTAACTCCTTGAAGTTGTTTTCATTAAGTGATGAATCCCTTACTAGGTATTAGAGGAAGGTACCCTTTTTGTACATTTCCAATGTAGGATTCAGATAAACTTGGCAAGCACCTCCAAGTATGTCAAGCACGTTTAAGCCTCTCAAAAGTTGCTTTAATCATCTCAAAGTTGCTCCAAACACTTGTAGGAACCGGAGAGTCCTAGAACATTCTAGAATTTACTTGAAAGTGGGAAAGCTAGTGTGATCACATTGGAGAGCTTTACCATACTACATTTATTTAACTCCTTAACATTATTTTCAATAGGTTATGGGTCCCGTTGTATAGATTTTAGGGGAGGGAACTCTTCTCCTCAGATAAGCTCATCAAGTGTAAGCACATTCAAGCTATCCAAACACTTCCGAACTACCTTTAAGCACGTTATGCATCTCAAAAGCTGCTCCAATCATCTCAAAGTTACTCCAAACACCTCTAGGTATCTCCAGGTTGAGAATGGCAAAATGACATAGATCTACATATATCAAGAGTATACTGTGACATCCCGATTTATTACTCTGAAGAAGGTTGGGACACCCACGGCCCAGCCCATGCGATAATGACAAACCAGACATTGCAAACATAAAGGCAACACTGTTAACCGTTAATTTATGAATTGCAACTGAAAGTTATGAACAAAATACAATAATAGTAATGAGGCAGTGTACTTAACGTTTATGTCAGTGTGCAATGAGTTTTCATTTTTTATATGATCTGTATGGGGGAAATTGTAGTTTAGATTCATAAATAATTTAGTATTAAGAATTACAATCTTACATTCACAAGAATGGTGTAATATTACTCAAGTTTCTGAACCCAAAGGAGAGGAAAAAAGAAGGGTGTTCTCCAATGGCGGATGAAATACAAAGAACAGCATTAAAATGAGGAGGCTATGCACACATTAAACTAGATGCACATTCTCCTAAACATTTGTTGTCCATGGAAACTTGCAAGCTGAACTTAACAAAAAGCACAGCTATATTTCAGAGAGTTGTTTCAATTGGAGACTCCTGCATGGTCTGCATCCAAAAGCTCATTTACACAGAATTGATGCAAGTTTTCATACATTTTCTTCCATTGTTGTACCATTTGCACAGATTTTTGGGAATCAATCTTCAATCTCTCCATCTCCATTTCAGTAGCAGCTGAAGACCCTTGTTGCTGCAGAAAAGACACAACATCAAGCTTATACAATGGTTTCTGGTCACAGAACAGAAGTATTCATTTGTAACCATTGAATAATAATAATCAACCATTTTACAATTATTTTCAATTAATTTGGCCTAAATTTATGACCCATCAATTAGAAATTCAATTGAAATTTAGTGAATTGACCTAATGATTAAAGATTCTAAATATTACAGGTAATCCAAGTTCTGCCATCAACCTCATGATTCAGACAAAGGCCAGCTTCAAATCCAAAACAATTTCTCACCAATTGACAAGTCAAAAACCACATGCACACTTGCAAGATTCACAGCTTCAAACCCAAAAGACCTTGCAAGTGTGCATGCTGTGTTATATATTGACACACAATAGAAACCAAGGGGATGAATTCAATAACAAGAAAAAACAATTTATAGAAAGCTCTGCCAGATATTAAAGAAGATATAACAAGGATAAAATCTATAGCAGTGACATGTATAAGAACCTGGAGTTCTTTGATTTGATCAATAATGATATGACAACTGCGGTATGAAGCATCCACAGATTTACTGAAAGTGGTCTGGCAACCGATGAAGACCTTAGCATCTTCATTTTCATCAGACGAATTCAAATATTTATCAAGTGGAGGTGATAAGAATGACCCATGCTTCCTTGAGGAAGTTTGTGAATTCCGAGGGTTTGAGTCATTAGGTCGCCTAACAACAAGAATATTGCTCACAGGACCTGTGCAGTACAGCATGAAGTTATACAATAGGAAATAATGTATCTATGAAACTAAGAGTCAACATCAAATAAAGGAAAAAAAAAGGAAAGAAAACTATAAACAAATTTCCAGGGAAATGTTCTCATGAATTCAAGCACAAAATTCAAATTGAATAGAACCTAGATTTAAACAAACCAAAAAAAAGTGGCATCTCAAATTGGAATCATAGTTCAGACTTTAATACTAAGTGATGTGTAAATATAGAAGGGAAAAAGAGGATTATGATAATGAGAGGGAAGATCATAGTAAAACCCTTAGTGTTGCAAAAGAAATTGAAAATATGACTGGAGTTCATTCAAAAAGCAGCTTAGGTAATACATTCGAAATCTGGGTTATATGCAGTCTCCAAATCTCATGTGGATTAACAATGTCTTAGGTAAGGTTTCTCAAAAACTAAGCCCCTTCATATAAACTAGCCTTTTTCCCCCCTTTTTTGATTGGCAAAGAAATAACTAATCAAAAAGCACCTAACAAAAGAAGGGAGGCACATCATAAGTACACAGAGAGGTACACCAAGGGCACCAATTGGCAGAGAGAAGACAAAGAAACAATTTAACTGGTACTCATGCACTATTTACAACCAAACCAATCTATAAAATCTAATACAGACAAATAACCAGCTTGAAGAGGCTGATGAGACCAACAGACAAGGGTGGAAGAGGGAACAGTATAGTTATGCCTAAATCATGATTTAGTATTTCCAAATGCAAGGAGCTCTTAGATTTCCCAACCAACAAAGATAGAAAGAAAATAATCTCTCCTCTGTGTTGCTATAAGATCATACAATGATTCTAACATGGTAACATCTACTCTAATTTCTAACCCAAGAAAGTTTAAAGCAAAAACATAAAGAATGTACAGATGCATTTACTTGAAGCTAAAATATGGTGTGTGCATGTGTGTGTGCACGTGCACACAGGTGCATGCACACATGCACAGCACTAACCCAAGCCAATATTAGTTATATTACCAGGATTTGCCAGGAACTAGTACAACCATATCATAATAATTAAAGGGACAACATACTTCCTCAAGATAAAAACACATAATAATACAATTGACCTAATAAAAACTCGTGCAAGCAAATAAACAGCATTTCAGTGCTTGAGCAGTGCTACTTTAAGTCAATATCTAGTTACATGACCAGAATTTGCTAGGAGTCAGTACAATCACAAAAATAACTATTAATATACTTCCACAAGAAAATAAACACAAATAATGCAATTGACCTAAGAAAAACCTCATGCAAGTAAACGTACAACACATCTAATGGTTTAGATTATACCTTTTGCATGCTTGAAAATGCGAAAGATGTTACGGGTTTTAGTGTCCCAGACTCGTACCATTCCATCCTCTGATCCAGAAACCAATAAGATCCCATCCGTAGCAAATGCTAAGCAAGTAACAGCCTTACTGTTCCAAAAAACAGAGTATGAGATTTTTCGAGGAAAACAAAATAACTAAGCTTAAATTACAATAAATGCATGCGATATCAGCCAATAAATAAATAAAGTTAGGATAGTAGGGTAATATAAAACAACATACTAGCAAATATTGGAAATGAATCCAAGGGGATGAACTGAAACCACAACATATGAGCGGATCGTAAACTGAGGCAGAACCTTGAATAGTTAGAACTGCTAGGAAAGCTGCCAAGAGCACAATTGAATCCAATACAAACTCTGGCTTGGCTGTTTCAAGCCAAACTCAAGTTAGGCCAAGTAGGGTGGGGCCAGGTGGGCATCTTCAAACTGTTTGTGTTAGGAGGTAGATGATGAAGGGGTTTAAAATATTCATGCTAAACATCCCTATTTTTGGATACAAGAACCAGATTACAGAAGACCATTAGGCTTCTTTGAGCCATATATAATGATGTAAGAAAAGATAGAAGCTTCAACAGAAGCAATATCAATCACCATTAGTAGCATTCATAAATGTCAGATCATGCCAATCACCACAAGCTAAGAAGCTTTCATAAAAGTAAATAACACCAAAACTAGTTATGCTAGATGATTTTTACTCTCTGCAACAAAGCATGCATACAAAAGAGTTGAACAAATGACACACCACTGTTAAAACTAGAGGATAACTTCAATAGTTGATGACAATAATAAACAAAACTTGTAAGAAGATAGCTTTGTAAGCTAAATACCAAATGATTTTCATGCATTTACAATGCAAAAACAAGGAAAAGAAATAGCAAACCTGTGATCAGACAATGAGCCAATAATATGCATCCCATAAGAGTTGCTAGAGGAGCCTACGGCATTTAGTGCAGCAATATATATCTTGCCATCTCTACTGCCAGCATAGAAAACATGTTCCCCAGGGTCCAATGCAATAGCATCAATTATCGAGGGGAATACAACATTTCTTAACAATCTCCCCGTAGACAAGCTCCAAACCTAAGAAAACATACATTAGAATAAAATAGATTCACGTTATTGATAACCAACTGTTAAACAAAATAAAAATACTTCGAGTAATTCCATGCAACTCGTCATAAAAGAGACACTAATTAAAGGGCAATGGTGTTAAGCATCAACCATGAAATAAATTACAACAAATCATATGCAATACTACGAGTGATATCTTCCTCAACTTTTCCCTTTTTACAAACAACCAAACACATATACTCTTATAATAACTTTTGAGCATCCTCTCCATATCATAAGAAATTACCTGCCTAAAATTTATAAATCTTAAACTACATCATACCAAGATAAATACACAAAATATTACAACTTCTGAAGGACACCTTTTACTCTATTGCTGCAATCCAACCAGTTTTATCACACTGGCCATCACAATACAAAACATGTACGAGAGTTAATGCAAAAGCACACCTTACAGGTTCTATCCTCAGAAGCAGACACTATAATTGCATTGCCTCCTCCATAGCCCGTGACAATATCAGTAACCCGCAAAGTGTGCTCAGAGAAACTATGCTCATATAGGTGTCCTGCTTCCTCCCTCCTCAAATCATCAAATATCCTAATTCATAAATAATAAGAAGACCAATTCATAATTAGCAACCATAAGAACCCAAAAGATATCTGACGAAATATGAGCAAGAAGATGAGCAAGTACATGAAAAGGGACCAAACCCGCACGCATCCATCCTCTGCCCCAGAAATAAGTAGCGATTCATCATCAGAAAACACTAAGCAAGTAACAGCCCTATAATGAGCATGCCACTTCTTAAGAAGCCTACCACTGGCAACCTAAATTATATAACATACATCATACACTGTAAACATCATAATTCACAATTCTGCCAATCCCTAAATCTATAATTTTCAAAGAAAACATCAAACAAACAAAATAAGAAAATAAAATCACCTCCCAAAAATATATATCCCCTGATAAACCCCCTCCAGCAATGTAAGTTCCCTCACGGTTAGCCGCTAGCGGCTTGATTGGTTCAGCGGGAAAGCTCTTAACTTCCACCTGTGGCTGTACAAACGAAAAAAGGATGCACTAGATGTGTCATGCAATGAAAATGACACGGGAAGAAGCAATAGGCAAAACACCACCTTGGGTGTCGGTTTTGAGGGGAGAAAAAGAGACGAAACGAAAACCTTAGACCAGGACCAATAGAAAATGGAGCCGGAGGAGGAGGAGGAGGAGGAGTCGCGGAGCTGAGAAGAGGCAAAGAAGCGGTCGGCGACGCAGACGAGCCCGTGAGGAGGAGAAGCGCAGGACCGATGACGGAGATGCTCCGCCCCTGACTGTAGGTCCCAGCAACTGATGCCGGCATCTACCGGGGACGAAGCCACGACCACCTCCGTTCCGTCCATTGAGGTTCTGATTTCGCAATTCAAAACGCTAACCGATGAACGGGAAAGATTTTGATGGGAGACTAGGGCAAATTTTCCACGAAAACAGAAACGGGCTTCTACTTGTGGCCCAAGTACTCTCTTTCGCAACACGAAAAGGCCAGAAGCCCATTTCCACCATTAGGTCACAGCCCATCCGTTTCTCAGCCTATTTCAAAATTGCAGTTTTAAATTTTAATCGGAAACTCTACTCATTTAAATATTATTATAAAAAATGTACAAAAAAAAAAAAGTAACTAAGGCACAAAAAAAAAACAAACCAATATATAAAAATGTAACTAAGGTACAAAAAGGTAACAAATGTACGAGGAATATAAGTCGACTAAGAATATGTGATTGAAGTATAATAAATATTGAGAAAGATATTACTAAAGTCTAGTTGTCTTTGTTTCCCTCAACTACCTTAAATACTCTCATTTACATCCCACAATTTTTTTTTCTATGGACCTCAGTTCACCAAGTGTTATAAGCACGATACTTGATATTCCTCATTCATTGCACTTTTTCCACTCTTTCTTGGATAGAGCTTCTCGAAGAGTACTATATTCTTTGATAGTAAGGTTAAATTTTGACCCTTTTTGTTTAGAGAGGGACTTTAACCTTATAAATTCGAGACTTTGAGTGATAATCAGTGGTGTAGAGATAGGCTAAGAAGTCCTTTTATTATGAATAGTTTTGTTTTGTATTTAAGTTGGTGTGACATATGGACAAACAAATTTGTCAATATGACATTTCAACTTGTATAAAGACATTTATAAATGACAAGACAAGACATTTTAATCCTTTATGATGAACACATATCCTAAGAAAGATACTTGGAGTGGGAGGATAGATAAAACTATGTTGGTTAAGAAGTCATTTTTCCCATCCTTTATGTAATATCATAATCATCTTTTACGTAAATAAAGTACTTTTCTTGTATTTCACTAGTTTATAGGGCAAGGTAGATAAATACCCCTTACGAAGTTGAATGAATGGATTCTTATTGTGTCTCGTAAGATTAAAAGACAAGATAGGTAGATAGTCTTTACAATGTTAGATAGACAAAATCTTATATTAGGATCGGGGATTAGCTTTAATGGTCTCTCATAATTTTAAGATGTAATTGTTATTGAAGCCTTACGGCGGAGGGGTACAGAGGAGGAGATAATGGTTTGGTTGACAACTAATTAATTGATTTAAATTTAATCCACATTATGCCGGCCCATCTGCCACATGCTGTAGAGTGTAGACTACAATCTTCTTACCAATCTCCAGGCTTGTCTGCAGGCACGCATGTACTAATGAAGAAGGCGAAACGAGTGAGGTTTAATAGAATAAACAACATTTAACATTAAAATAAAATAAAGATGTGAAAAGTAATGGAGAAAATTTAATAAAAGAGGAGCAGATTATGGAGAAAAGAAACTTTTGGAAGGGGGAGGATTTGTTAATGTGAAATGGAGGGAACGGCGTAGTTAAGGTTTTGCTTTGTTTATACAAGGAGGGGAGAGAGGGGGATAGTGTAATTGTCAAAGAAAGTACACTAACAAAAGAAACGTCAAAAAGTGTGGATTCATCAAAAGAGGAAACGAAGGAAACATGGGGGGTTTCGGTAGATTCAGAATTAAAGGAGGGAAAAAATTGGGGGTGGGTGGTGTTAAGCAAACACAGAAACACCTTCCTAAAGCATCTTTACCGGATCAGCCGTATCTGCTTTTTTGAACCCTCCCACCATTCTCACTTTTTCTTCAACCCCCTTCGCTTCTGGTTGGACTAGACGTATCCTTATACCACACTACACGTGCATTTTCTAATCACGTGCCACACCCAAGAGTACGAAACCAATTGGCTTAGGCCCAAGTTGCAAACCCCCAGGGCTGTCAAACTAGATGTTTAGGGTTAGGGTTAGGGTTTTGGGGTTCTTTTGGGTTTTTTAACAATTTTTTTTCTTTTTTTTTGGATTGGGACGAAATCATTGCACGACAAAGACATTCCGCACCCCTTATTCTCTGGATCTATTTCTAGACCCAAATGGCTATTTTCTTCTTCTGATCTTTCATCTCTGTCCCCCACAGTTTCTCTGTTTACAATTTTAATAAACATGGAAAAGCATAAACAACAAGAGTCAAGAAAGCCATACCAGTAGAAATGCTAGGTCAAACTTTATGTGGAACTTTACTTGTATAGGGATGTTGGACATCACAAAGGGACAAGCAAAAGCAATAAAAGAGATGGGTTTTTGGGCAAAGGTGGTGCGCTCATCTACCAGTCTAAGTAACTAGTCTCTCTCCATCTCTCTTTCTCTTTCTCTTTCTCTCTCTATGGGGATATAGTTTTGTCTGGAAGAAGGGGAATAGGGAGGGCTTGGAATAAGTAAAAGAGGAGGGGATCCAAAGAGAGCTTTGAAGACTTTGATCAGATACTTAAAGTAGGAAAAGGCAAAGGTTTCTGGTCCTCAGAAGAAGCATAGAAGCATTGATGGAAACGTTTCAAACCCACATTTTTAGTCAGTTCTCTCCTATACTCATTTCGCTTTCATCAAACCACCCACTCTCCTTCCTTTTAAAATGATTTTATTTTCATTATTTTGATCTCATCTCTGTGCCTGTTTCCTTACTTTGCGTGACTGACAGTTCAAATAAACTAGAATCGGAGTTTATAGCCTTCACCATTTGATATGATGACCTTCTTTTCTAAATCATAGTACTATATTTACTTTCTCTTTTGACAAGAATAGTGATCGATGATAATTATAACAATAATAATAATAATAATAGTGAAACCCTTAATAGGATTTTGAGGATCCAATTATCATTGGGTGTCAGCTATACTTCATTTTCTTCCGTGAAAAGCAAATATATTTTCTAATTTAATTTTTGGTGAATTCCAAGTGAAGTATTTTATATGTCGAGGCGCATAGCCGTACGTATGATACATTAATGAGATTCATCAGAGCAAGCCTTAGAGGAAATTGTTAATGAACGAGCCTGAAAATTTATCAGCTTTTTCTCAATAGAGAGTGATAGGAAAGCCTTCAAGACACATACACTCTCTTTCACATGGAACCTCCTGCATTAATGTAACTGAAAGACTCAGATATCAAAATCAGAGAAAAGGAGAAGAAAAGGAGGAGGAGGAAGAAGAGATCCAATAATCGAGAGCAATCAATTGCACCACTGAAAATGAGTAAAGCTTAAAGAAAAAGATGGTGTGGAGGGATTTAAACCTTGCTTTGATCTTCACTCTAACCAAAACCCACCTGCATTCATGGCTGGGGGAACCAGATAATACCGGTACTAAAGTTTATATACACTGTCACAAACACCCACACGCACGCACGCACACACACACACACACACACATTTCATCAACAATATCAGACTCTCAAGAGTCAAGACCCAGAGAAGAAGAAGACAATCAAACATGAAAATGAAAAATAAATTAGAAACAAAAATAGTGAAAAAGAAAAACAAAAGATACTTTTAGATCCTTCAATGGATGTGAGGAAGCTAACAAGGAGAAGGAGGCATGAGATTCAACCCTAAATCATCCTTATCCAAAACCAATCGAGCCTTGTTAGTCTCCATGCTCGTAGTAGTAGAAGCATACTCTGGGTGCAATCTCTTCTTGGATTGAAGAGGCACACCAAACAGCTTAGTTCGACAGCTATTGCCGTTGGTTTCTTCCAACACGGTTAAAGAGCTCTTTGACGATGTAGTAGTACTAGAGTTGAAGGAACCCATACCATGATTCCGAGGAGCTTGCTTAGGGTTGGACTGATAACAGCCAAGTAACTGGTTCAGAGGCTTTTGCACCATTGCAGTACTGCTGCAAGTAATAGTAGCAGCAGCGGTAGTAGCAGAAGAGGGTGGGTTACAGATAACTAAAGAAGATGGGTAGGAATTACTGGGAGCAACAGGCTTCACATGGTTCTGCACAAAGTAGATAATGTCATTGTAAAGCTTTCTCATGTGAGTTAGCTCAGACATGAGAATGGAGTTGCTTCGCCGGAGTCTCTCATTATCCTCAGACAACGCCGTGACGGAGCTGTTATAGCCACCACTAACGACCGAAACTCCAGTTGCTGCTGTTGGGGAGGAGAGAGTCGGGGAATCACACCAATTGGCTTGGTCGTCGGAGTCAGGCGGAGAAATGCTTACTCGGCCAGGGAAGGGAAAGAAGCCAGGTCCAGCATTGACACCAAGTGGAGAATGGTGATGGTGGTGATGGTTCATGGGCACTTGAGGTTGTGAGGTTTTTCTTCTATGGATCTCGCAGAGTAAGTGCTTCTCTCCTTTCTTGAAGAACTCGTTGGCAAACTCCCATCTATCCGGTACAATCTTTCTAAAACCCTAGTTTCCGGAAACAAACAAGCAAAACAAAATCTAAATCAGTAAAAACAATAAGAAGCTTGTTTCATATATATATATATAACCAGTTACATCTCCAGAAACGATTTGAAGAAGGGAAGTGGGGGGAAGAGAGAGAAGGCATACATAGGTGTTGAGCTGTCTGACGAAGCTTGAGAAGTTGTTGTGTTTGAAGTAATTGGGAAGGAGATCGCGAGCGAACTCAGGAGGACGCCACACCACGAAGGTAGTGTCGTCTTCACCCCAAGAGACGATGTGATCAGTGGCTGGGTCGTCCACCAGTTGGTAGGTCTTGGTGAGAAAGGGCGCTGGCACAGATTTGTGGGAATCTAAAGAGAGTAAGATGCCTTCGCAATTGTCCAGCATAAGAGCCATTGAACGAAGAAAGAAGCTTCCAAGAGATCTAGAGGTTGTGGGAGAGAATGGGAGAGAGGTGAGTGAGGGGATGTGAGAGCTAGTGTGGTTGTTTTTGAGGTGGATAAAAATGTTGGAGGCTTTGGAGGAGAGAAGGAGAGAGAGGAAGGGTGTATGTGTTACTGTGTTAATGCTGTTATCTTTCCTTTTTAATATTTCCTTTCCATCCTCGGTTATGTAGTGAGAGAGAATATGTGTCTGTCTGTCTAGGACTGTGAAATAAGGGCCTTTCAAGACAAACCCGTGACTCTCCTCTCACTCTTTCACCCCCCCCAGCATCCTGAGCTTCTGAATTGACGGTGCCACCCCTCCATTCTTCTTCCTCCTCACTTCTCATTAATTCACCACATCCACTCTGCTCTACTGCTGGTCTGCTACTGCCACATAAATAAGGATTACTTTCTTTTTTTCACTCTTAACTCTTCACTCTAAATAATAATTTCATTAAATAAATAAAATAGTTTATGCCTCAAAATTTCCAATTTCTGTCAAGGGTATTTTGGTCAATGGACGTAATATGTTTGCAAATTTAAAAATAGGAAAGGAGGAGGGGTGGGGGAGAGAGGGAAGGAGGTTTCACTTGACATGAAAACGAGTGTCCTCTTTTCAATTTGTAGTTTTGCTTTTGTTGTTTAATGTATACCAACCAACACACACCCTCCAAATTTCGAATCCCCATCATTTTCTACTACTCCCTACAGATATAAGGTAAAGGATACATCGAATTACGTGACAGGATTTAAAGCCTGTGGTGACGACATTTCTTCTTCTGCTTCTTCTATTGCCTCCACTTCTCTCTCTCACCTTTCTTCTTCTCCTTCTCCTCACTTCTTTTTTTGCTTCTTTCTCTCATATATTCCAAACTTCAATATCATGTGGAGTAGATATATGCCCTCTGGCTACTACCTTTACTGACCATCATATTATTACATTATAGCTCTCTCTCTCTCTCTCCCTCTGAGCCTCCAACTTTGGCTCTTCTCGGCGCGGCTTCAATGCTGACGTGGCTCAGGTGATTGAATTATTGGCCCAAAAGTTTCCATGAATAACCTGAAATTTTTACAGCTTTTCCTTTCCTTTGTAATCCCCCGAGAAAAATCTGCTTTTATTCTCTCCAGTCTCCATACTCCATGCTCCATAGTCCATCTCCATCCCAACCGGGAGCGTACCTCCCATCCGTTTTTCATGCCTTTTGGGATCAAAAAATCTTGGCATCCCCCATCAGTAACGGGGCGACCTTTGGATCTGGGATCTCCATGGCTAATTAATTACATCAAGTACCAAATTGCAGCCTCAAAAAATCAATATATAGAGATAGTGAGGGCAAGCTCACTGTTTGTACAGCTGCAAGTGTCAGACGTTGAACATTACTGCATGAGAGGAAAATGAAATACATGTAGTGGTTACAGGTTACAGAGGGATCCTATAAAAGTAAAATACATTTGTGATATGAGTAAGTGACAGTAGCAGTAGGGACATAAGCTGGGCCAAAGCGAAACAATAGGAAAATGATGACTAATTATTCCATAAAGATACCCAACTGATTATTTTGATCATGCCTATGATACTCATTATTGGGAAAACAAAGTTAAAACTGTCCCAGTTCCTCCACCTTTATCATCTTTTCTCTCATTGCATTTTCTTTTTCTCTCCTTACCAAAAGGTACAGGTTAAATTCCATATTTGTAGCTTTCTCAAAAGTTTTTCTGTCTGCCGTTGTTCTAATTTATTTACAGGTCACTCATATACAGGATACGTATGGATGAGGGGAGGGTGTAGAGTCGTAGACTTGTAGTGCGCATGTGACAATGTATTTTTTTTATTTTTTTATTTTAAGGAAAACAAAATAGTAAGGAGCATTGTCAGTTTCAAGTCCCGATATTCAATTAAAATGGAAATGCATGTTCCCCCACAAGTCTGAGAAGAACATCTTCTAATCTTCCTTCCCCTTCTGGCCTTCTGTTTCTCTCTCTCTCTTTTCCTTCTCCTTCCTTTCTTACTACGTCTCAGTTCACACCCTTAGCCCTTCTGTACTCTGCACAACTTGCAGCGCCTGACATGGAGACAGTCTCTTTATTTTTGATAGTTTTGTTTATGCCATTCTCGTGATTCTTGTTTTGTTTTTTTCCTTGATAACATATATTTTTTCCCATCACTCTATTCCCCTATTCATGTTACATGCATATATTTGGGAATATTTCCCTGTAGCTCCTTCCCACACATCAATCCCAGTGTTCCCAAACCCCCCCCCCCCCCCCCAAAAAAAAATCTCCCCTTTTCTTTTAACTTCACAGTTAACAATCTGATTGAAGTTGTTAACAACCCACTAATTCACTGTCACATGCATTTAAAAAATGTGAAACAATGACAAAAATTGAAGAAAAAAGGAGTCCATTGATGACCCTTTAATGAGTGGGCATGGCAGGTAAGTTTGTAAAGCAAATTTGTTTTGTACAGATGGGGATGGTGCATGGGGGGGCCCCAAGAAGAAGTAGAAATCTAGAAAACAAAGGGGGTGATCATTCACAAGTTGTCAGCAACTTAAACAGATCCTAGCGAGCCCACCACCATCACTAGTCACTATAGTAAATGTATCCCCAACAAAACCTTCCCATCTCTACACGTTCAAGAGCCAAGAAGATTCTATTCTAATTTCTAAAACCCAGTGAAAGTGAACCCCACCTCCCCTCTCACATGACCACCGCCGATACCTTTTGAAAAAACAATAACTTGTACTGAACAAATTATTATCATATATATATATATATATAGACATTTTGAGAGGTTACAATCTAAAAAACGAGAATTTCAAGGAGAGACAGCTTAAAACACAGAGCGAATACGGATAAAAGCCCCTTATTAAAAATTGATGACACATATGTATTATATTGAGAGAAGTTGTTTCTTTTTCTCTCTCTCCAAAAGAAAGAATCAAAATCTGTATTCTATACGACAAGCTACAAGGTTCCTTCCTCTGTCTCTTCTCGCACTCTCTTTTGTCTGTTTCACTGACCCTCTCCTGCAGAGCGAGAAACACAACATCTTATACCATATTATAAGTTTTTATAACTCAATAACACTAGTTGTTCAAATAAATAAAAATAAAAATACAATCATCTCTCTCTCTCTCTCTCTCTCTCCCTCACTCTCTCTCTCTCTCTGTGGAAGTGAATAAGAATCATATATATGGTAATGGGAGGTGGTCGGTCAAAGACGTTGAACCTGTGCAACCAATCTGAAAGACTGGAAGGAGCTATGGGTCACGAGGTTGAAGAGGATATGGATCCCACCACCAAATGTCCTCTCTCGTATTAATCCTCTGGACAAGATACCCGTTTGTCTTTCTATTCCACATATCCACTCCCCAATTTTTTTTCCCTCTCTTTCTTGCTTATCTCAATCACATCTATGCCCTTTTTCCTGAATACGTGTATACTTATATTGTATCATAAACATAAATATCCAAACTTTTTTCTTTTCAAAAATTTTCATCTCTCACTTTTCTTTCCAAGTACTTTACCAAAAAGCTGTAATTTCCATGAAAAGATTATTAAATAAATAATTATATTTAGGGAATTATTAAGTTTATTAACAAGGAAATAATTATTTTTTAACTACTAAGATTTCAAAACTCGTTAAGCAGAGTAACTTTAATGGTCATTTAGCCCTATGGATTAATTTTATTATTTTTGATTGCCATGATTCGGTTGATGTCCCGAGTCAGAAATAAATAAATAAATAAATCTGAGTGCAGTAGCTTCTGAATTTTTTTTTCCTCTAACTTGTCATGTTCTAATGTCACTCTCATCCAATCCATGTCTTTTCTTGTAACAAAAATTGACTAACCATTTCTCATACAAGTATACATGAAAGGTTAGATTAACTTTTTGGAAAGAGATTTAATTCTTTTGTTATAATAGGAATATTCAAAGCATATCATGATGAAATGATTTTAATATTCTCCTGAGTATAAATAAATAATTCTTTGAAATCAGGATTAAATAATTTTAAAGAAATATAAATCATACTTTACACTTCTTTGTATAGAAGACAGGAGCTTATATTATTTGAGATGACAGGGTTTTGGAGTTCCAAGAATCGGCTCGGCTCCATCTTAAGGATTAAGACAAGGAGGAAGATTTTTTTTTTTTTTGGGTGGGGGGTGTTTAAGCGACTATTACTTGACAAGGTGAATATTATTTTCATGCCACACTGTATAGTGACTGTGTTGATTGTGAGATTTTCCCAAAAATTATTTCTAACGATGATGATTAAGAACAAGTGTTTTACTTAATATTAGGTTAATTAACCAAGGTTAATAAAACCCAGGCTGGTTCTGATTAGATGGGAGGAGAATCCATGAAAGAGAAGATGGATTAGAAAATTGGAAGGGATTTGCAGCCATGCAAAAAGTTCAAATTCCTGTAAAAGAGACATTAAAAAGCAGCTTCCTCTCTATAATATCTCTCTCTCTCTCTCTCTCTAGCATAGGTCCAAAAGGATTTTCTATACCAAAGGTTTAGACTTGCATGGCCTATCCCTTCTTATCAAAAGAAGAAAGCTCATTTTAACATACTTTAGAGATACATTAAAAGGAGAGAACATGAACAAGAGATGTCTTTCCTCCATTAATTTTCTTCCTTCCTTTCTTCTTTTTCCCTCTTTTTCTCCGTTCTTTCCTAAAGGCAATAAATTCAACTTCTACGTCCTACTACGTGAACAATATTACCTAATTATTAATTAACTGGTGATACGTGTATATAAGATGATTGATGAACCACCAGATGCTACCACAGTAGGGCTTGCACCAAAAAGAGAGATCCATATGGGGTGTTTGATGATACAAAAGATGGGTTAGGATGGGGGGGTGGGATGATGGAAAATGGCCGACCTCGCATGTCAAGAAATGGGACCCAAGTAAGTTTAATAGAAAGATAAAAATGGATGTATGACCTAAACATGATTAAGAGAAAAAGTTGAGTCACCGAATGTCAAAAGAGACAGAGATGGAGGAAGGGAGGGGGGGAGAGGGATGGGTGAGTGGTGAGTGGTGGTTTTGCATATTGGTTAGAAGAGGGGAACATAAAGGCTGTTGGATCACATGCACATCACCTTCTTTTTCTTCTTCTCTTCTCTTCTTTTTATACTGTGGCTGATGAACGTTAAAGAAAAGGTGGAGGAAGGGAGGGTCCCATGGGCCAGGGTTCAAGGCTGCTGCTGCTACAACTCCTCAATCCAAGGGATTCCGTGGTTATGATCAAAACTCCATCTGGGTCCCTCCATCATCCTCTTCACCATCATTTCATGCATATGAAGACCCACCTCTCACGTCCATTACTTACAAAGCAGTTCCTAAAGTGGCATTTTTTTTTCTCATGACAGCCAATAATGCAACATATAAATTATTAGTTTGATTGGGAAATCGCTATCCGATGTCATCGAAATTTGGTGAAATTTTTATGGGCTTATGATCGGAGGGTGAGAAAATTTGCAGTTTTGGGGGAATGCATTTATCATGGAATCATTTGCATGATCTGGCCCCGTTTACATGATTTTTTTACATATTTCCATAATCATAGAAATATTATTGACACCCAATTATCCACCTGGGGGACACCCCTTTTGGCTTCTCAATCATATCAACCAAAAAGCTAGCTAGTGATCTGATGCATATCACTTGATTGTCACAACTCGGTGGACGGTCCACATTCTGGGTTGGATATTGAGAATGATTTCCTCCAATTTGTGCGAAGTTCATTTCTGAGACGCTCCTCACCACCAAATGATTAGCATGCTAAAATCATGGAGGAATAAATGTTTCATCCTGTTGTACTTGTATGTGACTGAAATACGTAGCATGCATCTCTCTCTCTATGTATATATAGTACTACTCTTTCACCTCCTTCTCCTCCTCCTTCCCTCTCACTCTCCATTTTTAATCATTTTAATTGCCATGCTGCAAATCACAGCTGAAGGAAAGCAATAAAAGGAACAGTTAAGAACAAATGATGTCCCGCCCTCAATTCAGATAAATGTGTTTACGTATAGAATCAAAGCTCAAAATCATCAACCTATTTTAGCTCATTTTGTCTCTTGAATAGCCCATTAATTAATATTGTTTGATCCTATCTATACATTCATTATTTCATTTTTTGTGTTTATGGACTCCTAGCCACAATAATTAGAGGCATGTTGAAGGGTGAAGCACAACCTCTAGATTAGCAAATAAATTTGCAGAAGCTAGATCCAAAGGCATCCTCCATTTTGAGGGAGAAGATGACAACAACCCATCAACCTGCATGGTACAGACATTTATACTGTCAACCTTGTATCTGATCCCACTAAACCTCATGCCCGAGGCAGGCAGGGGGGGTGGGGGGCTGGGGAGCTTTGGGCATATCACAAGGTACATGTTCAGTTGTGAACCAACAGTAGAATAAGGAAGGGAATAACTTTTGACAGTGTAAAAATACACACACATATGGAGTCCAAAAAATAATTCAGAAACGTATGAAAAGAAGGTAAGAGATACAAAGTGGAGGGAAGGCATATAGATAGAGATGGCAGAGACCCCACAAGAGAAAGAAGAAAAAGAGAGAAGAAACCAGCTTTATAGGGAATAAGGAGGGAGGTTGGATGATTGAACTGAAGTGAAGTCATTCGTCCTTAATTGAAATTCTATTATGTAAGTAATATGTAAGTTTTAGATGAGCCCCCTTTTAAGATATATATAAAAAATAAAAATAAAAAGAGATAAGGAAGAAAAGGCAAAGGCATGACAGGACTTGGATCGGCTGGGGTTTGCGGTGGGAGGTGGAAGTGGAGGTGGAATAATAGCGTGCAGATAGTTAATAATCATGGGGGAGGCACATTCACTTTCCTCTTTGTCATCACTTTCTAAGGCATGATTAGAAAAAAGTTCATCAATCTTCTCCACCTCTCCCCTTAAAACAAAAGCATTCTCTTCTCTCCTCCTCTCCTCCCTACTTTTTGTCCAAAATAACAAACAAAACTTGCTTCCCAAGCCTTCAACCATTCTAAAAACATAATTAGACGAGAAAAGTTGATGGTGATTATTATAATGCCTCGCTACATATTCTCAGCTCGGCTTGAGTACTGTCTTTTGGGAAGAGGCTCCATTTCAATGCTAGTTTCGCAGTGGGTCAGTGGAGGGGACAAATCAGAATTTGTTAACCAATTAGGAGGATTGGAATCCAAAATTCTATCTTTGGGCTAGCAAGGTTTCGGTCTACAAAAAAACAAAAGACTACCGCCTTCTTTGACCCACCATCGAAGGAAATACATCATTTTTCTTCATTCTTATTAGGCACATTGGCCTCTTTTGTAGAATTTCGCCAAGATTCATCCCACAGGACCAGTTTCGGCCTTCTTATCAGGGACTAGTCCAATTGAGCTAGCAAGGAATTATGTGAATAAAATTATTATATACGA
The DNA here is from genome assembly GCF_004353265.1 of Vitis riparia. NCBI lineage: Eukaryota > Viridiplantae > Streptophyta > Magnoliopsida > Vitales > Vitaceae > Vitis > Vitis riparia. The sequence goes on along the minus strand of NC_048448.1, from coordinate 8,680,951 downwards.
CCTAGAAGCTTATGAAATGCGTTTGGACGGTGTGTAATCCATCCCTGAGCTAGAGCGTCAGAAGAAAAGAAACACTTTTATTTTCTTTTTAATAAAAATGGCACTTAGTGTGGCTAGTGGCTACTACGCTTGAGGGCGCATTAAGGCTGGATTGGCAGGTCCAAATCCAATCATTTAAAACCGGGTTTGCTTCGAATTGCCCAAATCTCGCCTGTTAAAAAGGGAGGAAAAAGAAGTAGGAACTGAAATCACTACAGCAGTGCCCAAAGCTTAGATGAAACGTTGCCAGCTGTAGGATTCAATTTGAAACTTTTGATTCTTGGCTTTATGGAAAAACAATATGAGGGAAAATGAATGCGTTTTTGACTTTATTAAAAAACTGTGAGAGAGGAAGGGAGCGAGAAACTCTGGAAGTTCATTTGAACCGTACCATGGACCATGGGCATGAAAGGGGACCACAAAATATCAATGTACTGATAGTATCTTCTGATTGCAGTTCACGCGGGGGCTGTGTCCAAACCAACAAAGGGCATATTTGGATGTCGAAGGGAAGCCCAATTGGCTCTAATAGCAGGTTGAACTTTGAAGGACTTGTACCCAAAACGCCCCTCCTCATGATACGGCTTCAATAGGGTGGATCCAAACATGCCTTGGCCTAGAGTTTAGCCTTTTAGGTGCTTCATAATCCCAAAAGCCCAAAAAATTGAATGTTGGCAATTGGCATGCGAAGGAGGCCTACACATTCCAGGCTGAACCCCATCCCCATCATAGTCAGTCTGATGGATCAGCCGAGACTTTGAGCTTCGTCACCAGTACGGCCAAGAGGAAACACCCAATTTCACCCATCAATCACAGGATACATGACTGAAAAGAAATCTGAAGGGCTAAACATATTAAGAGTATACTTAACAGTAATTTAAAAAAATATTTTTAATACTTCAAAATTTTTATCTCATCACTTGAATATTAAAAAATTATAAATATTTTTTAAAATCATTTTCAAACGTACTATGTAAAGCCGCAACTTCTAAAGTGATGAGGTCTAGAGGCCTTGATATTCTGTGCAAGTTATGTTCATCTTTGTACCAATGGAAGAAGAGACCCGGTTTATTCTCTTAACCGTAAAAGCTAAAAGGTTCCTATAACTTTTAGACCTGGGTAGGATGCGAATCCAGGCATGCTGGGTCACATTAATTCCACATTTTAGAAATAATTGACTGGTTACTAAGAGTAGGGGTACCCTCCAGATTTGACCAGCCACACTTCACAAAACAAATAGTTTGAAGAAGGTCCGGCTGCTCTCCTTTTTATGTCAGACCTTTGGATAAGCAAGAAATCCAGGAGCACGCAAGGAGTCACATTCTGCTGCGATTGCAAAGCAACAATTTCTAAAAAAAGTAGTGAGTCAATGAATTAAAATGTTCAAGATTCCAGAAGTGAAAGGAAAACACAATCTATGTCATATAAATAAATAGCAGATAATCAATAAGTTATTACAACCAAACAATACAATCCATTTAATTCTCCTGACATTCAACAAAAGGTCAAAGAGAAAGCCAAAGGAAAAAATAACACATGAAGATAAGATTTTTGCATATTTTTGTTCCTTGCAAAGTAGCACTTTCTGCCGTATCCCAATGGTGAAAGATTAGTCTCATAATGCAGGATAACAATGTTCAAGATGATACAGCATAAAAGTAAATCACAAGTATTTCTATGGCTGGATAAATGAAAAGCTTGTGTGACCAATCTATGTTTATAAGCGAGGAATGAGGGATGAAAGATTCTACAATAGCACAGTATAACACTTCATTTCTCAAGCACAACAATGGCATGCAAAGGTTTCAGCATATGATTATTATCAATACACTTAAAACTCTTCCACTCTAGTTTCTCACTAGAGTAAAAGAAACGATCCAAATTACTCTTTATTGCATATCTTGGCATTTCAGTAACTCTATTCCAATCCAAACTTACCCATCTAATTCCATCAAATGTTATTAAGGTGCTGTGTGATAGAGCCTTCAGATGGACTAAGAGATCTTAATTCTTAGCCTTAAGCCGTGTTTGGTGCACTGTTTGTGCTGAAAACTCCAAAATTTGTTGTACACTAAACAACTCTAAAAGTAGAAGAGGCTGGAGCTCCAAGAACTCTTTTCAGTAAAGTTAGAAGTAGGATGCATTTGCAGGAGGGCTTTCAGAAGAAGTTTTGAAGTTTACAACGTTTCCATATAAAAGGGAAACCTATCATGGGTATTGATCTTTTCAAAGAAGCACTTTAGTAAGAGATACAACTGCACCAAATATGGTCTTAGTGTTTGCCTAAAGGCTCTTTCAGTCGGGTTGAGAATAACATACCTTGTTATAAAAGCTTCCTTGCAACTGCACAAAATAAACCCTATGTACAAATCTAGCAAGGGTTCCCTAATGTCAGTTCAACAAGATAGCAGAAGAAATTATGAAACCATCACAAAACAAATAACTAAACAGAGAACCAAAATAATAGCCAAACATTAAGGCAAAGTACAGTAAGAATCCTGAGTCATTGGGTAATCCTATGTTTGTCCCCCATAACAAGTGGACTGGCCAATTGATAACAAAGCATCACCAGGATCTCAGGTTTCAGTCAAAAAGCAATTGTTCATTCCTCCCATTCTCTACCTTTCCCCTTGCATTTATTGCTGATTTTGAACATTGTTTTCAAGGGAGAAAAAAAAATCTTTTCAGGCCATACAATAACAACACAAAAAACAGAACCTAAGATCACAACTAGAGTGAAAATCACATTACATGAATATTTATGAAAGTCTTGTATCATTTCAGCTACTTAACCCAACAAGTAACACAAAATACAAGGTAACAATTCCTGTCAATGACAGGAAATTTTTCGAAAAGTAAAGTGTAGAATTCCTAATATGCAACATATATAATCCAGAAATACAGAAGAGCCAAAGAAGAAAATGGCAAACCATAACAAAGAAGCGACCATCAAAAATGACAAGCACAATGCATATAATTTGAACATCATATTGGAGCTTTTTGTAGATATCCCATTACATATAGACCTCCATACCAATGAACTTAGATGACTGACACAGGGGACAAAAACTAAACTTGCTTTCACAATCTTTACAGAGGCAAAGATGCTTACAAGGTAACAAAAGCATGCATACTCCATTAACTTTGCAGACCTTACACGTCATCAACTCCCTCATATCATTGTTCTCCTTGCAAAGCAAATGGAAGTCAATGGCACGACCATTGCAGCAAGAAGCTGTATCATCTACCTCACTGTCACCACATCCTTCTTTACTATCTCTGCTCTGAGCATAGACTCGCTGAAGACTGAATTTGAGGGCAGTGATCATGTTTTCATTGTATTTTGCCCGCTGTTGCCATGCACCCGCTTCAACAGTCAATTGTTCCATCCGCTCTTCAAGCTCCATGTTCTTCTTGTTAATGCTCTCCACCTCTACTTCCTTATCACGGAGTTGCCGGAGGACTTTATCTTCCAATAATGACATAGTTTGAAGTTGGCTAGCCTGAACCTTCTCTAAGATAGCTTGCCGCATCCGGTCACTCTAATAGAGTAAAAAGTTAAACATACTTAATAAAGTACAAATAATCAAATTATAACAATGCCTTACTTATTGCTACAAATTCAAGTTATTAGAAATAAATGTAAAATAATCAATGCTTAGCAATACTTCATTGTTACTAAGAGTTCGATAGTGATTTCAGGAAGCGCTTTTAACCTAAAAAACGTTTTTGAAAAAAAAAATAGGTGTTTGGCAAAATTTAGGAAACATTTTTAAAATTTTGAAAAATCACTTAAATTATTGAAAAATCACTTCTAGTGTTTTTTGAAGAAACATTTGGGAGGTGATTCTCTTAAAAACACTTCCTAAAAAAACACTTGCACTAAAAACACTTAAGAGTAGAAACACTCCCAAACGGGCTCTAAATGACTGGAATCCTTCATAAGCAAAAACAAAAACTAAAACAAACAACAAATACATTAGCTTCCAGTGAGTGGTAGATCTAATTTTTTTTCACCCATTTTTAATGACCAAATATTGTTGACAAATAAAGAAAGCAAACTCAAAATCCAAAGCAACACTTTCAATGGGGACAAGCTCAAGAAACCAATAAAGGGTGTACAATCACATACAATAGCTCAATAGGTTTCACATTGCAATAATAGATTGAAAAATGCACCTGTTAACTTAATAATAAGGAACCTCACATTCTCAAAAACTTTTTTTTTTTGATAGATAAACATCAGAATATATTAATAAAGAGGCGGAAAGTTACAAGTATACAGGGGGTATACAAAGCAACAAACCCCTCTCAAAACCAAAAAAACAACAAGGCTCACCACCCCTTAGTTGGACGCCAACCATTCCAAAAACCCTATAAGGGACCTACGCTCCTCACCAATATACAATCTAGCCCAACTCCACAAACTACAAACAAAAGAATTCTTAAGCTTTTGTATATCTAACATTCCCCCCCTAAAAGCTAGCCTATTCTTTCCTTCCAGACCGTCCAAAAAATACATAACGGAATGGATTTCCATATCTTGTTTCTTTTCTTTCCCACAAAAGGACCCCTCCAGCTAGTTAAGACCTCCTTTACAGTTTCTGGAAAGACCCACTGCACACCTGATAACCCAAGAACAATATGCCACAGAACTCTGACCACTATACAATGAATAAGAATGTGATTTACAGTTTCTTCTTCACAACCACATAGAAAGCAACGATTGGGTAGCTGCCATCCTCTTTTCTGAAGTCTATCAAGAGTAAGCACCCTCCCCCAAGTAGCCTCCCAAGCATAGAAAGAGACCTTGGTTGGAACTGTATCCACCCAAATGCATCTAGAAGGAAAGACAAAATCATTGGGTCTTGCCACCAATCTATAGGCTTCTTTGACCCTAAATTTGCCATTCCTTCCTCCCTTCCAACAGACTGCATCTTCCTCCATAGAAGGCTTGTAATCCCTCAGCACATGCAACAAGTTCCCTATCATATCCATCTCCCAATCATTAAAGGCCCTCAAAAATCTTAGATTCCACCCCCCTTGACCAAAATTTTGATCCCACATCTCCTCCACCGTCGCATTCCTATGAGCAGCCATAGCAAATAAATGGGGGAAATTTTGGGACAGCCTTGTACCCTTACACCACACATCAGTCCAAAAATTGATTTTGCTTCCCTTGCCAACTATGAACTCCATGTTATCCCAACACCAATCGGCTTCCTTCCATATTTCCTTCCATACCCCCACACCAAAAGCCCCGTAAGCCCTCTTTGCTCTCCAACCATGACCCTCTTGCCCATATTTCACTGTTATCACTTGCTTCCAAAGATCATCTTTATCATAAGCGAATCTCCAAATCCATTTACCAAGCAAAGCTTTGTTCAAAAGCACTAGCTTCCTTAAGCCTAGCCCTCCTTTGCTCTTATCCTCACAAATCGCCTCCCACTTGATTAGATGAACTTTCCTTTCCATACTTCCCCCTCCCCAAAGAAATTCTCTTTGCACTTTATCTAATCTCCTAGCCACTGACTTAGGCATTCGGAACAAAGACATGTGATAGATTGACATGCTAGCCAAAACGCTTCTTATGAGAGTGATTCTTCCCCTTTTGATATATATTGCCGTTTCCATCGCGCTAGTCTTCTTCTCACTTTCTCTTCCACCCCATCCCAAACTGAGGTGGCTTTGTTAGGAGCCCCTAAAGGCAAGCCCAAGTACTGAGAGGTAGAGAGCCCACCCTACATCCTAATTCCACTGCCATCTCCTCAATCTCCTCCACCACACCAACTGGGATAATTTCACTTTTGTCCAAGTTAATCCTTAAGCCTGAAGCTGCTTCAAACCACAATAGAATCCAGCTCAAATATGTTAAGTGCTCTTTGTTAGCCTCACAGAACACGATTGTATCATCAGCAAAGAATAGATGGGAAATTTTTAGATTGTGTCTCCTATCCCCCTGAATAGTGCACCCTGAAAGGTAGCCCCCGTGACCGCCCTCCTAATTAAGGCATCTAGCACTTCCATTCCCAAAACGAATAGGTAAGGAGATAATGGATCCCCTTGACGAAGCCCTTTAGAACTCGGGAAGAATCCAACTGGAACCCCATTAACTAGAACTGAAAACTTGGCTGAAGATATACAGCTCCACATCCACCCCACCCACTTTGAGCCAAATCCCATTTTGTGAAGAGTCTTCAGCAAGAACTGCCAATTGATGCTGTCATACGCTTTCTCAATATCCAACTTACAAATGAGCCCTTTCTCTTTTCTTTTCTGCCATGAGTCTATCACCTCATTCGCAATTAAAGAAGCATCAAGGATTTGCCTACCCATCACAAATGCATTCTGAGTTGGGGCTACCATTTTGTTTAACACTCTCTTGAGTCTATTAGCTAACACTTTAGCCAACAATTTGTATAGCCCCCCCAGGAGACTAATGGGTCTAAAATCTCCCAAGTCAGCCGCTCCCCCTTTCTTAGGAATCAGAACCAGGAAAGTATGATTGAGGCTTTTGAGAAAGGAGCTTTGCTCATGAAACTCCTTAAACATCTCCAAGATCTCCCCTTTCACAAAATCCCAACAACTCTGCCAAAACGCCATAGTAAAGCCATCCGGCCCAGGGGCTTTATCCCCACTCATCTCCATTAAGGCTGAATGAATCTCATTTTCAGAGAACGGGATCTCAAGGCCCTCTGCTTCTTGCTGACTAATTTGATCTAAATGGATCCTCTCAATATCCGCCTTCCACCCCAAATCTTCTGAGAGCCTCTGTTGATAAGCATTTGCAATCCCCTCCCTTACCTCCTGCTCCTCTTCCAACCAAACCCCATCAATTTTAATTCTGTCCAAAGAGTTGTTGTTACGGTGAGCATTCGCCATCCGATGAAAGAATCCCGTATTTTTATCCCCTTCCTTAAGCCAAACCTCCCTTGAGAGCTGTCTCCAATGACTTTCTTCCAAAAGGACCCATTTTTTATAGCTTTCCTTTGCTTCCTTTTTCAATTCCGTCTCTTCCAAAGACAAACTTCTTTCGCTTTCCACACGATCCCAATAATCCACTTGCTGCAGGGCTGCTCTTTTGTTAACTTCCAGATTTCCAAAAACCTCTCTATTCCAAGCTTTCAGTTTCTGTTTGAGCTCCTTCATCTTTGCTGCCAGTCTATAACTAGCAGTGCCTCTGACCTCAATTTCCTCCCACCAATTCCGGATAAGGTCAAGAAAGCCCTCAACTTTTAACCACATATTTTCGAACCTGAAGGGAGATGGGCCTCTCCTCATCCCACCTCCTTCAAGCTGAATGGGAAAGTGGTCCGAAACAGGGCGAGACAGCCTTCTTTGATTCACCCCGCTGAACTGATCTAGCCAGCTAGGAGAAACCAAAAACCTGTCTAATCTTGCCCAGGATTGATTATTCAGGCCCCCGCTCCAAGTAAACACTCCCCCTTGCAACGGGAGATCTACCAGCCCTAATTCATCAATAATATGAGCAAACCTCCTCATGGTTGGGGTTATTCTCCCTTGGCGACTTCTTTCACTTTGGAAGAGGGTACTATTGAAGTCACCCCCTAGGCACCAGGGCTCGTCCCAGATTCCTCTAACAGCCCCAAGCTCTTCCCACAGGCATTCTCTTTCCTCTTTAGTGAATGGGCCATAGACTCCCGTAAATACCCAAACAGCCCCATCTTCCACATTCTTGAATCTACACGACAGGGAGTGCTGTCCCTCCTCCCAATCCACAATTTCCAACGATCTTTTATCCCAGCAAATCAACAGACCTCCCGCCGCCCCATCCGCATCCAAAGCCCTCCAATCTAAAAATCTTCCTGTGCCTAAACTTCTCACCACCCCCTCTGACATTGGCTGGATTTTTGTCTCCTGAATACACAGTAAGTCAACTTTTTGATTCCTTATAAAAGTCTTGATAATCTTCCTCTTGGCCCTGTCATTCGCCCCCTCACATTCCAGCTTAACAGCTTTAGCTTCATTAATCTACTGCAAGCTGATCCCCTTTGCCCTGTGAAAGGCTTTTTTGCTTACACCCTTTCTCATAATTAATTGAGCACTCCAGTCTCTTCAATTCCCTTTCAAATTTTGACTTCTCCATCACTTCTTTGCTGTGAATTCTCTCCCGCCTCTTTCTTATTTTGATCAAGAAGTTCAAAATTTCCCTTTCCAACCCTTCTGTCGAAAAACCCAAAAAGTGACTGAACTTGGCCAAACTGCTTTCTTCCCATCTATCCTCTTTCTCAGTTCTGACCTCTTGAAGTTCTGTTCTCTTTGCAATCCCCTCCACCCCCCTAGCCAAAATGGGGTCCTTATTGAATTCTACCAAGTCCCAGCATCCATTGCCCTCCATTCCGAGACCAACTTCATTACTTTCCTTTTGCAACCCAGAGTGATCGAAAGGCTCCCCCCCGGAGTCCGATCAAAAGAATACAAGATGAGATGAGAAGACCCATATCCCCTTTCCCTCTCTATCCTTAACCCAGAAACATACCTCATAGCTTCCTCTGCCAACGCCTTGTCTGTTGCTGAAAGTATGGCTTTCTCCCTTGTCTTCCTTGCTTCCTCTGGCTCCCATATGACTAGGTGCTCTCCCTCTGAGGAGCTTCCGTTACTGGCAATTCTACAGTCCAGAAGATTTCCTCTCTCCAGGGATCTTTTACCTTTGTTTTGGACCATGGACTGACTTGATCTGGCCTCTTCCAACTCAGCCACTGGGCCTCTCCCGACATGAGCCCATCTTTTGGGCTGGTTGGTCTCTGGTCCACCAGGACTGGCCATCCCTTCCTTTAATATCAGGCCCCTCGCTACACTCAGCCCACATGGGCTTTTCTTCTTCTCTTCCCCCCTTATCATTGGCTCCTGGGCCTGATCTACTTTTCCTTTCCAGCCCAAATAACTTTCCTGCCAGCCCAGCCTTTTATTTGACCCTTCCAACTCCTCGGGCCGTTCAAGGAAAGACTCTTGGATCGTGGGCTGAATTGAACTGGCCCCATCCAAAAGGCAGCCTTCCTTGTCAAAAGCCCAGCTCTTGGACGGCCCAGCCTCTATCCCCGCCCCCTCTTGCATCACTCCTTTTAGCTTTAGGCCCAAATGTTTCGGCCCACAGACCCTTCCTTCATAACCCATGGGCGCTGATTGTTGGGCCCGGTCAGCTCTCCCTTCCCAGCCCATGACCCTCTTCTGTCTCCCTGTCCCCTCATCTGACGGTAGCAGCTCTTCGGTCTTTTCAGCGTCCGATTCTACCTCCACGCGCGAGCCGGAGCGTGATATATTGTCATCCCTGACCTCCCCCATCTTCGGCTATCAGCCCTAAATTTCTTGACTGACGGCCTGAACTCCCACCAGAGGGCAAGAGTGAAAACATCCTCCTCGATCCCAATCTCCAACGTACTCGGTTTGTCTCCGCCGTCCGTCCTAACCAAAATCCTGGCCCATTGAAGCTCTTCCATGTTCTTCGTCTTCGAATCGGTGTCAATGTAACCACCGCATTCATCCCCCACCCTTCTCAACACAGTCGGGTTCCACAACGACACAGGCAGTCCAAAGATTCTAACCCAAACCTCGTTACTTTCGTTCTCCTCCTCCCTGCATCCACTCCATTGGCTCCATTTCTCGACCTTCAGCCTTATCTCTCCCATCATTTTTTCACCTGATAGGGAAACCCTTTGCGCTTCTTCCAAATATTCAAATTCCAGCAATATTCTGCTTCTCTCCAGTTTTGCCAGCCCTAGGCTTCCTTTCAACCCCCAAGATCTCGCCAGGAATCTCCCCAATTTTTCCAAATCTTCTTCCTCTCCAGACCTAGGGTTCCAACTCCCGACAACACAATACTCCAATTTTTCCAGATTTCCTTGGATTTCCTCCCTCCTTACCATCACCTGAGCTGAGTGAGTAACCCTACAGATCGGTCTCTTTACCACTTCCGCGAAACTTCTCTTCAGATCCATGTTTCTACCTACTTTTTCTTCTTGCGTAATATTCTTTTTATCGATTGACCTGCGCAGAATCTGAAGATTTTCCGCCATTGCAGTCCATCCCTTTTTTTCCCCTCTACCCTTTGGTATGTAGATACAATATTGTTTTCGTTCCAAATCCGTTACTCCTAGTCGGATGAAGCACCCCGCTCTATTTACACTTCGCAGCAGAGAGAAGGATCTCCCCTGTTCCTTCCATTCCGTCACCCATCTGTCTTCCTTCTCATCCCTTATACAGTGGTTTAGGCCTTCCATCAGGAACCCTAAACTCTCCACTCCCATTCTGACCCAAGATGAGACTCCCCCTTTGCTTTCCTCAATAAAAATTTGGGGTTTTCCTCTTCTCTCTAAAAGCTCCAGCTCAAACACCTTTGATTCAACTGCGAACCTGCTCCCCCTTCTCCTTCTTCGAGACTCCTCCCTATCTTCATCACCCTCGCCGGCGTAGTCTCGCCTATTTCCTTCCTCACGAGCTCGCTCACTGACGCGCTCACTCTCTCTCACTCGCTCTCTCTCACCCATGTCACATTCTCTCACATTCTCAAAAACTTATGCTGTCCTTCCAAATATACCACAAAGGCACAAAATACAATAAGGCCAAACCTCCAAATAGCTTGCCCATATAGTGCCCATTTTTTATCTCCATCAAAGAAAAGATACCTAGAAACTGATTACCCACTGACCCTAATAAACACCCACAATCTCAAGTGTTCATACAAGTAGAAATCTATGGTCAATTGACATGGCATCACTGTTACAAATGCAAACCATTCTATCAATTAAAAAGTTAACCATCCAAAGTTATCACCCACAACAATCAAAACATGGCCATATCCTCTTAGTCAGAAAGATAACACGTGTGCAAAGAATCAAATAGACAAAAATGATTTAACCACTTTGCATGAGAATTGAGTAAGTTTATTGTGCCTTAATAGAGGTTTAGTGGCAACGTAAAATGGATGTATAACTACTTGAACCACCATAGAAGTATAACTGATCGAACAACATACAAATACATGACTATAACTGCTTAAACAAACATATAACTATAACTACTATAGGTGTTAACTCATTTTTTTTATAGGTACCATAGGTGTTAACTCATAAAACGCATTGTGTGTTGTTTTCTATTTTTTTTTTTTTTTATAAGCAAGCACATATATTAAAGAAGGCAAAAAAGCCGCAAAGCATACAGGGAGTATACGAGGTGGCTATGGCCTCTCAAACAAAAAACAAAACAACCCAACCCCTAATTGGAGGCTAACCACTCCAATAATCCTATTAGGGAATTTGACTCCATATCAATGTACACTTTAGCCCAACCCCAAATATTGTACACAAACGAAGTTTTTAACTTCTGAAATGCTAACACTCCCCCCTTAAAAGCTAGCCTATTCCTCTCCTTCCATATTGTCCAAAAAATGTATAGCGGAATGGACTTCCACAATTTTTTCCTTTTTCTCCCCACAAAAGAGCCCTTCCAGCTACATAGAACCTCCTTTACAGATTCTGGAAAGACCCACTATACACCACACAACACAAGAATGATATCCCACAACCCTTTTACCATTGTACAATGAATTAAAATATGATTGATTGTTTCCTCTTCACACCCACACAAGAAACATCGGTTAGGGAATTGCCACCCTCTTCTCTGCGGCCTATCCAAAGTGAGGACCTTCCCCCAAGCAGCTTCCCAAGCAAAAAAAGCAATTTTGGTTGGAACTTTGTCCACCCAAACATTGCTATGAGGGAAATCAGCTCCTTCAATATTTGTCAACACACTATATGCTTTCTTGACTTTAAACAGCCCGTCCTCTCCTTCCTTCCAATACACCGAGTCTTCCTCCAAAGTTACTCTATATTCCCTCAACTCAACTAACAGATTGCCCACCATACCCAGCTCCCAATCATTAAAGTCCCTTAACAGCCTTAGATTCCACTCTCCTTGACCCAAATTCTGATTCCAATATTCCTCCACTGTGACATTCCTTTGGGCAGCCATGGAAAAGAGGTCCGGGAAGCCTTGGGACAGCACATTATTCCCGCACCAAGGATCTGTCCAGAACCTTATTTTATTGCCTTTTCCCACCTTGAACACCATATTTTCCCAACACCAAGCGGACTCCTTCAAGATCTCCTTCCAAACTCCAACTCCAAACACCCCATTTGCCTTCCTTGTCCTCCACCCAAACTCCTCTTGCCCATACTTTGCCTCAAGCACTTTTTTCCAAAGCTCCTCCTTAGCACGCGCAAATCTCCAAATCCATTTGCCTAGAAGAGCTTTGTTCAAACAAACAAGCTTCCTTAACCCCAACCCTCCCTTGTGTGTTGTTTTCTATTTTTATATATATCATTTAGCATATTGTATTGTGTATCGTAATTTTTTTTGTTATAGTGAAAAATCAATAGAAAAATATGTATATGTGTGTATATCTATTGAAAGTATGAAACATAGAGTAATGTATAACCAATTTTATGGAAGATAGTATGATATAAAGAGTTAAGCTATATTATATCATATGAAAACATGGAGAGTTTTGACAAGTTCACATTAATAAAATATGACTTTAATATATATATATATATATATATATATATATATATATATATATATATATATATCCAGCTTTCTAGGTTCTTCATCATCCCTTCCTCACCAAAAAAGAAATTAAAAAGAAAGCTAATATAAAAAAAATTTATTCAGTAATCACGTCATTTTCATTATCAACATTCAAACCATTCAAATAAAAGCTCTCCAATGCTCATTGTAAAAATAAATTTATTTGACTTCTAATATAGCATTTGATAATACAAATGTAGCTTTTCATATAAGATTATTTTACCTATTTCTCTTTTTTATGATCAATTTTTAATCTTTTAGTACATTTTAAACAATTAACATAATAAATTTTTTAACAAAAAAAATTTTAATTTGATTTTTCTTAAAAATTATGGGAAATAGTTGAAAATGTATGTATCATAATATTGTTATATCACGTATCATTCTATGTATCATATATATATATATATATATATATTGTAAGATACACTTTAAAATAAGACATGAATTGCAATATGTATTGATTTTCATAAAAAATGTATCATATTATTATATCATATCATGTATCGTAATTTTTTAACGACTATATAAAGATGTGATTAAAAATTTTAATTAAAAAATCGTGTGAATGATGGTTTCAATTCATTTTCATGTAATTTATTTGTAAATTAATAATCTTAATAAAATAGAGTTAGATAAGAAACAATGTAATAACAGTTGAGAGAATCTCTTCAATATGACTCTTAACTACTTCTACAAATATACAACTACAACCACAAATGAGAAGGAAAAATAAGAACTTTTTATTGAATTTTCTTAAATGTCACAATCTTAAACTACATAGAAAATAATTGCACTTGTTTAAGAACTAACAAAGATCAATGGCCCGTTTAAGATCCAAACAAAACAGCACCAACTTCCTCAATCCCCTTGGGACATCCGTACACCTTCCCGACTACAAATATCACTTTTTCAAGTTAACAAGGACAAGTGCCAGAGTCACAAACCTCACAGTGAAAGATAATACCATGATTTAAAATTACAAGTAACACACACAAACTTCTTCAATGCCATGGTCAATGCAAGTTCCTTGTAAGCCAAAAGGATCATTTTAGGATGAATGACTCACTCACAAATCTTAACAAACATGAACCTTGACAGTGCATTTGGTATGTGGAAATTGGAAATGGAGGTGAATCATAATACCACGTAGATTAGAGGAATCAGGATCCTAGTGGGAGCGAAATTTGGTTTTCATACTACTGAATTTTTTATTCTCATGTCATTCTAAAAAAAATCTAAACACATCAATGAAGGGGAATGGAATTGATTTCCCACTCTTATTTCTATTCAGCATACGAAATGTTATATGAAGAATAGGACTTAAGATCATTCTTTCAGCTAGAACAGAGAAAATGCAAAGTATGTCATACCAACAGTGAAAAAACAGCAGAAGATCATCATATATACATAATCATAACCACTAATTATCTATAAATGAATAATAAAAACAGAGTAAATTTTTGGAGAAAATCAAATGGATAAAGTGAACAATCCTTTGTATGAAACATGGAAAATACCATATGCAAATCCCATCTATACTATTTCAGTATATGTACCTAACTACAAAGGTAAGGTCTTCCTATAAAAATCAGACCTGAACTTTAAGAAACCTATCAATCTCGGCATCCTGTCGCTGCAACTCAAGATCGATGTCATCTCCGATGAGATGAATAAATGCGGAATCTCCCGATGAAGCCATTCGACCATGGTCTAGTGACAAACCTAACCCAGTAGACACAGAACGAGGTTGCAAAAAATCAACGGACGATATTTGCGAATGATTCTCCAGAAAATCCTGTTCCTTCAATCTTTTCTTCTTGGATTCCAACCCATAATTCCATCGCAATTCGCCACCGCCATCATCTCCGTCCGCCGCAGCGAAGGGCCCAGGTGCGAAACCCTCCACATGAACTATCAACACAAACACCAAACAAAAGGAAATGCCCAACGGATTGTGCGATTGATGTGAGAAAAACTCAATCCGGAAAGGAAAAAAAAAAAAGAAAGAAGAAATGCACCGTTTGGAAGCTGGAAAAACGCAGGAAAATAAAAGAAATGAAAAGAAAACTATGAATTTTACAACGTCCCCCTTCAACTTTAAGCTGTAGAAAGATTCCAAGATTTCGCCTTTTTCTTTTCCCACGATTTCTCATCAACCAAACTGGCCTACAAAAGAAAATCAAAGGTGGGGAAGAGAAAGATTTTACAGGGAGGGATATACGGCGGATGATGAGACTGATCCTGGAAATTAGTGGTGCTATAGAAGGCGGCTTGCTGCGAAATCTGACCCTCGTTTGTGTACAAATTCCTGGAAAAAAAAAAAAAAAAAAAAAAAAACGATTACATCAAATGGAATAAAATGTTTGAGGTCTCTAGGGTTTTGAAAGGAAAAGTATTCGTTCTCATATGTGAGATGAAAACCTGTAGGGCTTGGATTCTTGTTGGAAAGGGTGGTGAGGCATAGCCATGATGAGAAGCAGAGATGGCTTTCGAGGAAAGCGAGCCGAGTGGGTGGGGGAGATAGGTATGAATCGTATGACAATAAGCTCTAACTCCAAGTCACCAGCTCCGGTAATATCACCAAATTTTATCTTGTCCGTTTATAGCATGTCTTTGAATTGGATTTTGTATTTCTCTTTTCTAAAAAAATATACTCACCCTTCAAAATCATGTTATTCTTTACCCAATAATCCAAATCTTTCATCACACAATCATTTTTTAAGCACACCATTTTTACAAATAATAACTTCAATTTTTTACTCTTATTCAGACACACTTGTTCTGATAAGAAGGTGTGAGACCATTTTTTTAAGTACAACCATTTTTTAAAAAAAAATAATTTCAAATTTTTACTCTTATTCAAACACACTCGTTATGATAAGGTGTAAGTCCATTTTTTAAGTACAACCATTTTTACTAATGATAACTTTAAATTTTTACTCTTATTCAAATAAAATTAGAGCCCGTTTGACGGTGATTCTAGAAAACTCTTTTAATATTTTTAACACTTAAAAATTTTCATCATTCAAGTATTAGAAATGCTAAAAACACTTTTTAGAATCACTCCTAAACATACTATAAGTTCAAGCTAATAGTCCTTAAAATCGATAAATGATACCTCGTCATATTGTGAAAGATATGAAAGTCCATTTCTTATATTAGGTCAAGTAAAGTTACGTTCGAGTTTGAAAATCAATCTTATCTTCCATATAAGCTATTTGAATCTTTACAAAGACTTCCAGGTTACAAAATATTAAAGTTCATTATTACAAGTCAAGCCATTAGAAGACAAGGTGTGCCTCCTACAATGGAATACTTGGTCACTAGAGAACGAGACTAGTTAGGAGTCTAAAAATGTTTTGTGATAATTACAAGCACATCTATAATTTTGGTTAGGACAATGTTACAACTTACTCAAAATGACTCTTATATGATCTTGAAAGCTTTTAAGAAAACCTAAAAACATTCACACATCTCTACACAAGGATGAAAGTTAAGGAAACATGAAGACATCCATACATCTTTATATAATGATGAAAGATAAAGGAAACAGGAGATAATCACACATTTTTTAAAAAGGATGAAAAATAAAGGAAAAGTATAAAGAATGAGGATAGAAGATAAAGAAAAAGTCTAGAGAATTTCATAGTGCTTTTGACAACTTTTAAAAATGCATCTCTACACAAAGATGGAAGATAAAGGAAAATATATGGAAGATAAGGAAAATATAGAGAATTCTATAAAATAAAATAAAATTAAAACTCTTGAAATTACATATATAGGCTTGTGTTTAGCATTTGTAGATAATTTTAGATTTGTGGGGAAATTAAGGGTTCTACATTGTTATTTAGTTTCTATAAATAGGAAGATATCCTATTCTGCCAAGAAGTTTTGTTTAGCATTGTGGGGTAAGATGCATGAGGCTTAGAAAATACCTAAATGTATCAACCAAGTTGGAGTTTGGTGGAGTTAGTTGTTTTTCGCTAACAACCAATTGAACGATGTTGGCGTCTCTTACATGTATATGAATTACACTCTATTTTCTAATGATCCAATATTTTTTTATTTATTATTATTTTACTTTTTGGAATCAAAATAAATTCAAACTTTGGAATTCCATCTTACAATTTCTAAAATCAAATATACAATATAACCCGTAGTTTTTGTTATTACTCTGCAAAACAATGTCATTTTCTTTTTTTTTTCTATATATAAAGGGTAATCTTTTTATGATTTGATGTGAGTTAATAAATTTTTTTTCAGATAGTAATTTCATGAGCCAAGTTATAAGCATGAACACTTTATGTAATAATGTTGTAGTAGTGTAAATGGGTCAAGAAAAAGCTCAATGGGTATTGTTCTCTCGGGCGAATTCGTATACTGTTAATAAGGGATAACAATCAGATACGTTAGGGATGAGTCAATTTCAAATCAACCACGTTCTCATCCTAATAAAAATTAAATAGGGTGGGTAAGAACGAAAATTTCTTATCCTCGCCCTACTTATTTAATTTTTTTAATTACATAAAAAATAAATATATTTTATAAATAAAAAATATTATAATTTGTATAACTTATTTTATTGAATAGTAATTTTATATATTATTGGGACAGTATAAGGCATAACAAGATAATTCCTGAACTTGTCTCAAGTTAAAAGAAAATTCTCCATTCAACCAATGCATGCCATCGAACATGATGATAAACATATGATAAAAAATAAAATTAAAAATAAAAACAATTTTCATGCAAATGCTAAAATAACAAGGTAATAATTATTTTTTGGTATTAAAAATTACTCTTCAATGCAATTGCTAAATTTTAGCACATGGTTCTATTGATGCCTAATTTTGCATACTTTATGTGGATTTATATACATTAATGTTGATTTTCGTGCAACAATTTCAGGTGAAAAATTAAAGAAAATACATAGATTTAACGTGGTTCGACAGATTACCTATATCCACGGGAATAAGGAAGAAGACTTTCACTATATATCAAATTAAAGTTATATATAAGGGTATTTATATTAACCCTCAGGTAATGAAATTTCAAAAATACCCTTGAACAATGAACAGTATCGCAGGGGGCATTCCCCCTCCCCAACAACCAACCACATGTTTCAATGCCACATGTTGAACCACCAACAATTCTATGTCATATTTATTAATTGACTATCCACACGCAAAATTATACATATCTTATACTGTTGCAGGTGTACAACCTTATTAGGTTGGAAGATGTTTAGCATAAGTGCTTCTATGGATGCCTACCTATCTTTGACGGATGTTGAGGGAGTGCACCATCACCTTTCAATTAAGAAATATACTTAATACAACTCTTTTGCCTATGCAAGGAGAAGATGTTGTGGTAGTAGTCTCACATGGTGAAGCTAACCTAACCCCTCATACAAAGTTTGGTGTTCATTTACCAAAACCACTTTTGGCAATAGCCTCACCACTTAGTTTTTACACATCTTTGAAGATCTCACTTATGACATGACACATTGATGTTATTATGCTTACCTAATTAGGAAGTAGGGCTTAAGAGGACTTACATGAACCTTGTGTTCCTTGGTTGTAGTAGTAGCCCTCCCACCATTGAGGTTTTTGGACGTGTTGAGATCTTGATTTAATGAATGGAATTGAAGGCTAGTTGAGGTAGCACAAATTGCTAATACCTCAATTTCATTGTGATTGGATTTTTATATGAGTTATGGATAGACTCTTTAAATAATTTTCATGTAAATCACGTATCTATTAAGTAATTGGATTTTATTTTAATATTTGAATATTACAAATTAATTAAAAAAAATTGAATGTGAACTTAAAAATAAAGAATATATATTCACTCTTTTTGAGGAATCAATTCCAAAACTTTCATAATCTATTTTACTAAGATAAATTAATTTTCTGAACTTAGAGAGATATCATGAATAAAGAGTTTGTTTAATAATAATTCTAAAAAGTGTTTATGATCTTTCTAGCATTTGATAAACACTCTTTTGATATAAAAAATTTAAGTATTAAAAATGTAAGAAATATTTTTTAAAATGTTTTAATATATTATGATACATGTAAAAGTTGAATGTTTAAAAATTGAGCTAATCATTTTATCATATAGATAAGCAAGGGAATGACACTATCAAATAATTCAATAGAGTAGAAATAAAACCGGGCAAATGATTTGGGGAATAAAATTGAATTTACATAATTAAATTTGAATAATTGTTGTGACTTAGCATACATCAACCACTTAATCCCTCCATATTTTATACTTTTTATAAGAAGAAGAAGAAAATTACTACTTTAATCAAATGAAGGCTAAGAAAAAAAATAAAAAATTAAAATTAATATTTCTCATAGAGAAAGGGCATCATCCTTTTACATATGGAATAAAGGTAATGTCTTACTAAAAAAACATAATTATGTAGAAATAAAATCCAATATGAACATCTAATTCTTTGAAAGGGTGTAATTGGATGAATTGGTCCTATCTAATCCAACTTTTGAACGGGTTTGTATAATTATTTTTAATAATTGTATTAAGTTTTGGTTAAACTTTTCCAACATAAACTTAATTTAGGGTAGGTTTGAGCAAAGGTTACCCAATTTGATATTTTTTTTTAATATTTATAATTTATATATTATATATAATAATATTTATTTTATTTATTTATTAGATATTTAAATAAAAATGTCAAATTATAATTATGTCATATATTTTTTTTAATAAATTTATTTTTATTTTTTTGTTACTACTTTGAAATATTATCCATTTATTATGTAAATCTTGGTATAAATATATATATATATATATATATAATTTTAAAAATTATTGTATATGGATTTTAAATCATATGATCCAATTCACTTGAGTCTAATTGGATTACATGTTGGAGTTTAAAAAATAAGATTGAATTGAGTTTAGATTAAGGGTATCTTTGATAATTGTTTTAGAAAATATATTTTTAACTATTTTATGTTATTTTTACTTGTTTTCTTATGACCGTTTAAAAAAATAATTATACAATTATGTAGAATAATTAAAAATAAAATATTTAATATAAAAATCATTTTTTAAACATATTTAAAATATTAAAAACAAGTTAAAAATATTTATTGTCAAGTAAATTTTTATTCTATAAAATATGAAAGAATAATTTTAAAAAATTATTTTTTAAAGTTGATTTAAAAAACACTTATCAAATATGCGCAAGTATCTTAAATTACGATAAAATGATTTTTCAATTTGAATTGAGTCAGATTTTGATGGGACTTAATACACCGAGTTGCAGCCCTGATGCCATGGTTTTTACCTTCTAGGAGCTTTCAAATCCAGATGAGTTACAACGAGTCGAACCCAATACTATAGTGCGATTATTGGATACAAATTAAGGCAATAGCGTTAACCCCAAAAATGAGGCATAATACCTTCGTAAGGCACTAGCGTCACTAGGAATCACAGCGTCCAACCTAAAAGATTTTTTAATCCGCTTGCAATACTCGCCCTACACGGTTAATTTATTCGGACAAACCTTTGGGATACGTGGCAATTTAGTATAATATGGGCATGAAACTTCTAATAGCGGAGACAAATTACTACTCCTACATACATGGGTAATACTGTTTCATCAGTTGAAAGGCCAGACAACTTACGAAGCCTGCGGACAAATGAATTGAACTCTACATGGGAAACATCACACGGTAAAATCAAAGGATAAGTAGCGACACCTTTGTTTACTCCGATGAATACCACTTATAAATAGTTGAACTCAACTACAATCAATAAGATTTTTGAAACAGATAGGTTTATGTTTGGTTCTCAAAAAGCATTAAAAAAATTAAATATAATTAATATATAGATTTCTAAATTGTTAAGTTTTTAAGTAAATAAAATAGAAAGAACTTAAAGTAACATTTATAAATAGTTAATTAAATTTAAATATAATATTTATTTTCATTCTTTTTTCTTTCATTGAGGACCAAACATGGTCATAATGTGTCCGATTTAGTTTACTAATAAAATGAAATCGTCAACCTCTTATTCCATGACATCAACAATTTTCCTCAGAAATTATAGAAGCCTGAATCAAAGCTTGGAGGAGATTTGGGGACGCAAATAAGAGAGGGAGGAATAGAAGCAGCCAAGAGAGCCTAGAGCACCAATGTATAGAGATGGGCAGGTGAGAGAAGTAGCAGGCTCGATGATGTACAAATATTACCCACATAGGGGGATTTGGAAATATGGGAAGCTGCCACTGACCTTTTTACCTTCAATTCTCTTTGACCAAAGAATGCCCTTCTCAGTTCTGAAAGTTTTTATTTTCTTGTGCATGTTACTCATTCGCATGGATTGCGGCACCCCTGTCTTCAAGATGGGGATCATGAGATTGACAGGAGCAACTTTGTTCGGAAGAAAAATGCACTACTGCATATGGTGAAGATCGAGCGTTATCAGCAAATTGGTTCCATGAACTATAATAAATGTTTGGTTCCAAAAGTTTTTGGTCCAAACAATCTCTTTTCTCTATCTTGTTTCATTTTTAGCCAAATTTCAATTTTGCTTATTTTAATGGCCTGTACAAATTTAATCCTTTTTAGTACACTTAGAGGATTCTTTTCGTTCATCTCTTGACCATTAATGCCCATCTTTCTAATACGGGGCAGGGGTGGGTGGGTGAGAAGGGCAGAAATGGGTCAGTTCTTTGAATTTCTCTTTCAGCCTATTTTGTTGTTTTTTTGGTTCACACTTCACAGTAGGATCATAATCATGGATGAGGAGCGTGAAAGTTGATCATAATCACTAAATGCATAATTCCCCTGCGGACCATTTGTCTGGCCTTTTTTCAACCTAATCCATTAAGCTTTCAGCTTTCCTCTTCACGGATTTTTCTTTTGGGTTCTTCTCCAAGCCAAACCTAGAGTACTCCTGAACTCATTTCCAGGATTTTTGTTTTTGGTTTTAAGCTGAAACAAAATCAAATTGAGAGCATGGATGATTTGTCTTTAAAAAAACAAATATCATTCAACAAATTTTTCATTAAGATAAAATATAATTTTTTTCCTTCTAAAATATTTTTAGGACTTCAAAAATGGCAAGAGAGATTTCGTATCTAAGGCTCCAACCTCATTAAACCCAAGCTGATTAGCAAATGTGATGGGGTTTGATGCCAAGTTGAATGGCAGCCGTCTTCAAAGAAAAATTATTACATAAATTTGGTAGGCTAGTTGCTTAAATTTGCCGAAATGTTCATGAAAGTTTTAGAGTTGGTTTCTATTTTGTTCAAAGTTTTGAGGGGTAAAAATGATGGTTCCAAGAATCAAGTCAAGACTCAAAAGACAAATTTAATTACCTTATTAAATTAAATGAGACTATAATTACCCCATAAATGTAATGTCAACACCCATAATACATAAATTATTACATACTTTCACATTAAAAAAAATTTAAAAAAAAGGGAATATAATCACTCACAAGTCACTACCTGCTCTCCAACTCTCCGGGCAGTCGGGCAACCAAAAGTCAGTGATCGCGTCCTCCACGGCTGCCCAAACAACTCAAAAGCTGCCCGTCATAGCTGTCCCTTTGATCTTCTTCTCCAAACACCGAAAAAGGAAAAAAGAGAAACAAGCGGTATCTTCTGCAAATGCCGGATTGTTATTGCCTATTGGTATGTGCATGATTTCTTGAGTGATAGCGGGACATTAAGCTTTTTCGGATCCAAATTTACTGAGCATTCGATTCTTTTATAGAACTTTGGTTTCACCAGTTTCCCTAGAACGTAAGCTCTGGATCGAAGCATGAAGCTCAATTTTAGAGGCAATGGTTCGGTGGTTGTGCCGGTGGAAGTACTCAAACTCGCTCCACCTCCGTAGAGTGGAATTTTATCACCCATCAGTACTATTGTTAGTGATCGGTGGCTCTTTCTCGATTGATAGAACTTCTTTATCTGCAAAACCGAAGTTGCCAAGATCAGGAAATTTTGATCTGAATTTAATGGTGGAAAAAAAAAAAAGGACTGTAGAATGGGGAGTTTTGAGTAGCTTACGGTTCCGGAGGCCACCCTGAGTTGGGAGTAGGATAGATCTAGAGGCGTCGATGTTACATGTACACCGAAGAATGTTGCAGTGTTTCGAAATGTGAGTTTGACGGTGGAGTTCATGGACACCATGTCAGTAGCCACCCCTGTAGAATCAGAACCGGCTTGAACGACGAATCTCTCGAATGTGATGCTCTGGAGGGAAAAAGGCGCAACTTAATCCACACCCATTTGCGAATTTTCAAGAAAAAAATGATTAATTCTAGTAATTTAATGAAATTGTGGTTGATAATGTAATGATCTTACCTTCATAGTGATCTTGGGCTTCTGGGGCTTACTCGCACCCCATAAAATCAAGGAGAAGAGAGAGAACAAGACAAAAAAGCCAACAACAAAGGCGAGAAAATAGCAGCGGCGAGGGAGACCTTTTTGACGCTCTTCATCTTCAAGGAGCCCTTCTTCCTCGATCACCGCACACTCCTTCCAGGGCTTTTCACCTTTCCGATGGCCACCCCGAGAGGCATCATTGGGGGAGATCTTGCGAGATCCGGGCTTCAAGGAGCCGGAGAAGCGGCTAGAGGAAGACTCCCGGGAGTGGCGGCCGACGGAGGAGTGGGAATGGGGAGGGGAGCCCATGGGGCTGAGCACAGGAGTGGAGTGGAAGGATGTCGTGGTCTTCTCTCCATCGTGGGAGTCTCGTGATGGGCTCTGCACATAGTAGACCGGCCGCCGTGGAGATCTGGTGGGCGACGATGCGTCCAGACTGGTGACCTCTGAATCCGTCTTGGCGTGCATTGTGTGGTTCCTGCAACCCTCAATTCCCCCCGCACCGATTCACAGATCAAAGCTGTACTCTAGTTCTTCCCCACTTTCTCTCCAAAGTCTCCACACTAAGTAGAGCCTTTTAGATAATGAAGTTTCTTTTTCTCATGGGTTGCTTGTCAACTTGATTGTAGTTAATAATGACTGGAACCCATAAATTCTATACATATAAGAAAAATGTGGAGGTGTCAATGTTGGCGCTACAGACAGGGGGCTACAGCTAATCGTAACACACAGATTATATAAAATATATATATATCATCCCTTAAAACAGTAAACTAGACTTATGGAGAGGATTGATTCGGACTAACCCCTACTTACTTTGGTGTGGAAAGCAAGGGCTTTACAATAAAGTATGGCAAATAACTAGACCTGTTGTGCAATCTTTTTAAAGAAGTAAAAGAGAGATACAAAATAAAATATTTTGAAAAGAATAAAAGAAATGGGAATTAGGTTTGGTTTTAGGCGAAGACCTGACAGCCACCTTACAGTTGGCACCAGGAGTCTTCGATTAATCGTGCACCGACGCAGTTCTGTAGCTTCCACGCAAATCGTTTCTGAGGAGACAATGGGCTGGGCCTTAATTGGTGAACGTAAACCATAGTTTTACCGTCTCGTGAATCATACTGGGCGTCAGAACCGCATATGAAGTTGCTCTGGCTCCCTCTCTCTGGGCCAACAATAATGAATAATTAATAATTTCAGGTGTTTTTTTTTTATTTTTAGAAACAGAAAATGATTTTAATTTCTATGTGTAGTAGGAAAACTTTTTGAGACGCTAAAAATACAATAATTTTTAAAAACTATTAAAGAATTTGAGATATTATAAAACTTTTATTTTCTCTAATATTAAATAAATGTATATTTCATAAAAATTTAATTTTTATATTTTATATAATAATAAAATAAAACAAAGAAAGTGGAGGTGGGCTGGCGCCCATTTGGACGTCGAGATTCTTATTATTAGAGGAGAGTGGCGGGCGTAGACTGAAATGGGGGAAGAATAGGGTGTGGAATGTGGGATCCACAGCCTCAACAAAACGTGCATGTGAGCCCATGTGGAACGAGGATGCTGTATATCGCAATCAAATCTTTCTAGCGGGTGCATTCTTTCCTTGTGCTTTAGGAAATTAATATGCCAGTGCTCTTCAGTCTTCCCATTTGCTTTTCATTAATTAAATCTGGTCATTGCCCATAGCCCATGGCCCCTCCAATATATACATATATATTGCTTGGAAATCCCAAGACAGTCCCTCTCTAGTCCCAAAGATGTTTCCAAATGGGCTTAATGGCGGAAATCAACTGTGTAAAAATTCTGACACATCCATTGATGATGGCATTGCTCGAGCACTTCACTAAGACTGGAACCACTCGCCTTCGTGGATGAGAGAGGGTTCAATCGGTGGGCGCTACATCCCATGTTCAAATGATTTCTCTTTTTTTACAGAGAAATTGTGAGGCAGGATATCCACACATTCCATTAAAAGATGATTCAGAGAGATTCTTAATGCTCAAATTATAGATTCTACTTCCACAGTGCCCTTTTTAATTAAATAATTTATAATTTTATTTGCTTCCTTATGTTTGCAAATATTTAACTCCCAGGCTTAATTTTCAAATATTCTTCGTTAAATAACCTAGTACTAATTTGAATTCTCTTTCAAATTAAGAAATCTATTGTTTTTAATAATTAAGCATCTCGCCTCTTAAAATCATACATTTTATAACAATTATAAATATATTACCTCAAAACTTACTTAGAACCACTTTTATAATTTCATTAGAATTTTCACTTATCATGAAACATGTTGATTACTTATCCTTGAACCATCAAAATTTAGCTTAAATTTTTCAGTGATCGGATAAATCCATCGAATTCATTTTTTAACTATTAAATGTACATGTCTTTTATTCCAAATAAAACAATTAATTGAATAATTTCAAAGATTTTGAAAGTTAAAGTTAACCTTTCTCCATAACAAGAAAGAAATTGGAGTGATTCTTACTGAACAATGTTTTATTTCTATAAATTCATAGTTTTACGTAATAATGACATTTTTTTTCGAGCCATTGAATATTTTACAATTAAATTTATAATTTTTGTATAACATTTTAAATATAGATAAAACTTGGCCTTCATGTGATAGAAAAATGGGACAATTGAAATTAATGTGATCCCAAATTATTTAGATAAAAAGGAATTTTCTAAAATATATGGTTAATATTTTTCTGCACTCTTCTAGGAGTTAGATATTCATAAGAAAAAATATATATTTTTGACATAAAATTTAATTTTCAAATCCAAAATTTTGTTTACAGGCGGTGTAGAAATCCCTCGTTTCGTAGGGACCTTTAAAAGTAGTTATTTTTAATATATATTTATCCTCGTTGTCCTAGTCCAGTTGCCATCACTAGAAGAACATGTTAATAATATGCTGCCACTCCAGATTGGAATGGATGCTGTATAGCGCGCGCTGATGGGTTGGCACTGCAGGCCCATTATAAAAATATATCTCTTTGGGCCTAAGATTGTCCATGGGCCTCGTTTTAATGGTTTAATGAATTGGGTTAGGTTTGGATACCCAACGCCTCTGTGAGCTTTTACTCAAGCGCAGGGTTTGGTATGGTGTGTTGGTGCTCATTCTTTCACTACTTCATTTACAGGCCCACCCGCCCACCAAATTAATCAAAGCTTCTGCCCGTTTTAGAAAAGTTGGGTCGACTGTTGAATCTCGTGGAATTGGCTTCGCAATAGGGCCCGGACTTTCCCTGGCCATGACTAAGGCCTGGGAAATGGTTTGCTATCCCTACCTAGTTGATTGTCAAAAATCAAAATATAAATAACAATAAAGCAAAGATTAAGAGTAGGTTATTTGTTTTTAAACTTGAAAATATATTTGATCTTTGGTAATGAAAAATATGTTGGAATTTTTATGTGTGGACTTACATAATCAATTTGATAATATTATAAATCAATGTTAATTTAATTTTTGCATTGTGGTCCATAATGAGACTGGATACATATTGTTACTTGATTTTTTATGGGATCACCCTAATTCACTTGACTGACCTATTAAGTCAAGTGGTCCAAATAAAGTGTGTAATGTGTAATATATATATGAATTTATATATATATATTGAGATATATGTGCATTTGGAGAGACTCTTTTTTTCTTTCTCTTGGAGAGCACTGCACGCACACACACTTACACTTGAACTGAATTTTTGGGGAGGCAAGGGAAGAGCTCATTGATCCCTAATTCTCGTACCATCACGCACTTGGAGCAGTTTATTGGATATTAGAGGAGGAAGAAATGGTTTTTCATGATATAAACCAAGGTAATTGGTTCATTTTTTACCATTAAATGCATGCTTAAATGTTAACATGTGATCCTATACTATTTCAATTCTCTTCAAAATAACCTTTCAATTCATAATGATCTTTAGTAACTTTTCAACTCAATGTTGATAACTCTTGAAATAATTAGTAATAAATTTCAATCCGGCAAAATCTAATTTTGAACATGCCGTTCTAGCTATTCATAGATTACATTTTGAATGAATGACCTTATTGTTAAAGTGATGATGAGTGCATTTCTCAAATAGGGATTGGTTTGCTTTTGAACCTTTTTAGATGGTGAAGTGGGGTGGAAGGTTATTATGTGGGGTGAATATTTAGCTACTAAGCAAAACTATAACAAATCCCCATTGTGCAACACCGAGAATCGTCCTCCAAAGAGAACTAGTGTGGTGGTTACACACAGAATTAAGTAAAGATAGAGGAAAAGTTCTTTTATGAGTTTGATATGTTGAATTATCAATTTTTTTTAAAGCTTTTGAAATTTGATGGTTAAACTTTATTACTATAACGATATTATAGGAGAGGTTCTACAAAAAACTAGCTCGGCGTCATGATGGTAAAAAACTTAACATATCTCATTCTTTTGATTTTTTTTTTAAATATGAAAAAGAAATTTAAAAAAATAGAAAGAAAGGTTGTCTTATTCAAAACCTCGGTTATGACATTCCTTCTTTCCCATTTTATATCTCTTGAACGCACCCTTTTATAGTTATAGAAAAAAAAATTAGGTTATGGGTTCACTATAAATCGTGGAGAGGAATAAATTTTTTATTAAATTTGGAGGATTTGAGTTCATTATGCCTCAGACCCACATATAGGGATAGATGAAACTTTGATTCATATTTAATAGACCAAAAAGGAAATATACAAAGTGCAAAAAAAAAAAAAATTCAAATATGAGACCTATAATTAATATTATATTAAATTATCAATTTTTCTAAGAATTCAAGAATCGGTGAGTGATTTTAAAAAATGTTTTTCATATTTTAAATACTTAAATGATAAAAAATTTTAAATATTAAAAACTTAGAATCATTTGCCAAACAACTTCTAAATTTATAGGATTTGGATTCACTCTATACAAATGAAGAATAGTTTTGTGAAGTTTTAATTTAACCGTTAAAAGCTCCTTCCATTCGGTGGAGCCGTTACGTGAAGGGATACAGTAGCTGCATCATCCAATTGATCGATTCAAACGCAAATAAAGGGAGACGAAAAAGAGGAAAAAGGGTACGTCTCATCTTCTCAACCGACACATATGAAAGCTGTAGCTCTGTGCTTGTTGTGAAAGTGCGGGATGGGCAATAGAAAAACAAACAAAATGATTATTTATATGTAACACCCCCCCAAAAAAAAAAAAAAATGATGGACCCGAAAACGTTGAGAAATTTGTCAGACTGCATGACAGTCCTACACGCCACAAACACCCACCGACTCAAAGCAGAGAGCCACCGCGCAAAACTTTGAGATTCTTTATATCAAACTCCCTTGTTCCCTGCTCTTCAGTTGCAGAAAATTTCAGGGAAGCGAAGCTTGTGATCCTTTAATTAAGGCATTTTCTTTCAGAGCTCTATGGGAATTTGAACTGTAAAAGTGCCAGCCAAGGTGGGGGATAATTTCCCATATATTTTTTTTGGGTGAAAAAGCAACTGAATTGAAGAAATAAAGGAAGTCGGTAAAAGATACTGATTGCAGGCTTACGGCTTTGTATATTACAAGACAAGTTTTCCTTTTTAAAATTTTGTGAAGGTAGGACTACCTACACGGCATGCAATCTGGCATGGAGCTAGAGAACAAATTATTCATTCAATGAAGGAACCAAAAGAATTGAATGCATAAAAGCAGGAGAAAGAATCTTCAATTTTTCCTTGGAAATATCTTTCCGTTTGGGTGTAGTATGGAAACAGCCACCAGAATGGGAAAACTAAATCGAGCTTTTAATTTATTAGATTGCGTTGGATGGATAGAACGAGGAAACTCATGACATGGGTGTTCATGTTTGACCAAGGATGCATCGGGCTTTTGTGTATATCTGATGAGTCATGAGTCATGACATGCAGGGAAAGACCAGCAAAATGCACCACCTTTCCACGATTTTAGTCACCATGTTGAAATTTGAAGCATACTTTTCAAAATCTTCTTCAATATAATAAAGCTGTTGAAGTATTAAACACTTGCGGTGGAGCAAGGCTCCTGCGGTGAAAATATTTAAATTTACATACAATTTTTCTTTTTTAATGTTTTAAAATAAAAATTAATAATAATTTTTTTTATAAATAAATATGACTTTATCTTATATTGATCTTTAAAATTTACTTCTAAAAATTTAAAAATTTAAGATATTTTTCAAAGCCATTAGCTTTTTAAAGTTAGTCTCTACTAGTTTTAAGCTTCTATGTAAAAAGATTTATTGGTTAGATTTAATGAAAAATTTGGAAACCATCATATAAAAATTTAGAAGAAAAATGAATAGGATAAAAATGTGTCAAAATTAAAAAAAAAAACATGGAAAAGACTCTAAAAATATTAATGTATTTATTTAATTTTAAACACCAATTTTCACTACTGAACAAAGAAAAAGTTAAAACAACATATTAATGTAGTAAACTTGGTGTGAATATATATAGGGGACTGCCCTCATGCAAGGAAAATATTTCGAATTTTAAAATATGAAAAGAATTTATTGCATTTAATTATTTATTAATTTTGAGATTTTGTTATATATGCTTATACCTGCAAAATAATTTATTATGTTAAAAATTTATGTATAATTTATATATATATATATTAATATGAAACATAACATTATTTTTATTCTTTGGGTAAAAAATACTTGGATATTTTATTTATTTTGATCTGTGTGTTGCATTTTTTACTTTTGAAATTTTCAATATGTATGCATGTCAGAACCTTTGTCCTCAAATTATGATGGTCCCAGCCGCCCTGTAATGCAAAGTTAAAGAAATTTCACAGCAACCGCTAGAAACCCTATCCAGTGAACTGGAAGCTCCAACACCAATCCATATTATAGTTTAGTGGAAATAAAAATTTATTCAACAAATTAAGGAGAGGATCACATGCTGAAGCAGACAATTCAGAAGTAGCACTTGATTTCTCACGGAGCTACTAAGCTCAGCCTTGTGGCCACTATGGGGCTTCTGACCACATGTTTAGCTTCAACATCCACCCAGCTCAGTGAACCGAAGGCTACCGTCTCTTTCATCAGACTGGGGCCTTCTATCCTCAGCTTGTAGCTTAGCTTCTGGTACTTGTCTTTGAAAACCAATTTGTCAGGCACCACGCTCACCTGAAATCCGTCCATGCCTGTCAGCTTAGCGTTGTAAGTCGACATTGCTTCCCCGACGTTAGTCACTGTTCTTCTAAATTCTTGCACGGTTTTAGAATCTGATCCGGAATCATTTGCATCAAAGAAGGCAATGAAAGACGGGTAGTTGAGATCCAAGGAGGGGTCGGAGCAAGTGTAGGAAGATGACCTTGTGATAATTTGTATTTGCTTGGTGGAGTAATTCAATGCACAGAGGAGATTTATATGGTCTTCAAGATTCACGTCATAGATGAGTCCTGGGTCAAGAGCCTTGTTGGGATTGATATGGCCAGATCCCATGGCTAGGGGACTGGCTGGTTGGTTATCGTCGCCAATGCCTTTGATGGGGTTGAGTGTATTATCCAGTGAATCAGAAGTGGTCATCATGGCTGACCGGATGGCTGCGGGGCTCCATTCAGGGTGTGCACCCTTCAGAAGTGCCCCTATTCCTGCTGCATGGGGGCACGACATAGATGTCCCCGACAATAGATTGAATTCACTATAAAATAACCGCGAATTCACATCAGCCACTGGGTTAATTTTTGGCCATGACGCCAAGATTAATGCACCGGGGGCAGTAAGGTCGGGCTTCAAGACCACTGGGCAGCTTGGAGACGGCCCTCTGGAGCTGTAGGTAGCCATTCTTGGTGCGCGTTTGGCACCAAGAATTGTTTTTGAAAATTCTATACTTGCTTTTGGCTCAGAGCTAGTCTTTATGTAGTCCATAACAACTTTACCGTTTTCAGGATCGACAAAAGTGGCTGGAAAAGAGCTTTGCATGAAGAATTCTATGTCGGGGTAATCTGTTATGAAGACTCCTCCCGCCACTCTCGCAGTGTTGGCATTATCAACTTGGATGCTTAAGGAGTCATTCTGGTCCTGGCACACAATAATCTTAAAGCCAACTTTCTTCAATTCCGTCAAATCCTCGCATGAACCCATGAAAACAATTGGGATTTGGCTGAAAGATGAATTTGCAGGATAGAGAGAGGAACCGATGACTGAAACTCCATTCCCGAGGGTCACAATCCCGCTGAATTGGCGGTCCATGGTGCTGGCAGCAACGGTTAGAACCCAAGGAATTCCGTTGTGTAAGGTTCCAAGAAAAGGCCCCTCGTTTCCTGCTGACGTAGCTACGAAGATATCGTTCTCCAAGGCTGCAAATGTGGCTATGGCAATGGGATCTTCATACAACAGAACTCCGTCTAAGCCCAGTGACAAGGACATGACGTCAACCCCATCTATGATTGCCTGATCAATTGCAGCAATAATATCAGATGCGACGGCACCCACGTCCCACAGGGCCTTGTACATGGCCACACGAGCTCGGGGAGCCATGCCGCTAGCGGTTCCTGAGCCATAGCCGAAGTACGACGCACCCTCTACATAATTTCCGGCTGCTGTTGTTGACGTATGGGTCCCATGGCCATCGGTGTCACGGGTTGAATTCATTGAGATGGACACATTGGGATGTTTGGCAATTAGACCTTTGTTGAAGAACCGAGCTCCAATCAGCTTCTTGTTGCACATTGAAGAATTGAACTGGGTGCCGCTCTCGCATGCTCCTTTCCATCTAGATGGAATTTCGGTCATTCCATCATCGTTAAAGCTTTCACTCTCTGGCCAAATTCCAGTGTCCACCAACCCGATTATGACATCTTTGCCATAGTTTGACACGGGCCACGCTCCGGAGTTGGAATTCAGGCCAAGAAATTTGGCAGAATGAGTTGTATCAGCTTTAACAGGAAGATCTCGAAATGAAGAAATATAGCCCGGGAAGCTTTTCAGGGCCTCATGCTCTGAAGGGGAAAGGATTGCACTAAAACCATGGATTACATTACTATAGCTGTATATAAGTTTAGAAGAGTAGGAAGAGGAGTAAGGGTTAGCAGTGGCAGCGGTATTATCTGACACAGACGCAAGGGTGGCCATGTACCAGCTATGATGGCCGGAGAAAGCTTTAGGCATGGCTGATAGGTCCATGTGGACAATGTAAGTGTCCAACTGTGCCAATGTGGAAACGAGGTGTGAGATAGGGATAAGGAGGAGCCACACATACAAAGGAATATGGGTAGCCATGGGAGAGCAACGGAAAGGGATAATTTTAGAACAGCACCATTAAGTTGGTGGGCTTTATAAAGAGAATTGAGGTATGGGGGCAAAGATATTCCATTTGATTTTTCCAACTTGTCCATTGCTCGGTTTGTTCGTATGGCAGCTAATAGAGGGGGGCCTTCCTTTCTGTGCCAATGTTGTCATGGCCGTTGACTCCAAACAAATTTTACTCTACCCATTTATCCATCCACCTTTGCTGTCACACAAGCTCCAATGAAGTTGATGCCACTGACAATCTCCACTTTAGAGATTTCATCCGAACCCTTCATTTACCCTTAGGCCCAGATCTTGGAATCTAGATTGCTGAATTAGGGAATGAAGACAGCATATGTAGCATTACAGCCAACGGGATAGGTACTATAGAGTGAAAGCTTTCTAATAGAAATCTACATGCATGTACAGCCTTACGATGTGCAGCCCAATTATCGTGCATTTACGGTTGGTTTATCGGGTATAACATGGCAATAAATCAAACTGATATCATTATATTATCAGAAACGCACATATTCATCACCATCGTCAAACTTTATGCAAATCAAATACTTGTACATTTGCTTCCATCTTCTCTCACGTCGTTTCGTGTACGTTAACAAAGAAACCTGATATGGCCACTGGAGCGATGATCTTGGTCATGGCGTGGAGCACTTTGGCTTATAAGTACCTTAGGACAAAAGAAAATTGAATGCTTGCCATTGAGCCCACCATGTGCCCCACTGGTAGCGTACAAACAATTTAACACCAGATACATTCTTTTCTGAGGACAGAAATAAGAAGGGCCATGTGAGTGATTGTAAAACTATCATCATCCAATGGAATCTCCATTATCCCATAATATTCAAGTTTTAGAAAATGTGATTGATTAAGAGTCTAATTCGTGAAGATTTTAAGCTTTCACTGTAAAAGTCCCCAAGTCATAGGGCACTCTGAACCCAGTGAAACAAGACAAGGAGAGTCTTGAAAAGAGCATGTGTTATGTCGGTGGAAACTTTGACGCAAACATGGTTAATCAAGAATACAAAAATAAAATAAACATAAATGGTACACGAGGTTTTATCGTGGTTCCAACAATCATACATACATCCACGAGTGAGAGATAAACATTTCACTATGTAATAAAGAACATTATAAAAGACAAATGATATAATTAGATACAACTATTGAGTTTAAAAAACAGTTCATGTTTCCCTACTCTTTGTATCCAAACAGCGAGTCTTTCCATTTATTTTTTGTTCTTCCTTACATCTCTATCTATCTCTTAGTCTTTATAGATTAACATCTCAATCTCTCTCGTATAGTTTTTATAAACTCATCTCCATTTTATAACTTTTTCTTGTCATTATCTAAAATATTTATAGAGATATTTTCAATAATTTTCTTTATTTTACGTGGAAGTCTAATATTATAATAATATATCAATCTATAAATATTTTATAAAATATTTTTTACAACAAAAAAATCTATACTAATTAAAAATTTGGATACTTCCTAACAAGAAGGATAGAAGAAATGGCCAGAACCTGAACTCAATAATTTGTTCAATAATGGGCCACATTCAACCCTCTTCCAGTAACAGTATAAGAAAAAAAAACAAAAAAACCTAAAATGTAGTGGAATTCAGGAACGGAAAAAGTTCAAATTTCCAAAACTGAATCAAGCATTTTCATGGAGTACAAGAACACTGAAGTCACTATTCCTCTTGATCAAAAGGGGAATGATGAAACGAACTGGTCATCGTGTATTTGCGTAATTATTAAAGCACTTAATTGGCAATCAACAAAGGCATAGAAGAGATTCAACCTACTGGCGCAATAACAGGGATTTGAAACCTGGGACTAAGTCCTCAGAATTGTTAATTTCAAATCACGTGAGGCTGGAATTTAATTTAGAGTTAGAAGATTAAAGAGATCTAATTCAAGGGACAGAGGTCATTCTTAATTTAGTTCATTTTTGCTTTCATATTTAACATCATAAACTTTATAGTATTTTTATTTATTAAATATATAAAAATCACCAATTCGCTCTAATTTTAGTTCAATGATTAATAATTTTTAATGCTAAATTTATAAACAAATGTCGTTGCATGGTGTATTGTTGTATAGAGCAATAAATGATGGGTTCTTCAGGTCTGGAGATGGATTAGAGCAAGCATAAGTGTTTGATCAAGTAATGGTTCAGATTTGCTTGTTGGTGAAATTCATGGAGTAGAGGAGATTGACGTAGTTTTGTGGAGTTGCATTGTATATTAGGCCTGGATCAAGTGGTCGGTTCTGATCAATTTGGCGGGCTCCCTTGGCCAGGGGAGAAGCCATTTTGAAACTTAAACCGTTATCCCGTATATGATTAAAATTATAAAAATAAAATATCTACTCATTTTTTTCCGAGGGCAAAACAAAAAAATTCTGAATTTTACATTTATTTTTCAAATAACTTATTTTTAATAATATTTAAAAAGGAAATCTCTAGTACATAAGGTAACAAATAAGAACCTTGATGTGGGCATAGATTTGCTTCTCAATTGACCCAAATGTATGGCCAATCATCAGGATTTCAAGTTTTTCAATCATTCGTATGATGTTTTGCTTCCCATTGTCATTCTCTTTGGAAATGAATGAAAGGCATAAACTGCGTGTGAGATGACCTCGGCAAATCGGTTGACCTTGAGCCTAAAAACTTGGTCCGAAACTCCACAGGGCTTTTCCTAATAGTATTATTTTGATTTGGTAAATTGGGTATAATAAATTTTTATTAAAACCAAATCGTGAGAAATGCAAGTAGTTGAGTGGGCATAGAGTCATAAAGATTCCCCTCGTTTCATTTATTCTATTTATTCAACTATTCCAAACTCAGGAATACACGGTACAATTGCATTAATCGCTGCAGGTTCGGACATTTTGTCCAGATGAATAGCATGTTTATCAGTGGTTCACCACCAGCGGTGAAACCACTATCGGGCTCCTCACTGTGTGTTTTCCATCGTCTTCGATCCATGTCAACCAACCAAAGGAAATCTTCCCGTCCTTGTCGCTCTTATACTTTATACTCATAGTGTAACTCTGCTTCTCATACTTCTTCTCAAAGACTAGAGTCGTCGGTGAGACTGTGACCTTGGAGCCTCTAGGAGCTATCACTGTAGCGTGATAAGTTGCTGTGCCATCTCCTACATTCGTTACAGTTCTTTGAAATTTCTGAACCACTGTTGTTGATTTGTTGTCGTTTTGGCTGTACAGAGCAATGAATGATGGGTAATTCAAGTCTGGAGAAGTTTTGGGGCAAGTGTAAGTGTTTGATCTAGTAATGGTTAAGATTTGCTTTTTGGTGAAGTTCATGGAGCAGAGGAGGTTGACGTAGTCTTGTGGGGTTGCATCGTATATTAGACCTGGGTCAAGTGCTCCATTTGGATCAATTTGGCCAGCTCCCATTGCCAGAGGAGAAGCAATTGTGAAATTCAAACCGTTGTCCCGAATATGATTAAAAGTGTTATCATATGGGTTTGCTGTGGTCACAATGGCTGACCGGATAGCTGCTACACTCCACTCCGGGTGTGCACCTCTGAGGAGCGCAGCCACACCAGACGCATGCGGACAAGCCATGGATGTGCCGGAGACCATGGTGTAGTCACTGGACAAGGACAAACCTGTCCCAATTCTTGCTGTCTCACTATTTGGAACCCAAGCAGCCAAAACCAGTGACCCAGGTGCCATTACGTCCGGCTTCAAGATGGTAGGACAGCTGGGTGAAGGACCTCTTGACGTGTAAAAAGCAACTGCAGGCGCAGGTTTTGTATTCACAATGGTCTGTTGGAATGTCATGGTGGCTCTTGGTTTATTACCAGTTTTTGCATAATCAATCAGAGCCGGCGCATCTTTCGGGCTAATCACCACGCCAGGCCAGTCTAGACCGCCCAACTCGAATAATTTGGGATCATCGGAAATAAATATAGCAGCATCAACTTCTGACTCAGAGATCGCACGCAATTGACCAGAGATATATCCGGTGTTGTGGCATATGATGATGCCATAAGGTGCGCCAGATAACAACTCTGATGAATTGCACGCAGATAAAGTCTTGTCGTAAATAAGAGGAAGGTTTTGAACAACAGCACTTGCAGGAAACATGGTCCATCCAGTAATGGTTAACCCATTTCCAAGAGTCAAAGTTCCAGTGAATGAACGGTCTATAGTACCGGCTGCGACTGTCAAGATCCATGGGATTCCATTATGTAATGTCCCAAGAGGAAGTGCGCCAGCATTCCCTGCAGAACATGAAACTAATACGCCCTTCTCCATAGCAGCAAATGAAGCTATAGCTATTGGATCTTCATACAATGGCACATAATCAAATCCCATGGAAATAGAAATCACATCAACGCCATCAGCGATGGCTTGATCAATACCAGCGATTACATCAGAAGTGAGCCCTTCTTCGCCGGCGACCTTATACATGGCCACCCTGGCTCTGGGCGCAACCCCTCTTGCAGTTCCCGTGGCATAACCAAAGTAGGATGCACCTTCCACGTAATTCCCAGCAACGGTGGATGAAGTATGAGTCCCATGCCCAAATGTGTCCCTAGGCGAGTTCATTGTTACGTGAACGCCAGGATTTGCCGCTATCAGACCCTTAATGAATGATCTAGCTCCAATGAGCTTTCGGTTACACATGGAAGAATCGAACTCTTCACCTTCCTCACATGTACCCTTCCACCTTGCAGGAATTTGGGTCA
Source organism: Vitis riparia (assembly GCF_004353265.1). Lineage (NCBI taxonomy): Eukaryota > Viridiplantae > Streptophyta > Magnoliopsida > Vitales > Vitaceae > Vitis > Vitis riparia. The sequence goes on along the minus strand of NC_048448.1, from coordinate 8,643,918 downwards.
TACCGTCATCTTTGAAGCTGGGGCTCTCCGGCCAGACACCGCTGTCAATAACGCCAACGATGACGTCTTCGCCATAGTCCGATGCAGGCCATAGACCAGTGACAGGGTTGAGTTTGAGAAATTCGAAAGTGTGGGTGGTGTCAAGTGTGACTGCCCTGTCACGGTAAGCTGAAACGAACCCTGGGGATTCACGTAAACTCTCCAACTCTTGTGAAGATAGAAGAGCGCTGAAGCCATGGAGAGCGTGATCATAAGTATAGATAAGCCGGGCAGTGGACTGAAGGCCGGCGGATGTTGTGGGAGTGTCAGTCTTTATAGCATGAAGGATGGAGGAGTACCAGTGGTGATGGGTTGCGAAAACCTTGGGCATCACAGACTTGTCCATGTGGATGATATACGTAGACCTCTCTCCTGACATTGATCTAGCTTGAATAGTCAACAAAATCCATGTCAGGAGGATCAAGTGGAGACGATGAACCACCTTATCAAACGATTCACACCTCATCTTTTCTTTAAAACTGAATTGAATGAAGGGAGTCCGTGTGACCGCTGATTATATACTGCACTGAGGAGGATATCGGGAGTTGGCGGAAAAAAATTCAAATTAAGTACAAAAGAAAGAATGAGAGGTCATGCCGGACCTCTGATTCCATTGACAAGTAATCCAGTATGCTTCTTTAAATTGCATATTAATTATTTTGGATCTCTACAATGAAAAAAAAATAATAATAATGTCTTTTGTCTCTTCCAACTTTGATGTTTTGATGGTTGATATTTACTAGGTAAAGAATTGACTAGGTGGGGGAAAAAATGCATATTCGTTGGACACATGGACAGAGGTTTGTGAGCCCAGCTGGGCCAAAAATACAGCAGAGTGCCGCAAATTCGATATGGTATATGGATTTAAATCCAGCGTTGTTATGACAGCCGAGCTCCAGAATTGGTTGGTAATCACTAGACTGAATTCATATGTTCCGCAAATTCGATATGGTATATGGATTTAAATCCAGCGTTGTTATGACAGCCGTGCTCTAGAATTGGATGGTAATCACTAGACTGAATTCATATGTATATATATATATATATATATATTTGATGATTCCATCATATATAATTGAGTTGCGAAAACTTCTAAATAGGTATCCTACATAATGTCTTACGTTTGATATGGTATTTTGATGTTAGGATGAATCTCTTTACATGGGAGAAGGCTCTCCGGCCTAGTCTTTAGACTTTTGATGTGGATGTAGATTGCTTACCGGCCGAAGAGGGGTTTGGCTTTCATTGAGGTCTTCCTTGTAATTAAAAGTATAATAAACATTTTAAAATTATTTTATTGAAAAATCTGATATACGTATGATATAATTTGTGATATTAAATGTAATTATATCATGTCGATTGATAAGAAATGTTAATTTTGTGATTATACACTCATTATGAAGTTATATAAAATACTTCATTTCATTAAATATCAATAATTTGTACACATTACATTGCAATATTCCTTTAGTACCAAAATGAGGATCGATGTGGTTCGATGGAATTAGTAGATGAAAAAACCTTGTCTTGCTGTTGGAGACAATATTGGTACCAACATACCATGCATATATCTCTTAAGTTTTGCCCATTGCCTCTACATGGATAGGATGCTCAAGGTTCACACATGTGTTAATGTCAAATCCTATTTCCATTTTATATGAAACTTTGTATGACATTTGTGTGGAAGGAGAGTAACTTGGCATACCATACTCTTCATCGATTGAACTTGAAGGTTGGCCTAATTCATTACAGGAGAAGGGTAGACGTTAGCCTCATTCGAGGAGTCACTAAATTGAGTCCCTATAATCATAGATTCAAAACTCCCTAAAAGTAACTCCTCGTTATATGTTTTCATCATTCAATTTTTTCCTCTACAACGCTTCCCAATAGCTCTTATGCTTGGACCAGCTCTTTTAGAGCCATGGTCTTCATCCTGTGTGCAGTGTGTGAAATCATTTTCACAAGTAAATTAGTTCATTGGATATTAACTTTGTTGATGTTCTCAAATATCTCATCCTGCTTTATCACCTTTATCATCAGTTCCACCTCTTGAACCATCATAACCAGAAGCAGAAGTACCTATAGCACTAGGTCAACTACTGTGGCCAACACTTGTGGAGTCAACCTCTTGGTGGAAATTCAATGCTGCCTGAAATGAATCCTTAGTATCTTTGCTAAAACTTTTAGAGTGAACTTCTTCAGACAACGCACGTTCAACATTAACTCCAAATTCTCGAGCATGGGCGATAATTCGTGGATCAGGATTTTCAACTTCATCATCCAATTGTATAGGCTTAACCCATTGGAACAACTAATTATCTTCTTTTTCACCCACCTCAGCTAAAATGTCAAAAAGATCAAGGTAATCTTTTTCAGCAACTCGGTCATTTTCTGTCCCCATATCGCATAACTTTACCCTCATATTATAGTAACAAAAAACTAATTGCTCCAGTCGAGGGTAAGCCAAATGATTTCATTGCTTTGTGTGGATGAGAGAGAACATACTCCTATTTCTCTCGCAAACAGAAGATGACGTAGTTTGTGAGAGAACTTTGATGACTAACTTTCTCAATGTAGGTGTTTGATTCCCATACATGAACCACCATTCAATTGTAATCAATTTCATAATTATATAAATACTTATGTGGTGAATTTACAATAATGATAATAAGTTTTTTCCTATAAATACTCACTAGGCACCATGGTTAACCTTGCGTCGTTGCAACCATCGCTCGATCACCGAATCCTCTTTTTACATTTCAAAAAAACACAAGCTATATATTCAACATTGAATTTGTTAATATCATATTTGTTAGTAAATGTTCAAATAAATTGGTGAACGAAATTATTGTTTTATTAAATTGACAAAAATAACAGTTTTTTATTTATCTCATTTTCAAATTGACCAAGCGATTCAATAGTTGACTCTAATTTTGCATAAACGTCATGGACCGCTTGAAGTAGTTCCGAATCACTACCAACTCCACGCCATTATTGAAATCTTGGATTCAAGAAGTATGCTACAATAAAATTAAGTAGATTTAGTATTTTGTTAGAGAAAATTAAATAAATTAAGAGTAAAAACTTATAAAGATAGATAATACTTAAGTACCTGCTGCATGAAGTGGATGTCTTAGTGTTTTCTCTCAATGATTTTTTTATTATTTTGAAGATTCAATCTCTAGTTTCTTGACGAGTAAGGTTTTCTTTCATCACTTGCATAAGCTTGTACTCAAACGTCATTACGGGAACAACTTTAGAATCCATAAGTTGAAGCACCACGTATAATGACTCATATAATGAAATTATATTTGTCACTTTGTCCCAATACGCATGGTCAAACATTAATTCTCCAAATCTCGTCCAATTTTTGTCCGACTGAGCTTGTGTTGTGCCCATTCATCACTCATAAACAATCTTTTCAAATTAGCCCCTTTTTTTAAGAAGACTATCAAGAGCAACATAATTGGTAGCAAACCTTGTAGCTCATAGTCGAACAATGTCTCCACCACAATACTTTTTCATTTCTGCAAGTAATCAACCATGGTTGTAAATGAAGTTGGTTATCTTACAAGCATTGTTTACCACATTTGTAATACTGAGTCTTTTGTCAATGTCTTCAAAGATTAAGTTGATGTAGTGCGTTGCACACGTAGTCCAATATAAGTTAAACTTCTTTATCAACAGTTTCCTTGCTTTCACGAACACCGACCCGTTATTTGTGACAATTTGGACCACATTTTCTTGACCAACTTCTTTGATAACAGTCTTCAATAGCTCGTATATATACTCGTGATCTTTGATATTGTTCAATACATCGACTAATTTAAGGAACATTGTGGTCCCTTTTGAATAAACCATGAAATTAATAATACTTAATTTCATAGGTCATGTCTAACATTATTGTGCACCTATATGTCTTCCATTTTTCTCTTTGCTGGTTCACATAAGCTTCCATTTCTTTTTACTCCATTTTCAAGTACTTGTTATTTATTTCATATGGAGATGGAGATTTGATTCTCATTCTTGCAATTCATATTAATAAATATTTAAAACATGTCACAAAATACTATACTTACTAAAAGTTTGAAACAATATAGCAATTCAAAAATTAGTAATTCCCTGCTTGTTTTGCACCAATAATTATATTTTTGAAGTGATGAGAGTTTGCTTTTTGAGGTGCAACATTCTCATAAATGAAGAATTTGTTTATTAAACGTCCCATCGTTTCTTTAATTAAACCAACCTTAAATATATCTTTGATTTTTTTTTTGTCTTGTTGCAGAAGACTTGTAGAGCAAAGGGTCAATAGAGGGTGATTGGTTCAAATGTCGCATACTTTGTGATTTCTGCATCGTCGTTGGTGTACCAGTAGGTCGTGAAGACTCCTTTGTTTTACATTTGCTTCCTACAATGTTCTCATATTGTTGATGCTCCCATTCTATCGCTTTCAAGGCACAAACTGCAGATCGATATGCATCCCGCTCATCCGGGTGCATATCTATTGGATACATATACACATCTTGATCATCAACATCTTTATTATCATCATCATCTTCATCAATTAGAGGTGTATCACTGGCCCCCATTGTGCCACATAATTGAGCACAAATCTCTTGAATATTTACAGTTTTCTTTACTTTTGCTTTAGTTGTGTCATGCACCATCAATCGTATCTCTTCTTTCACTTCGGGAGGCACTCTAGGACACTTTTTTTGTATTGTTATGCAAGTTGTTATGCATTAAATAGAACTTGAATCACGTGATGCCTCCACTTTTTACTAACAACCCATAAAAATTACAAATTGTCCCATTTCTGTTCCCTTCTACTGGTGAACAATACTTCCAAGCTGGATCTCGCCCTAGCATGGGAGGACCACCTCCACTTCCACTAGCCATGCTAAATCTATTGCAAAAAAGAAAAAAGAAAAACCACTTGAATGTGATTTCAATATAAACAAAAATTAAGTAAATATTTAAATTTAACATGTTGCAATTGAATGTGAAAATAAAATTAAATAGTCATGTAAAATGAACATATTCCAAATATACTAATTTATTCTAATAGCTAAATTAATTAAATAATTTAGCTAAGTTAGTTTACTAAATCTAAATCTATGAGAAATCTACAAGATATACTAATTAATTATAATTGAATGTGAAAATAAAATTAAATAATCATTTAATATAAAAAATTTATTGAATCTAAATTTAAATCTATGAAAAATTTACTAAATATACAAATTAACTATAATTGAATATGAAAATAAATCACAATAATCATATAATTAAATGTGAAATAAACTAGTTGAATCTAATTCTAACTAGATTCAAAATAACTAGTTGAATCTAATTCTAACTAGATTGAATGTGAAAATAAAATTAAATAATCATCTAAAATAAACATATCCATCTATAATTAAATAATCAAATTAACCTAAGTTAATTCAATGAAAATATACAAATTAATTATAATTGAATGTAAAAATAACATTAAATCATCTATATTGCAAATATACTAATTAATTGAAAATACATTAATTAATTACAATTGAAAACAAATATACCTTAAAATAATTGAATAATTGAGCAACCTTAGAAAAATTATGAACAATGAGAGATCAAATGAAGAATGAAATCAAATGTGGATGAAATGGATGCAAAATGAACTATTTATGAGAAAATTTTGGGCCAAAACAGCTGTTGAAAGATGATTTTACCATTGAAAAACAATTTTGGTTGTTATATCAAAATTTGGGCGAAATCTAACCGTTGGATCATGAAATAACCATTGAAATATCATCTCAACCATTGGATTAAACCCAGATTCAATTTGGGGCGTTGGATGGACTACCACCATGACCATTGGACGCGAGCATGATTTGGGTCGTCAGATCACACTCAAAAGGACAATGATTTTTCCACATGAGCGACGATTAATTGATAAAATTGTTGATTTATCATTGTGGGCCAATATATTGCTGATATATTGGCGATATTTCCTGATTTTTTGCCTTTTCGATAAATCCTCATGAAATATTGTATCGAAACCCTTTGATACACGATATATCAACGATTTGGCATATTCACATGATTTCTTGCCATGCAAACAAGAAAAGGCCATAAATTACAAGCCATTATTTATAGGGAGAGGGGTTAATCTAAATATTACCAATGATATTGTTTGTCTGAATTCGTACTCAAATTTTAACTACAAATCACAATCAGGGAGTGATGGGTGGGATGTTTATTGCCGCCTAGTGATCAAATTGTGGTGTGAGATAAGTTGGTATGTGTCAACAATCAACACTAAAATTATTTATGATTTTAATGCTTTGATTCCATAGGTGAAAACAACGTTTTCTAGTAAGTGGACCATGTTAATTAATGTGAAGTGAAGTAGCTGAAAAGAAAGAAGATGGAAGAGACACTGCCCCTACCATGTGAACAAGGCACCCATATATGCACGATGTTGACTTGGATGTCTTTTACCAATTTCTCTTTCAAGTTTCAATCAACGGTCATAAATAATTCTCCAACAATTAGAACTTCCGTAGGTGTGAGGTTTGGGACAAAATACCCCTTTCATGTAAAGAAATATCAGTTTTAGCCCTTAGCAAATTTATGAAATTAGCCCTTTTATTACCCCATAAGAATCATGTCATATATATATATTTTTTTCTTTTCAAAATTAAGGTGAAGCTTCAGTTGTCAATTTTGAACTGAAGTCTCAGTTACCAATTGAGACTTCATTTTTTAACTAAAGTCTCAATTGGCAATTGAGACTTTAGTTATTTTTTTTTTACTTTAAAATTTAATTAAAAATATTAAATTATAAATTATTATTGAAATTAAAAAATATATTTTAATAATAAAAATTTATATATTTAAACTTAAAGATCTAATATTACTTCAATAAAGATAAATTAATAAATATAATAATAAATAAATATTTTATTTATTGATAAATTAATAATCTTAAAATAATAAAGTTATATGAAATCTAAATAAGATATAAATTATATAATTTATTAATTTAAGATATTTTATTTGTTCTAGTTTTAATATATTAATTTATTTGTATTTTGACAAATTTATCTTTATTAAAATAATAGTTTATTCATAAGTTTCCATATATAGATTTTTTTATTATTTTAAAGCATATATTTATAATTTAACCTAAAAAAAAACTATTATTTATACACACAATATATACGTCTTGAAGATACATTTTGAAATTAGTTAGTGAAATTAATTAGCAAAAGTCTATTACAAAATGTAATTTTTAATAGTTTCATCAAAGTCACAAAAAAATACTCATTAAATATTTATATAATGGAAAAAAATACCCCTCCCTAATATTACATGTAATATAACTTAAATAAATAAATTATATAATTTTATATTTTATTTATATGTCATATAATTTTATTATTTTAAGATTATTAATTAATTGATAAATAAAATATTTATTTATTATATTTATCAAATTATCTTTATTGAAGTAATATTAGATCTTTAAGTTCAAATATATAAAATTTTATTATTAAAGTATTTTTTTAATTTCAATAATAATTTAAAATTTAATATTTTTAATTAAATTTTAAAGTAAAAAAATAAAATAATTGAAGTCTCAGTTACCAACTAAGGCTTATTTAAAAATAAAGTCTTAGTTAAGAATCGAGGGTTCAACTTAAATTTTGAAAAAAAAAAAAAATTATGACATGACTCCTATGTGGTAATAAAAAAACTAATTTGAATATAAGTTTTATAAAGGGCTAATATTTCTTTACATGAAATGACTATTTTACCCCAAAACTCGTGTGACTCATCCTTGGAAGTATCGGCCAACGCACGTATCGCTCCACTCCATAATTTATAAGTCCACTCGTTATATTCTTAATAAAAAGTGGTACGAGATTTATAATTAAATATTTGGAACTCAATACTTTTGCAGATATTCTTTGTTACGCGGGTCCCATATTTTATTCAGATTAACGAAGTTCACATGAAACATCAACATGACATAATCCCAAACTAGCTAGTCTGTAATCGAAAGCTTTTACCATGGTGTCACCACTTGCGATACCACTATAGGACTCCTCACAGTATGTTTTCCATCATCTTCAACCCATGTAAGCGAGCCAAACGAGACCTTGCCATCCTTGTGACTCTTATACTTTATAGTCAGAGTGTAGTCCAGCTTTTCATACTTGTTCTGGAAGGCCAGCGTTGCCGGTGAGACCATGACTTTTGAGCCCTTCGGTGCTGTCACCATAGCCTTATAACTTGCTGTTCCATCTCCCACATTCGTCACAGTTCTCTGGAATTTCTGGACGAATGTCGTTGATTTGTTGCTGTATAGAGCGATAAAGGATGGGTAATTCAGGTCTGGAGATGAGTTGGAGCAAGTGTAAGTGTTTGATCTGGTGATGGTTAAGATTTGCTTGGTGGTGAAATTCATGGAGCAGAGGAGATTGACGTAGTCTTGTGGAGTTGCATCGTATATTAGACCTGGGTCAAGTGCTCTGTTCGGATCAATTTGGCCGGCTCCCATGGCGAGAGGAGAAGCAATTTCGAAACTTAATCCGTTATCCCGTATGTTATTAAAAGTATTATCGTATGAGTTTGCTGTGGTCACCATGGCGGACCGAATAGCAGCCACGCTCCATTCCGGGTGTGCTCCTTTCAGGAGTGCAGCCACGCCAGAAGCATGTGGACAGGCCATGGATGTTCCGGAAATCATGATGTAATCACTGGACAAAGACAAATTTCCAATTATTGCAGCCTCAGAATTTGGAATCCAAGCAGCTAAAACCAATGACCCTGGTGCCATCACGTCCGGCTTCAAGATGCGGGGATAGCTGCGGGAAGGACCTCTTGATGTGTAAAAAGCAACAGCTGGCGCAGGCTTTGTATCCAGGAGGGTCTGTTGGAACTTCATGGTGGCTGTAGGTTTATGAGCAGTTTTGGCATAATCAATCACAGCCTTTGCATACTTGGGGCTGATCACCACAACAGGCCAAGGTACACCACCTAACTCGAATAATTCGGGGTCGTCGGAAATAATTATAGCCGCTCCAACCTTTGACGCAGCAATGTGATGGAATTGTTCATAAATAAATCCTACCTTGTCGCATATAACGACGCCATAAGGTGCTCCAGACAACAGTGCTGATGAATTGCAAGCAGACAAAGTCTTGTTATAAACAAGAGGTAGATCTTGGACCAAAGCACTTGCAGGAAACATGGTCCATCCTGTGATGGTTAACCCATTACCAAGAGTCAAAGTGCCGGCGAATGAACGATCAATGGTACCCGCTGCGACGGTCAACACCCATGGGATTCCATTGTGTAACGTCCCAAGAGATGGGCCTTCATTCCCAGCTGAAGATGAAACTAGCACACCCTTCTCCATGGCAGCAAATGAAGCTATAGCTATAGGATCCTTATACAATGGCACTAGATCAAATCCCATGGAAATGGAAATCACATCAACACCATCCGCGACAGCTTGATCCATACCAGCAAGAACATCAGAAGCGTATCGGCCTTCATCCCAAAGGACCTTATACATGGCCACCCTGGCTCCGGGCGCAACTCCTCTTGCAGTTCCCTTGGCATACCCAAAGTAGGACGCGCCTTCCACGTAATTCCCAGCAGCTGTGGACGAAGTATGAGTCCCATGACCTTGTGTGTCCCTAGCTGAGTTCATCGTTAGGTTAACACTGGGATTTGCAGCTATCACACCCTTATTGAAGTATCTAGCTCCAATCAGCTTTCGGTTACACATGGAAGAGTTGAACTCTTGTCCTTCTTCACACGTCCCCTTCCACCTTGCTGGAATTTGGGTCATACCATCATCTTTGAAGCTAGCGCTCTCGGGCCAGACTCCGGTGTCGACAACGCCAACAATGACGTCTTTTCCGAAATCCGACGCCGGCCATAGACCCGAGATTTGGTTGAGTTTGAGAAACTCAAGGGTGTGGGTGGTGTCAAGTGTGACAGTGCTGTCACTGTACGCTGAGACAAACCCTGCGGTTGACTTACGTAACTTCTCCAGTTCATCTTTGGATAGAACTGCGCAAAAACCATGAAGTACATGGTCATAAGTGTAGATAAGCTTGGGCGTGGATTGAACGGCGTTGGATGTTGTGGAAGCAGCCGTCATGAGGGAATCGACGGTGGAGGCGTACCAGTGGTGATGGGTAGCAAAAGCCCTAGGCATGAGAGACTTGTCCATGTGGATGATATACGTGGACCTCTCTCCTGACGCTGATCTGAAATGGAGAGTAAACAAAATCCATGCAATGAATATCAAGTAGAGACGATGAACCACATTATCAAACCCCATGGTTCTTTCACTTGAATGGAGTCCATATGGGCGCTGATACCTCATTATATAATGATCACTAGTGTCGTCAAGTTATGAAAGACAATGACGAGAGCCTTAAAAAAAAGACAAATATCAAAAGAAATAAGAAAATTCTACCGCCAGGGCCTGTCCCAGATTGAATAATTGAGCTTGGCAGCGGAGCTAGTGGTCCTTTGGATTGCGAAGGCTGAATGAGTCTTCTTCCGCTTTGTCGAGGATATGGTCCAGCTCCCTGGAATTTTTTCACATATATTCAAATGACAGGTTTGTTCCTATTGTATTTTAACTTTTTTTATAACTTTGGATTTTATGGAAAAGAACAAAAATAGAACGTGCGGTTGTAATTAAAAGGAGGGTGAGAGTCGTGGATATATCAATAGGAATCATATTCATCATCAATCACGTTAAAAATCTCTTTTTTTTTTTCTTTTTTTTTTCATGTGTATGCATAATTTGGTTAACACTACTACCCAGTTTCAAGTAACTCCTACGATAAAATAATGCTATTTATATATATATATATATAAATCTGCATATTGTCTCTTCGGAACAAAATCTTCTGTCTGCTTCTTGAAACAATAATATCATCAACGATAGCACTTTAAAATAGCCATATCTCTATCCTAGTTAGAGAAGTTTGTTTGGATAACAGAAGGGAATATTCCTAATCCCTGCATACTCGTGTATAAGAACTGCAGCTTTTAATTCTTGTTGATTAAAGCTTAATGAAGTGGGGCTCGTTGGCAGCTAATGCCAGTTTATAGTCAAATGCAGTGAACTTGTTTGGAGGAGCTCGGCTACATTAAATATCCAGAGATGCCCTGTAATGAAACAATATTTTGACAAAACGTACAACAACCATATTAATTATAAATTGTCCAAAAGTATCAAGGCTACAACTGGAAACAGGCAGAATTGCAAACAAACTTTGTCTCTACCGAGTATGATTGCAGATAACTTTGTCTCTACCATAAATATATATACATACAATGAGTGGGCCTAGTATGCGGCTTGAGTCATGCATTGTCCTTTGTAATTCCAAACCTGGTTGACTATGTATCTCCGGATAGCTCAAATACGGATTGGTATATATTCATTCAATGAAAAACTGAGATTCCTCCGATATAAAAATGAATACGAAAAAAGGGTTTAAGAAATTCAACCAGGTGGTTTATCAGTTCCTTTGGAAAAGAAAATCTGGTGAGTGCAAAATGATTTAGAGATGAGAAGTTGTGAAATAAAGAAAAAATGGTGAGACGAGAAGAGGAGGCTGAAAGTGGCGTCAAAACCACCGAAAAAAAAAAAAAAACGATGACGTGAAGAATTAGAAAAAAAAATAAATAAATAGAAAAATAGATTGAAACAGCGAAGAATTAAAAAAAGGAAAAGAAAAAGTAAAATGGAGCGAAAAGGTACAAAAGAGTGGACTGAAAGAGAGAAAGGATGGGAAGAAAAAAAAAATAAATCACCTATAGTGGATTTCTAGGATTCCATTTGAGAGACCAAAAGTGTGAAATTCTAAGAGGATATTTTATTTTACGCGAGAAACTTCCATATGGAGTTGAATTTCAAATCGATTTTTGGATTTTGGTAGGATGGATTATACCTGGAATTTTCATATAATAATTTTTAATAGAAAATTTTGTGGATATTATCATCGGTCTATTTATTATGGTGATATTTTGCAAGTGATTTCATGTATACAATTATTGTTTTAATTTTTTTGAGTTTATATGAACTTTTAATTTGATTTTTTAAGCAATCACGTTGGAGAAAAATTCAGCAATTATCTAATAATGACATACCTCATGTCAATTAAAGAGAAATATTTGTATGAAGTACTAGAATTATTTGGATTTTGTTGAAAAGATGAAATTGAAATTTATTAATGATATGCTAGTATTGAAAATAATAAACATTATTTGTGAAAAATTTGGAGTGTTATTTTATGTTTAAAACATGTGTTTTATGTGCATTTGAGTTGGGATTGGACAATGATGGTATATTGCATTTACTCGCACACATGGTTATGTGCAAGGAAAAATAAACAAACCATTATGTGAAACTGATACGAGAATGAAAATACCATAAGGAATGGGAAAATGAAAAGAAAAAAAAAAAATGAAAGGACTTAAAAAGGGCAAATTAAGAAAGGGGTGAAATTCTTAATATGAAAAATACAAAAGTTTACCCTTAGAAAACTCTCAATGAAAAGTGTATTTGTGTCGAGCTCCAAAACCCGTTCCAAGGGTATGACAGTCATTTCACACCTCAAGTACAAAGGCTTAAAGTGGAAACGACTCAAACATCATATTGTAATTGGAAATTTACCAATTACTAAATTTCTGTTCAAAGTAGTAGAACAAAAATTCTAAAATCTCCAAATAACAATTTTTGAAACTAACACATCAAATCAAGTATTATTGTCCAAATAATTCTAAACTCAAATAATTCCAATGGAAAATAAATTTTAACATCTAACAATGCTCAAAATAAAGAGAGTTTTGACAAAAATCTTAACAAGCCAAATTCTCCTCGTAACTGTCACTCCTCACCCAAATTGAGGGTACCTGAAAATTATCAACAAAGGGGAATGAACTCAAAGCCCAATAAGGAATACTAATACAGTTTCATGGATTAAATAGTTTCAATCATGTTTACAAATAGAAGATTTAGTGTAGAATCATTTTAATAAGAACGTTTGAATACAAATATACTAATACATGCTAAGGTGTTTAACCAAACATTTTCCTATATATCAAAATCATTTCATATATATTTCAAATCAAATACATTTCAATTGTTTGAAATATATTTTTGTATCATTATTTTTGTATGGATCAAATAATGCCCAATTAAGTGAGACTTTACAAATAGGTGGCTAGCCTCAAATGTTCCTTTTAAGGTGGACGAAACCAAATACTACTAGTACTAGTAACCTCTAACTAAACCCCTGGAGGTTGGGGTTCAAATTAATTACATTTCTTATCATAAAAATGTAAAGGTCAACTATTATATCCTATTGACAAAGGTCAAATAAATTAGAGTCATATTTTTTATTTTATTTATTCCAACTTACAAAAGCATAAAATCCCCAAGTATTTCAATATAAACAAAATAAATATTATAACACATTTTCCATACAAAAATATATTTGATCCATGCTTAAAAGTAAAATTAACAATTACACATTTCAAACAACATATATATATATATATATATATATATATATATTTTCCTTTGCAAAATCTGTATAATTTCCTTTACCTCAAAAGAAATCCTCAAAAACTTTGAAGAAAAATAAATTCCGAAAAACCTCCTCTTCACCTAACAAAGTATAAGAGAAATAACTATTACTATTTATCTAAAATTATAAGTTTGACAATCCTAAAATTTTAGGTATTCAAATTAATGTTTTTAATTATGAATGATAATTTCATCTATTCCTATTTTAAAAAAATTAATAAACTTATAATTCATATAAAACTTAAATTTTATTTTCAATTTATTTATTGGGACACAACATAATTTAATTAAACTATAATATATATATATATATATATATATATATATATATATATATATATATATATATTAATCACCAAACACACTCCCCATGCATATTGATTCGTTCCCAATTGGTGTCTCAGCTGATTCATGTCCAACTGGTGCTCTTTGATTGAGAGAGTAATCAACAAAATTTATAACTTATATCACCATGCATTAGGATAACTTTAGCTAATATAACATAGTGACTCTAGGATCGTTCTCTGGGAAGGGTTTTCAACTCACAACTGATACCAATTCAAAGTTAACTTTGTGCTTTTTCATTTCAAGGTTAACTTAAGAAATAAAACATAAACTTTGGTGGAAGAGGTTTGGGTTTAAGTTAACCAAAAAGAAAGTAATGGAAATTACTTATGAAGAAAAACATTCCTTGGAGGTTTAGGTTCACAGGGGAGGTTCCTTATGCAAAAACAGAGCTCCGGTCACTTGGTTCATTTCCTCGCATTAGAGAATTAACAAATGTATCATTTAAATGGATTTCAGCTCTAATTCCCTCTCACTGATGCAACTTGCAATGGCTCGTGCCTCTCACCTAGCATTTGCCATTCAAGGTGATCTTTAACTTTGGACTTCCCTTCTCAAGCTCGCAAAAGATAACTAATGGATGTCTCCTTGGAGTCCAAAAGCTTACTAAGTATTGGCAATTCTAAAAAATCCTACCTCCAAGTCACTTCCCAAAAGCTCGCAAGAGATAAACAAGTGCATCTCCATGGACGAAGATCACATGTCTTACCAAGTGTTGGCTCAAGTGAATTGAAGGTATTTTAAGTTAACTAAAAACATAGAAATCATTAAAGGATCACACTTTCTATTCATTAATGGTTGAAACCACAAAGCTACTAATTTATGCACTTGGAACTTTTCCCGGCAACCTTAACTCCAAGGAACTAAAAGTCTAGCCACTCATTCTCTGAGGAAACTTCCTCAGAGCTTGTTTGGCTAGAAAGAAAACTAACGAGAAAACAAATATATGAAGGAAAAATAGAGCAAGCTCTCTAAAATATATTTCTTCCTTCCATTGATTACACAATAATAATCATCCATTCTAAAGAAAATTACAAACTATATATATGAGGTTATTCACCCTTTTTACTTACTTAAAGACTAAGGAATCCTATGATAGGTGGGTTACAAGGAGACTTTGGGGATTTAGACATCAAATATCTAAAGCAAAATATCTCAAGATGTCGATCGGAAATATCAGGAAGCTTCAGGAGAACACGGTGGCACTGTATACTAATAGAAAAACTCTCTGGGTAAGCGTTATCAGAAGGTCCGGATATGTATATCCAGAGAAGTTGAAGCGTCCTCCTCTCCCATCCGGCTGTGAGACATCCGAATGTAAAATGTCGGCGGACGGAATTCCGGATGCGAAATGTCGACGGACGGAACTCCGGATGTGAAATGTCGGCGAACGGAATTCCTCCCCGGATGGACTGAGCTATGCTGCGCAAGGAGGACCATCTGTGTGTGCAAGGTGTAGGGACTCCTCTCCCGGATGACACGGAGTGCGCAAGGCTATCCGGATCAACTCCATCCGGATTCCCCAAGAAGACACGCGGTGCGCTCCCCTATTCAGATTCCCTCAGGGAGAAGCACACGACACTCGTGAACATCACACCCGGACGATAGCATATCCTATCCGGATATGTTGTCCGGATCATTGATTTAATGTGAACAAGCCCTGCTACAGCCCATATTCCGCCGCCATCTTGTCCGAACATCTTTTACTCATTGCATTCCAGATTTGCTTATGGCAAAGGACTTCAAAGCTTCGGTTCTACATGTTTCTGAGCTTTCCATTGCTTTGCCATGGATTCCAAAGAACTCTCCTCAATCTCTGATTGATTTGGTGATAAAAAAACTATCAAAACACCAAAACTTAACACAATTTGATTAGAATTGATTGCAAGGGTCCTTAATATATTAATTGGGTTAAAAGGTGATAACTACTACTCAAAAGTGTTTAAAAGAGTTTATTACAAGTTATCAAATAGCACTTTTTGAGTAGTAATCACATATCTCCTTTATTCTTAATATTATTTTATTATTATTATTTTTTCTCATCCTACTCATTCTTTCTCATGCTCAACACCCAAGCCTTCATATTATATATATATATATATATATATATATAGTCTTCTCTAGCACACGCGTCATTTTTTCTTTTTTAGAGCTCACGCCCTTTTTTTTCTTTTTTTAAAATAATAATTTCCAATCCCTTAAATCACATATAAAATATATTTATTTAATCATTTAATTTATTATATTTCATTGTTTAGATCTATTCATCTAAAAAAATTTGGAATTTCTCTATTATCATGAATAGTATAACCTATATTCATAATTTCAATATTTTGATTTAAAAAATTTAAATAGATTAACCCTAACCCAAATCAAAATCTTCCAAAGAATCATTTTTTTTTTCAAAAACTTAAGATTTCCCAATTTCCAACAATAAATCAATCAATAATCCTAAATTTATAATATTTTTTTATATTAAAACGAATAAAAAAAAATAAAATAAACTAACTCTAATCTAAATTATTATTTTTTTCCAAGAAATCTAACGTGTTCTGAACTAACTAACGAATATAAAATATTAATTTTAAGGTTAGAATCTTACTTGGAAAAACCTGAACTTCAAACTCTGAACCTCTAACCCTTGAGCCCTACAATCTCCAATTTTCAAATTCTGGTTGATAAGGTTTTCTGAATGAAGAAGACAAGAGGAAAATCTAATTTATACATAGGATTTTAATTGTGAAAGGACTCTTTCACCTTTAATGAATTTAATTAATTACTTAATTACTTTATAAATTACTATTTTGACCCTAGATTAAATTTTAGGTGTTACAATTTGAGTACGAACGCATATCCTTCAGTAAAAACTCGAGAATAATAATACATTCATTGATTGTATGTAAACATTTGCATTATGTTTGCATCTAGATGAAGGATTTGTATAAATTATTTGATTGAATGACGTCAAATGTATGTTTGAATATGTTGTTAGAAAAAAATCATTTATTTATTTTGTGTAAGAAAAATACAAATATTTAATATGATATGTATGATTGATGAAGAAAAAAAAATGTGATAACTTAGATTGATTTAATTTTGTATGGTTGAGTTTTATTTAATATATATGATGTAAATAAAACATTATTATGTATACTACGATGTTATATTCACTTAGAATCGTTAACCCCTTTAGATGCAAAACATCCTATTGAGCAATATGAAAATGCTTATTCATTCATTTTTAAAACTTTTTAGTTGTAGATATCATTTTGGAAGAATTGAAGGAATATAAAGAATGTTCTAGAAAGTCCCAAAAAGTAAAGAACTTAACCATGATCATTCTTAGTTTAGATTAACTTATTTGGCATGCACTAATTTGAGTTATATAAATTATTGTAATCTAATCTATATTTTTAAATTTTGTAAAGGACTTTTGGGAGTATATTATCATAGAAATTATTGTAAAAAAATATATAAATGAGATAATCACTTAGGTGGTAAGATGATAAACTTATTATATTTGTGATTAGGTGATGATTGGTTTCAGGAAAAGAAAAAAAAAATCAGGATCTTCAAGTTGACTATTAGCTTAGATTAAGAATAATAGGTCAAACCTTTAACTAGGGGTCACGAGTCAGGTTC
Source organism: Vitis riparia (assembly GCF_004353265.1). NCBI lineage: Eukaryota > Viridiplantae > Streptophyta > Magnoliopsida > Vitales > Vitaceae > Vitis > Vitis riparia. Next base: position 8,626,271 of record NC_048448.1, on the reverse strand, counting down.
TTGAGTTACCTAAAATTCATAATGGGACATATTTTATACCATACTATATCCAACCAACCAAATATGACTCATATGGATTTAGATCCAACATCATTATGTCAATCCAATTCCAAATTTGGTTGAAAACAACTATACATATGACAATCATAAAATACTCATATGTAAATAACATTAAGATAAAAAATTATTCTTGAAAATATTTTTTAATTAATGTTTAGAATAAAAAAATGTTTTTTTTAATTGAAGGAATATATTTGAAATTTTATGATGGAAAATAGCTTTTTAAAAATCTATTTTGAAAATGAGCTGATTTTTTTGAACAAATTTTAGACGTTTATAATAATTTTTTTGTAGTGTTTTAATTAATAATTGAAAATAAAAAAAAACATTTAAATTTTTTTTATATTGTACATATATGTGAAATACTTTCAAAGAAAATAAGTTTAAAAAAAACTATTTTTCATATTTGAGTTTTTTGAAAATAATTTAGAATTGTTTTTAAGAACCATTCACTAAAACTATTTTTTGAAACTATTTCTAAAAGATTAGTTCCAAACAAGTTTCAAAGTTTCATCCATACATGGAGGAGAGATAGAGTTAGGGTTTTGAATTGATAGAGTTGAATAGGTTGAAAAAAAATGGAATTATCATCATCTCACATGTAAAATTTATTTATTTTAAAAAATGGACATACATAGATAACGAGTGAATGCGTTTAAAATTTCTCTTCTCATTTTATAAAATTAAGATTAATATTTGAAAACTAATAATTAAAAAGACCCATAATTTAACATATATTAGAATATCTCAAATCGTGAAAGTGTGTTCATCATTATTTTATATTATTAAGTTAGATAATTAAGAGGTGTTTGATAAAATTGAATATTTATTACTTAATGACTTAAATTAACTTTAAGTTAAATCATACTTTAATTATTAACTTAAAACTTATTATCCAATTTTTACTTTAAGTATTAATGTTATTTACTAAAATTAACTTAAAATTATTTTAAATTATTAAATTAATATATTTATCCTCATAATTTATAATTAGGATAGAATAAGTCAAATAACAATGTAAGTCATAGACTAGCAAAATAAATCAAAAAGGTAAATAGAACAAATGGGTATAAAAATATAAAATCAAGATATGAATTTAAGAATAAAACATACTTAATTTACTTGATAACTTAAATTAAGTTATTAAGTTATTAAGTTAATTTATCAAACAACCACTTATAAACAAATAATTTAAAAAGTGAAAAATTGAACATATTTTTAAACATACTAAAATATTAAAATTTATTCCAATAATAAAACACTTATAATAATTATTTATATGAAAATTTGGAATTGGTAACAAATAAGATTTATAATTATAAAGGTTGGAAACAGAGATTCATCAGGGCTGGGCCCAATCTTCTCTCCCCATTTCTAAGGCTAAAAGACAGTCGAGCCCAGGCCTCACCCTCGATTACCTTTGTGCCTTAAGTACATATATTTGTAATTTTATTGAGTTAATTTTAAAATTAAATTATAGCTTATAACTAGTAAATAAAACTTATTATTTATGAAAATTAAGTTTATAATTCGTAAATTATACTTTTTATGAAATATAATTTGTAATTATAATTTTATAAGTTTGAATAAGTTCTTAATTAAAATTTATAATTTGTATTATAAAAATATAAGATAACTTAAAATATTGATAAAAGATAAGTAAATACTAATAAAAAAATGTATTAAATATTTTTATTATGTTAATTGAAATATAATACAAATATGAGAATTCAATACAAATTAAAACTTTACAATAACATTAATTATTATGTCAAATCAGAAGTTTGAAGTTTTAAACTATAAAACTTTGATACTTTGTGGTACATCTCACATGAATTAAATAGATGTACCATATATATATATATATATATATTATTAAATTAAAATATTAAAATTACATTTAATTAAATAGATGTATCAACTAGGACAATGGATTACGTCATTGACTTGGGCTCACAAATTAGTTAGGGACTAAGATAAAAAAATATTTTGTCTTAGCACTTATTATATCTTTCTTAAACTCGCTTTAGGGTTTGATATTTTCATTAAGAAAAACCATAATTTATCCTATCATTCCAAAATCTCTCAATTTTATCAAATTCTAGATTGCTAAAACAACCTACATCCCCTTAGAGGTTAAGGTAAATCTCAAATTTAATAACATTAAATGAAAAATAAGAGATGAACTCATCCTTGAATCGGTAAAGCTATTAATTAGATTTTGTATTATTCTAATTTTCTATAAATTTGAATTAAAAAATAAAAAATAGTTTTAATATCTTGTAATTAAATGATTTAAAATTTTTAATCCCTAAGTATTAAGTATTAATGTATTATAACTTTAGTTGGCTCAAATGTCTAGGAAATGTTGGACTAGCGACAGTATTTATGTTCCAACCACTTGCTCAGCAGATGGATAGGGATTTGATGTCTAAAGTTTTTTACATTTTAATCCACTCATTTACTTCTTATCATAAAAAAAAACAATAAATTTCACCATTCACAATCAGGATGGAATGGAAATTTTTTTACTGACAATTAATGTTTACGAGTTCCATAATTTTTTAAATAATTTTCCTGATCATCATAATGATCCGACTAAACTAATATTTGCAGGGGAAAGACAACATTCAAAAATAAATTTAAAATTATTTCATTGGTAAGAGTTTAAAATATATATTCGAAAAATCTTAGTAAATTAAAAATTTTATTAAGAATATATTTTAATTTTATAAAAACGAGAGTAAGTAATTTTATTAATCAATTTTTAGATCCCGTTTGATAACGATTTTAAGAAGCATTTTTAATATTTCTAATATTTGAAAATTTTATCATTCAAATACTAAAAATATTAAAAATATATTTTACAATCACTCTCAAATATACTTTTATTTATTTTTAATAAAAGGTGAATTAGTTAGTACAAGAAAAAAAATAAAAAAGACATTTATATCTTTAACTTATCATGGGATTTAGAATTAAATATTTGGAACTCAATAGTTTTGCAGATTCTCTCTGTTAGACTGCAACGCGGGTCTGATATTTAATTCAGATTAATAAAGTTCACATGAAAAAGGAACATGTCTTAGGCTGTAATCGAAAGTTTTTACCATGGTGTCACCACTTGGGATACCACTATGGGGCTCCTCACAGTATGTTTTCCATCATCTTCAATCCATGTAAGCGAGCCAAACGACACCTTGCCATCCTTCTCACTCTTATACTCCATAGTCAGAGTGTAGCTCAGTTTTTCATACTTGTTCTCGAAGGCCAATGTCGCTGGTGAGACCATGACTTTGGAGCCCTTCGGTGCTGTCACAATAGCCTTATAACTTGATGATCCATCTCCCACATTCGTCACAGTTCTCTGGAATTTCTGGACGAATGCCGTTGATTTGTTGTTGTATAGAGCGATAAAGGATGGGTAATTCAGGTCTGGAGATGGGTTGGAGCAAGTGTAAGTGTTTGATCTGGTGATGGTTAAGATTTGCTTGGTGGTGAAATTCATGGAGCAGAGGAGATTGACGTAGTCTTGTGGAGTTGCATCGTATATTAGACCTGGGTCAAGTGCTCTGTTCGGATCAATTTGGCCGGCTCCCATGGCGAGAGGAGAAGCAATTTCGAAACTTAATCCGTTATCCCGTATGTTATTAAAAGTATTATCGTATGGGTTTGCTGTGGTCACCATGGCGGACCGAATAGCAGCCACGCTCCATTCCGGGTGTGCTCCTCTCAGCAGTGCAGCCACGCCAGAAGCATGTGGACAGGCCATGGATGTCCCGGAAATCATATTGTAATCACTGGACAACGACAAACTTCCAATTATTGCAGCCTCAGAATTTGGAATCCAAGCAGCCAAAACCAATGACCCTGGTGCCATCACGTCTGGCTTCAAGATACCAGAATAGCTGCGGGAAGGACCTCTCGATGTGTAAGAAGCAACAGCTGGCGCAGGCTTTGTATCCAGGAGGGTCTGTTGGAACTTCATGGTGGCTGTAGGTTTATGAGCAGTTTTGGCATAATCAATCACAGCTTTTGCATACGTGGGGCTGATCACCACAACTGGCCAAGGTACACCAACTAACTCGAATAATTCGAGGTCGTCGGAAATAATTATAGCCGCTCCAACCTTTGACGCAGCAATGTGATGGAATTGTTCATAAATAAATCCTACTTTGTCGCATATAACGACGCCATAAGGCGCTCCAGACAACAGTGCTGATGAATTGCAGGCAGACAAAGTCTTGTTATAAACAAGAGGTAGATCTTGGACCAAAGCACTTGCAGGAAACATGGTCCATCCTGTGATGGTTAACCCATTACCAAGAGTCAAAGTGCCGGCGAATGAACGATCAATGGTACCCGCTGCGACGGTCAACACCCATGGGATTCCATTGTGTAACGTCCCAAGAGATGGGCCTTCATTCCCAGCTGAAGATGAAACTAGCACACCCTTCTCCATGGCAGCAAATGAAGCTATAGCTATAGGATCCTTATACAATGGCACTAGATCAAATCCCATGGAAATGGAAATCACATCAACACCATCCGCGACAGCTTGATCCATACCAGCAAGAACATCAGAAGCGTATCGGCCTTCATCCCAAAGGACCTTATACATGGCCACCCTGGCTCCGGGCGCAACTCCTCTTGCAGTTCCCTTGGCATACCCAAAGTAGGACGCGCCTTCCACGTAATTCCCAGCAGCTGTGGACGAAGTATGAGTCCCATGACCTTGTGTGTCCCTAGTGTCAAAAGGTAGTCTTTATTTCTTCAGTTTCCTTGTGTGTTGAATACAATACTATATAGATACAGAGCAAAGAAACCTATTCTAGCATATACATATCTTGCGGCAAAAAATAAGGCCATCCCTTGAAGTATGGGATTTACATAATCAGGTTTCTATACTTATCCCATTAGACTTCTATACTTATCCCATTAGACAGCTCACGCCAACACTCCCCCTCAAGTTGGTGCATAGATATCTTTTATGCCCAACTTGTCAAGTGAGTTGTAGAAATTCCTTGCAGACACTGCTTTTGTGAGTACATCAGCCAACTGGTCTTCTGATTTGACAAATGGAAGCTGAATAATCTTTTCTTCAAGGTTTTGTTTGATGAAGTTCCGATCCACCTCAACGTGCTTAGTGCGATCATGTTGAACCGGATTGTGGGAGATAGCAATGGCCGCTGTGTTATCACAGAACAAGTTCATTTCGGAACTAGGAGCAACACCGATCTCAGCTAGCAGCTTTTTCAGCCAAATGAGCTCACATATTCCCTTGACCATCCCCCGAAATTCAGCTTCAGCACTAGATAGGGCAACTACTTTCTGTTTCTTGCTCCTCCATGTAACTAGGTTGCCTCCCACAAAAGTAAAGTACCCAGCAGTGGATTTCCTGTCTGTGATGTTCCCTGCCCAGTCCGCATCTGTGTAGCCAACAACCTTCAAATGACCATTCTTTGAGAACATAAGCCCTTTCCCCGGAGAGGACTTCAAATAACGAAGGATTCGCATTACAGCATCCATATGGTCTTCACTCGGCCGGTGCATGAATTGACTCACTACACTCACAGCATAAGCAATGTCTGGCCGAGTATGAGATAAATAGATGAGTTTACCCACTAACCGTTGATACCTCTGTTTGTCCGTTGGTACCTGGTCTACATATTCTCCAAGTTTATGATTTTGGACAATTGGAATATCAGCAGGCTTACACTCTAGTAATCCCACCTCTGCCAGCAAGTCTAGTATATATTTCCTTTGGGAAAGAAATATGCCTTGTCTTGACCTTGCCACTTCAATGCCCAAAAAATATTTAAGCCCCCCCAAGTTCTTCATCTCAAACTCAGTTGACAATTGATCTTGAAGCTTGGCTATTTCTTCTACATCATCCCCTGTAATTATCATGTCGTCTACATAGACTATGAGGGCTGTTATTTTTCCCAATCGATGTTTTAGGAAGAGAGTGTGGTCAGAGTTGCTTTGTTGAAATCCATACTTCCTCATTGCCGAACTCAACCTGCCAAACCATGCTCGAGGTGATTGCTTTAGTCCATACAATGCTCGTTGTAACCTACATGCGATCTTTGCATCTGATGTGGCAGTATAGCCTGGTGGAATATCCATGTAAATCTCCTCTTCAAGATCACCATGGAGGAAGGCATTTTTTACGTCAAGTTGGTGCAATGGCCAATCTAAGTTTGCTGCAAGAGATAACAGTACTCTAACAGTTTTTAGTTTTGCTACAGGTGAGAAAGTTTCCTGATAATCTATACCATGTTTCTGTGTATAACCCTTTGCTACTAACCTCGCCTTGTATCGATCAATCGACCCATCTGCTTTATATTTAATAGAGAAAATCCACTTGCACCCCACTGTCTTCCTCCCTTCCGGCAACACACTCAAAACCCATGTATTATTTTTCTGCAACGCCTCCAATTCTTCTTTTATAGCTTGAGCCCATTTCGGATCCGAGAAAGCTTCTTCAACCCTACTCGGAATCTGACATGAGGAGAGTGTATGTGCAAAAGCTCTGAGAGGTTCAGATAATCTTTGTGTAGACACATAATTGGCTATTGGATACTTGGATCGTCGTTCTTCTATGTCTGGGGAGTATCGATTTGGAGGCTTGCCTCGATTGTGTCTGAAAGGTAGAACATAACCCGCAGATGTATCTATAGCATTAGTTTGTAAAGGTGTGGTAGGAGAGCTTACCTCAGGAATATTCTCAGTAGGAGGGTTGTTGGGTACTAAAGAGTGAGGGAATACACCAGATTCTGCATTTTCCGCTGATTCAGGTACTGGTTCAGCTTCAGTTCTCAAAGGTTCAGGTACAGGATCTGGTTCAGCTTCAGTTCTCAAAGGCTCAGGTACATGATCATGTTCAACCATGTCGTTGTCATCATTCGGATGTGTTGGATTGTCACCAACGTCTAACACTTCAACATCAGACCAATTCCGTTCTTCACCATAGATCTCCCCCTGAAGAGGGGAATTGGATATCGGTGTAAAAAAAAATTCAGATTCAAGAAAGGTGACATCCATGGTAATGTAGGTTCTTTTAGCAATGGGATCGTAGCATCTGTATCCCTTTTTGTGTACTCCATACCCCAAGAATAAACACCGGACAGCACATGGGTCCAACTTAGTGCGTTGATTTTTATGGAGGTGGACAAAAGCAACACAACCAAAAATTCGGGGAGGAATCATCAAAACAGTCGGTAAGGAGACATGATAAGAAAGCACCTTTAGTGGAGTCTGAAATTGTAAGACTTTGGTGGGCATGCGGTTCAGTAGATACACGGCTGTGGTAACAGCATCACTCCAGTATCTATTCGGCACATGTGCATTGATCAATAGAGCACGGGCAGTTTCTAAGATATGCCTATTTTTCCTTTCAGCAATACCATTCTGTTGTGGGGTTTGTGAACATGAGGTTTCATGGAGAATACCATGGTTGTTGAAGTATGTCTGGAATTGTTGATTAACATATTCCCCTCCATTGTCAGAACGAAGTATCTTAATTCTTGCAGAGAATTGTGTCTGAACCATGGCATGAAATGATTGAAAAATAGAAAATACTTCATCTTTGTGTTTTAGGAGGTAAAGCCATGTCATTCGTGTGCAGTCATCAACAAATATTACAAACCAACGATGACCAGAAGACGTAGTTACTAGTGAAGGTCCCCAAACATCGGAATGTATTAAATCAAAAGGAATCATACTTTTATTCATGCTCATGGGATAAGAAGCCCTATGACTTTTGGCTAAGATACAAGTATCACATTTAAAATCTAAATGTGTTACATTTGAAAATAACCCAGGTAATAAGTGCTTCAAATACCCAAATGATGGATGCCCAAGTCGATGATGCCATAACCAAATCTGCCTCTCCTTGTTACCAACCTTGTGACGCATGTGATTTGCTCTTCCCGAACTGAAGGCATCCACGTAGTATAACCCCCCCCCCCCTCTTAGTACCACGCCCAATTATCTCCTTGGTGAGAATATCCTGAAGAAGGCAAAAAGTAGAATACATCAATACCACACAATTAAGATCTAAAGTAACTTGGCTTACAGACATCAGTTTATTTGAAAGAGAGGGTACAAGTAATGTATTAGATAATGAAAGGGAAGGAGATAAAGTCACTGTTCCAGCCCCTGTAACTGGATAGGTGACCCCATTAGCATTTGCAACACAGCTCCGTCTCGGCTGAGTTGTATTAGAGAAATCCTTTGAATCAAATGTCATATGGTCTGTTGCCCCAGAGTCGAGAATCCAGTCCTCATCATCCTTGTGAGTAAAGATATGAAATGCCTTACTCGAAGTACCTGAATCATGTGAAGATTCGGCTTGAGGAATGAGGGATAACGAAGCATCACAGGTAACCACAGCAGCTCTCCCAGTGTGGTTATCATTAGCAATGATTTCCCGTTTTTTCCGTGCTTGAAGGTCATTCCACCAATCTGGATATCCATGCAGTTTGAAGCAGGTGTCACGGGTGTGTTTAGAGTTGCCGCAATGGGTACACTTCATGGCGTCAGATGGTGGTTTAGTTTTGAATGAGGAGTTGGATTTCCCGCTGCTTAGGGAAAGAGCTCCAGGTTTCGGTGGCATCTGGTGATGGCTGCCTTTGATCCCTTTGGATGCCATAACTGCTCCTGGAGGAGTATCTGCACCCGAGATCATCACGGTCTGCCTGTTCTCTTCCCTACGGACAAATGCATAGGCCTGTTCCACCGTAGGGAATGGTTTGATTTGTAGAACATCACTCCGAGTTTTATCCAATCTGTCATCTAGTCCATCAAGGAAAGTATAAACTCGATCTTCCTGTAGAATGGAATTGTATTTCTGTATGTCAATAGCACACTCCATCGGGTTAGGACGACGAAAATCGATTTCTCGCCACAGCCCTTGAAGGTCATTGTAGTATTTTTCAATGGATCCACCCGCCTGCTTCATACGAGTAACCCGACGTCGGAGATCATAGACTTGAGACGTGTCTGTCCCATCAAAATAGGTTATAGCAGCAGAATCCCAAATCTGTTTTGCAGTTGGGAATCGGATAAAATTGGCAATCAAGGAAGGGTCCATCGAATTGATCAACCATCCCTTGACAATGGCGTTTTCGGTGCGCCATCCCCTGAATGAAGGATCGGTTTCTGGAGGCTGAGGAGAATCTCCATTGATATATCCCAGCTTGTCCTTGCCAGAGATATACATCTCGACAACCTGGGACCATAAGGCATAGTTGGATCCTTCCAACTTGATACCGATCGGAGTAGTTGACGAATCAGCAAGCAGAGGTTGAGGGGAGGTCTGGGCTCTAGTCAGGACCTCGGTCATTCTTGTAGTTAGATCGCTAAGGATGGAATCGGTCTGGGGAATGAGAGGTTGTGTTATATCTCTAGATTCCGCCATGGAGTCTGTCGGTTCTGGTTTGACAAGATTTGCTGTATATTAACGGATAACCGGTTGGAGCACTGTGAGGTAGCCTTCTGAACTAGGAATCAGAGGGAAGCAACGCTGGAATCTGACCAGGAAGATGAAGTTGAAGATGATACCAGGTGGGTCTTCCGGAGTTTTTTTCTGGTCACAATGGCTGAGCAGAGGTCCTAGGGACGTGCTCTGATACCATGTCAAAAGGTAGTCTTTATTTCTTCAGTTTCCTTGTGTGTTGAATACAATACTATATAGATACAGAGCAAAGAAACCTATTCTAGCATATACATATCTTGCGGCAAAAAATAAGGCCATCCCTTGAAGTATGGGATTTACATAATCAGGTTTCTATACTTATCCCATTAGACTTCTATACTTATCCCATTAGACAGCTCACGCCAACACCTAGCTGAGTTCATCGTTAGGTTAACACTGGGATTTGCAGCTATCACACCCTTATTGAAGTATCTAGCTCCAATCAGCTTTCGGTTACACATGGAAGAGTTGAACTCTTGTCCTTCTTCACACGTCCCCTTCCACCTTGCTGGAATTTGGGTCATACCATCATCTTTGAAGCTAGCGCTCTCGGGCCAGACTCCGGTGTCGACAACGCCAACAATGACGTCTTTTCCGAAATCCGACGCCGGCCATAGACCCGAGATTTGGTTGAGTTTGAGAAACTCAAGAGTGTGGGTGGTGTCAAGTGTGACAGTCCTGTCACTGTACGCTGCGACAAACCCTGCGGTTGACTTACGTAACTTCTCCAGTTCACCTTTGGATAGAACTGCGCTAAAACCATGAAGTACATGATCATAAGTGTAGATAAGCTTGGGCGTGGATTGAACGGCGTTGGATGTTGTGGAAGCAGCCGTCATGAGGGAATCGACGGTTGAGGCGTACCAGTGGCGATGGGTAGCAAAAGCCTTAGGCATGAGAGACTTGTCCATGTGGATGATATACGTGGACCTCTCTCCTGACGCTGATCTGAAATGGAGAGTAAACAAAATCCATGCAAGGAATATCAAGTAGAGACGATGAACCACATTATCAAACCCCATGGTTCTTTCACTTGAATGGAGTCCATATGGGCACTGATACCTCATTATATAATGATCACTAGTGTCGTCAAGCTATGAAAGACAATGACGGGAGCCTTAAAATAAGACAAATATAAAAAGAAATAAGAAAAATTTACCTCCAGGGCCGGTCGCAGTTTTAATAATTGAGCTTGGCAGCGGGCCAGTGGTCCCTTTTTGATTGCCAAGGCTGAATTAGTCTCGTTTCATCTTAACCCTTGAAAATTTGTTTATATATATTTAAATTACTAGTTTGTGTTTATTATATTTTAAGTTTGAATTTCATTTAAAAAAAAAAAAAAAATTAGAGTACATGGTTGTAAAAATCTGCATATTGCCATTTTTGGACTAAAATCTTCATGTTGATATTTGAAACAAAATCATCATCAACCATATAGACTCCTTCAAAATAGCAATATCTCTTTCCTAATTAGAGAAGTTTGTTTGGATAAAAGATGGCAATGTTCCGTATCCCTCATAATCGTATATAAGAACTGCAGCTTTTAATTCTGATTGATTAAAGATTTATTTTGAGTATGTATTGTGAATTGTTTCTCTTTTATATATATTTGAGCACTTTGTATGAGTAGGAAGCAAAAGAAGTTACACATTAATGGAGAGAACATTTTTGCAAATAATGTGAACACAATTTGAATACAATTAGTGCAACGCAAGTTCTAATGAAGTGGGCCTCGTTCGCAGCTAATGCCAGTTTATAGTCAAATGCACTTCTTGATATCTTTTAGCTGAACTTGTTTGGAGGAGCTCGGCTACATTAAATATCCGGAGATACCCTGTAAATTCTCGCAAGGCTACAATTGGATTTTGGTGAGTAGCACAGTCTGGATATGCTGAATATCATGGCAGATAACTTTGTCTCTACCATGAATATATATATATATATACACACACAATGAGTGGGCCTCATATACAGCTTGAATCATGCATTGTCCTGCTAATTCCCAGCTTGGTTTACTAGGTATCTCCAGATAGCTCAAATACGGATAGGTATATATTCATTCAATGAAAAACCTAAGATTCCTCCGATATAAAAATGAGTATGAAAAAAGGGTTTAAGAAATTCAACCAGGTGGTTTATGAGTTCCTTTGAAAAAGGAAATCTGATGTTTCCATACTGATATAGTGACATATAGAATGCGTTGGGCCAACAAGATGATCCATTCAATTGAAGCACAAGAGACGAGGTAGCCCTGCCTCAAAAAATTAAACTTACTTTGTTGAAGGAAAGAAGCCTGGACAACCCAGAATTGGTTTTAAGAACACACATGATCGACAGGCTGGAGCAGATAAAATGAAACTTATGTAAGCCAAAGATCATTTTCAGAAATGAGTGGATTCAGACTAGTTTTTATTTTTATTCTTTTCTCTTGTGTTGTGTTGTAATGTGAAACAAATCAACTGCATACTGTCCTCATCTTTTGCATTAGCACTCTACGGTTTTAACAAAGAATCACTATCACATTATCTATGATATCGTCATAGACTACTTGAATGGAAGCATTAGTACTACCATTTCAGCACCTACAGCACATGGCCAGCTATATACGTTTCTTGTTGGTCACCTATTTCTAACATTTCCTTCTTCTTTCATGCATCCGCTTCAAACTTTTCCGTTTGCTGTCAACGTTTTTTTTTCAATTATAATAGAAATAGATTCCTTTCATGGTATATATCACCCACAATTTTCACTAAATTAATTTCATCAGTCCCATTACCCATCTCGAAACATCCTGGAGATCGCCTGCAAGGTTTCCCTTTGGCACTCTTACTCTTTACCATTCTAACAAATTGCCATGGTAGTGTCACTAGCTGCTGTTTGGAACTTATTCATCCGAAATTTGAGTATATGCGTTTATGCCATCATTTAGAAAACTATGTGAGAATGTCAAAATAATGGTAATTTTGTTGTCCACAGTTTCTAGTAAAGAAATATTCCAATGGAAAGCATTTAAGGGTATTTTGCCTTCCTCCAATTCATGAATGCATCTCCTGTGTCCTAACGTTAAATGCTACAAAATTCATTTTGAAACCTGCTCTCCAATCTCATTCGGAGTCTGAGATATATATAAGCATCCATGTCCCATTATGATGATCAGCCATGCATGTACCGAGTACTTAATGATCAGATAGTGATTGAGTACTCACCAGCATATATAATTTTTTAATATCATTCCATATTATTATATTCAATAAATTATTTCAAATTAAATTTCATGGACCATAAAAAAGGGATTATCAATTCATCAATACTATTGTGACATAACAAAGCTAATAGTAATTGATATTATAAGTGATATGTACTTTTCAACAGAATAGACCATCATCTGCTCACCGAGGAGCAAGAGTAAGCAAGGAAAGCCGGCCCTTATCCTCCAATGCAACAGGCTATCACTTAGGATTCTTAACACAAACAACCAAAAAGTATCCAAACATAGCATAAGAAAGACCGGTGGTAGCAATATTACAAACGGATAATGATCAAGTCTTCTAAGGAAAAAAATCGCCGAGAAAAAGACATATACTTGAACTTATCGTGCTGATATTGACCAGGTTGAACATGCATGCTATAAAACCATAGTTTCATTTTAAGTTATGATAAACCCTCTGCTCATCAACATCTTCCTGGCAGCACATTTCTCTATGTGGGGTTCCTCAGTCGTTACGAAAGATACGTTGTACCTTAAATTTCTCTCGCGGAAAGTATTGCAAAGCACTTGTTTTTCATCATCTTCCCAGCATAACTCATCCACAATGAGCAGGGTGCGGAGTTCCCGCAGTCTCTTTTCACATCATGCAGTACTGTCTTGGCTACTGCTCGTACTACTAGGGATCAACAATGCGATGTCAGAACTTGAAGAACGCCAGACATACATCATTCATATGGACCATTCCTACAAGCCTGATTCCTTCTCAACTCATGAATCATGGCACCTTTCTACTCTAAAATCAGTGTCAACATCTCCAGTCAACCACAAAGAAATGTTGCTCTACTCCTATAGTCATGTGATGCAAGGTTTCAGTGCCAGACTCACACCTTCTGAACTATCGCAATTGGAGAAGTCTCCAGCTCATCGTGCCACATATCGGGAGACGTTTGGCAAGCTCTTCACCACCCACACCACTAAGTTCCTTGGGCTAAAACCCAACTCTGGCATATGGCCTGCAGCATCATATGGTGACGGTGTGATCATTGGAATAATTGACACTGGAATTTGGCCAGAAAGCAGGAGCTTTAGCGACAAAGGGATGTCACCAGTGCCGGAGAGATGGAAGGGCCAGTGTGAGTCTGGAACGGCATTTTCCCAATCTTGTTGCAACAGGAAGCTCGTTGGTGCTCGATCTTTTAGCAAAGGCCTCATAGCAGCAGGCCGAAATATCTCCACGGAGCTTGACTTTGACTCAGCACGAGACAATGTTGGTCATGGCACCCACACCTCATCCACGGCTGCAGGTAACTACGTACTTGGTGCAAGTCATTTTGGATATGCTGGGGGTAACGCCAGAGGGGTGGCACCACGAGCGCATCTTGCCATGTACAAGGTCCTCTGGGCAACAGATACATATGAGAGTGCAGCTACTGATGTGCTTGCTGGCATGGACCAAGCAATAGTTGATGGGGTTGATATCATGTCATTGTCTCTTGGCTTTGACCAAACACCTTATTTCAGCGATGTCATCGCCATTGCTTCTCTTTCCGCAATTGAGCAAGGAATTTTAGTTGTCTGTGCTACTGGGAATGATGGTGTGACAAGTAGTACACACAACGGAGCACCTTGGATCATGACAGTAGGAGCTGGCACCATTGATCGGAGCTTCGTGGCAACAATGACTCTTGGAAATGGCTTAGTAGTGGAAGGGACATCATACTTCCCACAGAGCATTTACATTACTAATGCACCTCTGTACTACGGAAGAGGGGATGCAAACAAAGAGACATGCAAGCTTTCAGCTTTGGATTCAAATGAGGTAGCTGGAAAGGTAGTCCTCTGTGACAGTACAGAGACTGATGTTTATACACAGATACAGGAGGTTGAAAGTGCAGGTGCATATGCGGGCATCTTCATTACCGATAATCTGTTGTTAGATCCAGATGAGTACTCCATTCCTAGCCTGGTTCTGCCAACTAATTCTGGGACTTCAGTCCTGGAGTACGTAACAGGAATGAGTAATGCAACAGTGAAGGCCCTAAGGTTCGTGTCAACGAAGTTGGGTACAAAGCCAGCACCTCAAGTGGCTTATTTCTCTTCTAGAGGACCCGACCCAATTAGTCCGGGTGTTCTGAAACCAGATATTCTTGCTCCTGGAGTGGATGTATTGGCAGCAGTTGCACCCAACGTGCCATTCATGCAAATTGGTGACTATGATTTGGTGACAGATTATGCACTATTCTCCGGCACATCAATGGCAGCACCTCATGTTGCTGGAGTTGCAGCATTGTTGAAGGCTGTCCACGGTGATTGGAGCCCAGCAGCCATCCGATCAGCCATCATGACTACCGCAAATACCATAGACAATATTGGCTCTGCTTTTAGAGACCAATGGACAGGACTTCCCGCTTCTCCTCTAGATTTTGGCGCTGGCCATATCAATCCCAACAAAGCCATGGATCCTGGACTCATCTTCGACATGGATTTGCAAGATTATGTTGAGTTCTTATGCGGCCTTGGCTACACTAGGAAGCAGATGAGTGCCATCCTCAGACGCAACCAATGGAACTGCAGTGGGAAACCTAATGACCTCAATTATCCTTCATTTGTGGCCATATTTACTAAAGGAGCAGAGTCTCCAAAAGTAAGGAACTTCAGCAGGGTACTGACAAACGTGGGGAATGATACAGCAACTTACCAGGCAGTTGTAGAGGTTCCTACTGGAATGAGAATCAAAACAGAGCCCAGTATTCTCACATTCACTAGCAAATACCAGAAGCAAGGTTTCGTCGTGACCGTAGAGATTGATGCAGATGCTCCCAGTGTCACCTATGGTTATCTGAAATGGATTGATCAACACAAGCACACTGTATCAAGCCCCATAGTGGCCGTCTATAATAAGTGAACACGAGCACACCATCCATGTTCGTTCTCGCACTGTTATAATAAGTGAACAGATATATCTGCTTATGCTAATGTCTATCAGTCCAGGATTCAAGGAAAATGGCAAAGTTTGAGGATGAGAATATAAGATATATGAAAAACATGCGCATATGCGGATCATTTACTAGAATAAAGACTAAACTAAATTTGAATTTCATAATCCCCCTATCATCATTTAACATAAATTTCATTATTCTCAATAAAAACCACTAGAAGCCAAATCACGGCAAAAGCAGAGACATATAAAATCCAGAGAAACTGTTCATGGAGGGTTGTATTCAAGAACTTAATTAATTGGGAAAAGAAACCAGTGAACTTGGGTTTTATTAAAATTTAATTAACAGATTAACCCGATTGACTGGTCCAGATTATCTCAAAATTTGTTCATATAATTTTCTCAAGGCATTAACATATCGGCAGGAGACAATAATGCTAAAGGAATCCACATTCAGCTCAAGTACTTGTTTTTCCCCAGAACATAGTGATATTATGCAAAACGAATCCAACAGTTCTATGAGCATGTTTTAGTGAATTTCTCCGTCGCTGGATGCAGAGACAGTGGTCAATCACACAAAGAAGTCGTTGCTTTTGTATAAAATATTTTTCATATTTCATTGTATGATGGTTGCCGACAAAAGGAGAATTTATACTTTCGGATCCAGTTCTCTCGAGGCCCAAAATGGAAAAGTGAGCGGACCCTGAAGCATAGGAGTTGCCTCCCAAAACCGTGAGTTGCAAGGTGGTGCAATTAAAACGAGGTCGTTTAAGCAATGCGTATGATACAATGCCATGTGGTGGACAAGAATGGGATAGGACCATCAACGCCGCCATGACCGCCAAAGGGGCAATCACGGGGTGCATGGTTTTATTTTTTAATTTTTAGATGAAGAATACAAACGCCTCTCCGGCAGGAGAAATCAGCCCTTTTTATAATTTCTAAGTAAACGTATTCTAGTCGGTATATTCCAAAGACGATTTTTTTATGGGTTATAAAAAATAAATAAATAAATAAAAGGAAGGTCTAAAATTCTAAACTCCTGCCGACAAGATGGTCTGGCAAAAGAATAAAATAATAGCGCAGAAAGCGTGCTTTTCAATATTGAAAATGCCCTAAAGCTATATTTTAAAAAGATGGTCGGTGAACCGGCATGTATCTAGTGATAGCCAATATGCAACCGGAGATTTTAGATATAAATGTATGCAACAGTTTTGGGAGCACTTGAGTGCCCATCATTCATAATTAATCAATCTGACATTGCTCGTGGCAAATTAAGGTAGTAATCATTTCTATTATTATTTTTAATGCGTAAATCTGGTCTAACAATGGTTGATTTAATAAGAGAAATAACATCCAAAATCTTCGAAGTATCACCCCCTTCCTCCGTGTTCTGGGCTTATCAAACATCACCCAAATTTCTTTGCTCGGCTCGGTTCTCAAAAATTAGGAGTATTAACTTAACATAACACATAAGTCAAAAGTAGCAAAGTCCGGGGTTTGAATTAAGATATCAAAGATGCACGGCATGGAACCAGCAAATAAAGAGGTGCGGAGGAAGGTTGGGTGGCTATCAAGATTTCAGGCACTTCACGAAAGGTCCAGTTGGTTAGGCAAAAGTTCAATGTGGTTTGGGTCATACCCACAAAAGTTATGAGCCCAAAAGATCATAGGTGGTTGGCCGGCAAACTCAAGCGGCATCATCCTACCCTACCGTACAGGGAGACAAGTCAAAAATAAAGACGGTCAAAAATGGTACATGCACAAAAGCCAAGGCAACCAAAAGGAGGATACTGATTGTGGGTCTCCTTGGAGGGCAAAAAGCCAAAATTGAAGCCGAAAAGCCCTCTAATAACTTCAATATTCAAATCACCGGCAAACACATCAATAGAGGGGTCCAAAGATTCTCAGGCCTTTGTACCCTTCTGGGTCTCAAGGTATCCCACCACTCAGCGCTCATCACCCACAGCGTATGGAAAAATGCTATAGTTAGGCATGTGAGAAGCAGGTCCCATTTTCTTCATTCCATCCCCATCGCTTCACCACAAAAAGTGGTCCCTCACAGCCATACTTATTCAAGACATTGCTTTGAAGCATTTAATATCAAACATGTTAATTTAGGGATATGATGTAAACAGACTGAATTTGTCTGCCCTGCTTTTTTGGCCCTCAGAATCATGTAACAATACTCCATTGTCGATGCAGTTTTTATAGGCGTCGGTTGTCTCGTGAATCATACTCCAGGTCAAGTGCTCTAAGCCTCTAACCCGAATGATTTCGTTCTTTCAAGAAAAAACAAAGGACTACTTTCAGTTCCAAATTTGAGCTGTATTTTCTCCCCCCTTGTATGTCGACAATTTCATGTTATTTGGCAATCACTGAGCTGTTTTCCAAGAGGTATGCGACACGGAGAGTTAGGGACCTGAGGCTAAAGTGAATTTAGAGAAGTTGTTGTGAGTGTCAAACCTCACCAGATGACTAAGCTGATCTTTTCCCTTCCCAAGGGTGATTACATGTGGCTACAATTTGATCTTCAGCAAACGATCCTCATGCATAAGGCCTTCTATGGGCAGTGAGTTTGAAGATATGTGAAAAATATAAATCCTTTTAATTCTATCCATAGCATTCGAGATGGGTTGAATTTGTTCCCCGGCCATCTAAGCTGAATTTAATTGTTTTCCTCTGCACTAGCTGTTAAAGGCCATTTACAAATTTCAAGGCATAATATCAAACTCCATGTCATTTCTTTGTCATTTGAATGGAACATTTCCGTGGACAGCCCAATATGAAAAAAGAAACAAAAAAAAAAGAAAAGGAAAACAATAATTCAGGGGTACAATTCATTTATGATGCTATACAGAGCATGACACAAGATGCTACATAATCTACAAAAGTGAAACTCAAATTGATATAAATCACATATAC
This sequence comes from Vitis riparia, assembly GCF_004353265.1. Taxonomy (NCBI): domain Eukaryota; kingdom Viridiplantae; phylum Streptophyta; class Magnoliopsida; order Vitales; family Vitaceae; genus Vitis; species Vitis riparia. Next base: position 8,607,659 of record NC_048448.1, on the reverse strand, counting down.
AGGCGAACCAAATGATGTTTGCATAGACTCAGCTATGGAGGAAAAAAATGACAATAATGACGTATGTCAATTCACCTTCTATACCAGTAATATGAAACTACTGCTCTTCTACGAGTTCTTCTGGCTTTTTCCACAAGGATCTATTGTTTTGAGCACCACTTTCATACCCACTACTGTCACCTGATTCAATCATCCGTTTCTCCAGAAACCTATCCTTCATTCCATCACGCTGTAAGCGCCCATGTTCCCTTCCAGCTCTACGATCCTGAAACTAGATAAAGGTTAACAACAATGTAATTCATTTTGGAAAATCTAGATAAAAAAAAAACTACTTAAATTGATGTGGTTTGCAAGTCATGTGCAAAATGAGGTTTGAATATGGTCGGTTTCACATATTCTTTGGCAAAATTTTAAAGAGAGATTCAAAATTTGTTGACAGGCCTCTTTCCATAAAGCCCCAATGGTGATTTTCTTGAGTTTTCCTTTGTTTTTGAACCAAATTTAAGAGAACAGATTCTATATTTAACATGTTTGATAAGAACACACTTCCAAACAATGCCACATCCAGAGAAAGAGAGTATCACTACATCCTGTTAGTATCAGAAGGGAAATGAATTAGAATTTCAATTCTGCATTTGTGTATGAAATATTTTTGTTTCCAGCTCAGAGTTCTAAGAATCCTAAGCACAAAGTTGGTGACTGTTGCACGTCAAGAGAGAAAATCTAAAACATGAAAGAAAGAATGCTACACAGCTAACTTCATAAGCAGCATGACGAAGATGGAAATGCAATCAAGGGAGAACGATTTTGCTGCAAAAAGAATGTAATCTTACATCTCGGAAGGGGAAATCATCAGCTTCAAGCATATGAATCACATGCCCCATCTTTGGCCTCTTCTGGGCATTTGGGTCCACGCAGCGCAAAGCCACTAAAAGGGCACGCTTCAATGCCCTGGAAGATGGCTTCTCAGGTATCTTGGGATCCAAAACACCCTCTGCATTCCGGTTTGTAACCATTGCTTTAAGCCACTCAACAAGGTTCACCTGAAAGTTGGACTTGCAACTTTAAATAAAAAAGAAAAAGTAGAAAAAAGAAAGAAAATATTGAAGAGCTACATTGAACTGGTCTTAAGATAATGTCATGAAGTGAAGTAGATTATCACAACAAACCTCTCCCGGAGGCCGGCTATAATCGACTGGGTTTCTCCCAGAAATTATCTCCATAAGAAGAATACCAAAACTGTATACATCACTTCTTTCATTCAACATGCCAGTACTAGCGTATTCTGGAGCTACATAGCTGCAAAACAGAAACTGAAAATTGTCATCCCTTTTTTGCTTGGTCAAATTTATGGACACCAAGACAGGTTGTGATTAAAAGATAATTTTTCACTCATGCAGTTTCAACTGACCCAAATGTTCCCATCACACGAGTTGTGACATAACTCCTCTCTGAGCCCAAGAGCTTCGCCAGGCCAAAGTCAGACACTTTAGGATTCCACTGCTTATCAAGCAAAATGTTGCTCGACTTAATATCACGATGGACGACCTTAGGCTCAAGCCCCTCGTGCAGATAAGTCAACCTGCATTCTTCATGAAGTTTCAGTTAGTAACAAGGAGTAAAAAACCAAAGAAAGAAATCCCAATTAATGATGAAGTTAATTGATTCAAAGCAATACCCTTTGGCTGTTCCAATTATAATGTTCATTCGGATGTCCCAAGTAAGAGGGCTGTGAGGCCCCACATCTCCATGAAGCCACTGTTCTAAGTTCCCATTGTCAACATACTCATAAACTAGCATCCTAGAACAAACCAGGAAAGTACATCAGTGCATCTAGATGACACAAACCAAAATTCCCTATCTAGCAAGGTCATAAATTTAGATTGAAAAGAAAAAGAAGTAGGATATAACTGATGAAAACTGAAATACCTATGGGCTCCTTCAGCACAGTAACCAAGCAGCCTCACCAAGTTCTTATGCCTGACACGCCCAATTGCTTCAACTTCAACCTTAAACTCCTTCTCAGCTTGTCCCCTGAAGCAAAATAACAACCCAATCAACCACTTTCTGACATAAATCTGCAATACCAAAACCCATTCTGCATAAAAACATATATTGCAAAAAAAGCCTTTTTATTCTCAATTTGATGTCAACCCAACAATCATTGCCAAATAGTCGTAAAAAATACAACTAGCGCAGCATATTTCACAACTGAGTTTGTGAACCACAACATATACCTCATAATCAAAATCAGTTCAACTCCCATATAAATGTATTTTCCAATAAAAATCTATAAATTAAAGAAAAAATAAAAAGCCCAAAATTGAACCTGTTATTGAGCAAATTCTTGACAGCCACCTGTGTATTGTCCTCCAAAATACCACGGTAAACGATCCCATACCCACCTTCACCTATCACGTTTTCATCAGCAAACCCATTGGTCGAAAGTTCAAGCTCTCTCAGAGTGTACCAATGTCCCCAACCCAAATGCGAAACCTCAGGCACAGCAATTGTCACCTGATCACCGGACCGAGCCTCTCCACTTCCATGAGACGACCCGCCGCCGCGTTCCGGGTAAGAAATCCGGTGATCTTTCCCAATCTCAATGTGAATTCTTTGAAGGCCCACGGGACTCTCCTCTCCCGGCTGAAGCAGCCGCTCCGCCCCGGCAAAGGGGTCCGATTCAGGGAGTGGGTTCGCATTTGGAGGATGATGAGTCTTGGGGTCAGGGTTGGGGTTCGCTGGGTTTCGGGAATGGTCGATTCTGATTTCCTGGATTTCTTTGGACACATTCGGGATGGTGGGTTTGTGGGAGGACTTGGCACTGTTCCGCCTTGAAGTGAACCAAAGCGATATGAGGAACAGAACAAGAACAATGCCAGCCCCCACGCATATGCCCACAACTACCCACAAGCGCAGACCAAAAATTGAGGTATGTTTTGAGAGCTCATCGTTCAAAAACGCACCCTCAGGCATTGTCTTCTCCTCCTCCTCCTTCGGCAAAGACTCAAATTGTTGGGAAGACGCATCAAAAAGAAGAGAAATAAAGTGAGCTGGCGGCAGCAGCAGAATGATAAAGAGGCAGCAATGGGCTAATCTAACGGCAATGGGTAGGGACTAGGACTGGAGAGAGAGAGAGAGAGCAGCTGTCGTGATGGGACTTCTGGAACAGGAAGATACCCCACTCCCACTTGCTCCTTTTGACACTATCGTTAAAACCGTATCCAATCTCCAATATGTAAACATATTTATTACTTACCATTATCATCATTTATGGCTGTTGACTGCTGTGGCTGAGTGGCTCTGCTTGCATTTTATCATCCTCTTTTCTATTTTACCTTCTGATTCCAAGGGACATGTCATAAGAAAGTGTAAAATGACGATAGGACGACAGCGCTCGAAGCATTATGTGGAGGTGGAGGTGGTGGTGGTGGAGGTAGCGTTGCAACTTAAGATATAGTATTATAAAAACAATACTTTAATAACGCGTATGAAGGTGGTCTTTGACATTTGCGGTGGACCTTTCACCTTTGCTTTTATCCATGCTTTATGATAACATATTAATAGTTTGTTTTAAGTAATTTGAGGTACAATTCCTTATCTCTGGATTTTCTGTAGGATTAGGTCCGGGCTCCGGACTCCTGACTCCTGACTCGGGTTGACATCCGGCTGCCCTGTAGTCGGGGGACCATCTCTTGTTTCAACTTCCAAACACTGGGCTGTCTCCGACCCGCACATTAGGCTTTAACGTCCTAGACCCACCATTCAGCCCATACTTCATTCCTCTCATGTTCACTCCCACCCCCTTGCCGCCCATCCAGAACATCCAACGAGAAATGAAAATGATGGTGGATCCCCTAAATCCGTAATTGATTGGATTTGCAATTATTAGCGCTAATAAATACACATATAGATACACAGAGATTAGGGAAGAATTAAGATATGAATGGTCTGTCGGTTGATCTCAAAAACATTGGAGTGGGGAATAGGAGGACCGGACCGCATTAATTTCTCAACAAATTTTTAGGTAGGGGGGAACCCGCACGTGAAGATATTGTACTTCTTTAAATCCATTATCCACTACTGTACTTGCATTAATACCACCCATTCAGGCCTCCTTTCCTACGGATAACAAATACACTTATGCCTCAATTTTTATTCAAATCGCACATTAATCCAAACTATGAGGGAAAAAAAATACATGTCCCCTAAATATAGATTTAACTTTATACGGTAGAATCTTTATAAATTAATGCTCGGTAAATTGGTAATTTGGATTAAATAATATTGTTTTTCAATTTCACCCATGTATTAATTAATAATTCAATAAATTTATAATATTATATATTGTACAAATATTTATTTAGTTTCATTTAGGATTTACTTATTACATAAATTAATATTTTTTTAATATGTAATTAAATGCATATGTTTTATTATATGTATCCAATGTAATGTTGTATTTTCAAAAAATAAATATTCATAAATTTTACTTCTTTAAACAAACTACATAGTTAATTCATAAAATTAAATATTTAATTCGCTTAATTGCAATAAAACAATATTAGATACATTATTTTGGGAAAATAAATCACATCTTGATTAATTTAGTTATTTATTAATCAATTGATTCATTAATATTCGCCTAATTAAAGGATTTTCTTTGGTCCTAAAGCTAGTTATTTATCAAAGTTTAATGATATTTTTAAAAATCATTTTTGTATCTAATTTTAAATTTTAAGGTAGTAATTTTTTTTATATTTCTACTTTTTTAACTAGTTTTTAAAATCATTACTTTCTCCACCTAAGCTTAAGATTTATTCTATCTTTTATAAAAGTTGGTACTATTTTTTAATTTTAAAATTAGAAAATATAAAGTCTATCCAACTTATTTTGTATGTTTAAAAAATAGAAAATATTATTAATTTTTGTATAAAATATAAAAACTCTTAAGTCATTTTGTATGGGAATTGATATTTCATTCTTTTTATTACTTATTCTCATATTTTGATAAATTAAGTGATGTTGAAAATGAAACTAAAAATGTTTATAGAGGAAATGAAATCTCACTTACACATGAATATTTCTGATATGAGGTATTTTTAATACTCAATTATGGATATAGTATTCTAAAATTTTTATTTAATCTATAATTAATTAATCACTTTTTAAAAAATTAAATTATTCTTAAAAACTATAAAATATATTAAAGAATTTAAAGTATTAATCATTGTATTTATTTTGAGTTTCAAATTATTAAACTTATTAATAAATTCAATATAAAGTTTAGTTTAATTTAAAATTCATTCTCTAATGAAAAAAAATTGAAAAAATAGTATTTTATTTTACTTTAGTTTTAAAAATTGTTTTTAAAAACAACAACCAAATAGTAATATAAATTTTTAAAAACAAATTTGTTTTTAAATCACTAGTCCAAATAGATTTTTATTATTTAGAAAAATAAAAAAAAATCTCAAAAATGTCTTTTTAAATGCTATTGTTAATTTATTTACTTTTTTTCTTTTCATTACTTAGCATTAAAATATAAACAAATAATCGTTTCAATCTTATATTCTTATATGCATCTAAATATAAGAATTTGAATAACCAAATTTATTCATAAATTTATATTCAAAATATAATGGTTTTTAAAAGCTATATAAAAAATTAAGATAGTAAAAACTTTTTATTATCTCAAAATTTAAAAATTTTAAAGTAATTTTTAAAAATATAAAGTAAATCTATGTATATATATTTTTTTATAAGAGTTTATACTTTTTAAAAGGAATTTTTTACTTTTAAAAACAAAAAATAAAAAAATGTATCTAAACAAAGCCCCACTTGTAATTACTGTAGCTTCCCAATAATTGACTTTCGTTTTCACCCAAGGTAGCACATATCATGCAAAGGCTGTCACAATCGTTAATAAGAATTTCGACTCCAAGACACGGAACAATTTGCAAACCAAGGCTTAAGTATGATACACTCCATATTCTCTATTTTTATATAAAATATAAAGGTTCTTAGAAACTTATGTCCAAAGGATAATGATGTTAGAAACTATTTAAGATATCAGAGATGTTCAAAAACCTTTCCTATCTCAATCACATAAGGAATCTCTATACTTTTATATATATATATATAATTTATTATTTATTATTTTTGAAAACAAAAATTTTAAAGTTTGTCCAAATTAACAAGAATAAATAATTAATTTATTTAAAGATATTTCTACCAAGTTTGTTGGGTAGTGTTTGTTTTTCTCATTTAATTCTAAATATAAATTAAAATTAAATAGTATTTAATAAAATTAAGTATTAGATCGTTTGTTTTTGTAATATTTTATTTTTTTCATTTAAAAAATTAAATTTTTTAAATTTTTTACTCAGATAAAAATTTATAATAAATCATAAAAAAATTGAAAAAATAAATAACCTCAAATCTAAAATCAAATTGCCAAAAAAACTATAAAAAAGGAAAAAAAACAACACCCTTCTACTTTCTACATGAGATAATTAAATAACATTTGATTTTAAAAAAGTTGTTTGACATGCCACTGAAACTGTTGTAGAGGTAAGCCGGTAAGCTAATTAACGAATGAAACATTTTTCTTAATTTATTTATGAAGTAGTTGATTTTCTTCACCCGAGTCTATATGACTCAAATACCTATCACTCGTCCTAGTATCTAAAACATGCTTGGCATATGCTTATCTTTGGGTAGTGGTGAGTGCAGTTTCAAAGCAGTACTACTTGACTGGGGAGACATCCTTTAATTTGCAAGTATGTGTGGTCCATAGAGGTTCACAACTTCACAATGTGCATCATATTGGGGCTTTCAACTGTTGTGATTAATATTTGCATGGTCTGCAGGATCTTATGCGGGCTTGGAAGGTGATGGTAGAGCTCAACGCAGAGGGTTATTGTTATTCATGATCAAACAGATATAGGTCCATCCCAGGATGCGTACTTGCATCTGATCTGGCGTTGATTCTTTGATTAGATGACATATAGAGGAATGAGATTTGACCCCCACAGTTGAAACGACAAAGCTATGAGTGTGTAAAACCCTGTGGTTGTGAAAACCAGTGTTATTGTGTATTATTATGTTCTACACTTTCACATGCTACATCAAATTATTGTAGAAATAAAACCGATGACCTTCTGGAGCAGCACGCTAATGAACCTACCAGGGATCAAGCCCAATACAGTGAGCAAACTGAGATAAATTAATTTCGTTGATCAAATTTAAAGAAAGTACTCCCCTCAATTCTTCAAGAATGGCAACCAAGCGATTTCCTTTGGGATGATGTTCTTAATTGTGTTAACATGATGAGAGCCAAAGGGTCATCTCTCCTACAGCTAGCTTGAATATTTCCTCCACTGTCAATCCCTTTGGAAGTTGATCATCTGAAACTCCACTAGCCTGTTCAATAAAGAAACCACCCATCATTTAGTAAAAAACACTACTCATACCCCAATAAATTCAAAATATCATTTGTTGTCTCTCATATTTTACTAGCGGGATTTACAGTAAGGCCTGTGGACCACTTATCCTTGTTCAAGGCCCTTGAGGATAGGTGGTTTTTTCCCTCACAAAATGTTAGGCCATCGAATTTGGAAGCATCTTTCTTGTTTAGACTTTTGAGGGCAAAAAACTAAATTTATAGATCAGATTGCAAGGAATTGTTTCATGCATGACCATCTATCTACCTTACAAGGCATATTATAAAGGGAGGGGGATCTTAGGGTATTGAGGTCCAGTAGTTGAAGGCGTGAAGGACAGAACACTGGAACCAACCTCCTCCCTATGGCCCCAGCTAGAACGAAAATTAATTAGGTTTGTCTCAGTCATTACTTCTATTGACTTGCAGTGGCTTTTCTTGACGAGAATAATACATTTAAGGAAGAATGAAAATTATATGATTATGAGTGATGTATTATTTGTTTTTATACCATGTTTGTTCCAATATTGTATCAAAGCAAACAAGTACGGATGCATGAATTCAATTATGATAAGCATTAATGATATATGCAATGAATCTCTAATATTCTATAATCAATAATTCAATTTCCTCCCACAAAAATCTCATTGATTACATAATTCACCACATGTCTTTATCATCATTAATCAAGCACTCAACGAACCTAATTTAGGGAAACTTCCCTTCATTTAATTGAATGTCATTAGCCCAAATTAAGAAATTAAAGCAAGGAAAGGATGTTGGACTTACATGGGCATGGATCATGTAAATGCTGCGCTGCTGAGTGGAGGAAATGTGGGCAGACAGCACATCCAGCTTATGTTTCTCCAGTATGTAGAAGATGGTGGCTAGCAACCCGGGTTTCCTTGATGAACACACGCTGATATGCGCATCATTGCCACACATGCTCACCACAACGTTTGGAGAAAACCATGTTTGGAAGCACAATGAAGAAGAAGGTACTGAAAGCAAGTTTGGCTTGTTTGTGGGCAGTGAGAAGTAGTTCTTCAATGATCTATCACCTGCGGGCAAAGATGTTTCTCTCGTGTCCGGAGCTAATGCTTGGGATGTGATGATGGATTGTTCACAGTCAACAGCAGTTGCACCCTGCTGCATTTCATGCCTTTGCTTTTGAAGTTTTATAAGAGAGTTTTGAAGGGTCTTGATATAGTTCACTGCTTCGTCAACTATGGTGGACTTGTCTGCCTGTGTGCATAACAATATATATATGGCACACTAAAATCATGCTATTGCACATTCAGATGCCAAGAAAATTACGAAGCCCTTGAAAAATGATTGTCAAAGATCCTAAACAATCTAAACCCATTTCAAATGCCATGAAAATCAAAACAATGGTGCTGAAAACACAATAGGAGAATTTGATTAATCCCCAAAAGCACCCTTGAGTAAGTAAAAATAAAATGAAAATTAAGGTGCAAGACAAAAATACTTCAAATTGATTTCCACTCCGGTAGCAACCCTAGGACCTGGGGAGGAATTGTTTTCTTAAATGTAAAATGTTTTTCTCTAGCTCAAATTGAAGATTTATATATGTACCCAAACTCATGGTCTCAATATTAGAACACAATGGTGAAATTGATGCACGACCTGGGTTTTGAATATTTTTAAATGTTCTAGCCGTTTGTTCTTTTAACGGCAACTGTACCTTTAATGCCAATTGTATCAAAGAAGAAAATTTTAATGTATGTTGGAAGCCAGATGAAGAAGGTTTTCTTCATATCTCTTATTAAAGTACTGGCATCTGAAGCCGTGTTCACTGACTTACCCAAGAAGAAAGAAATCAGAGTCTCAAGCACAGGAAACAAGGGAAAAAAGGGAAAAAGAAAAAGAAGACTAAATTACCTTAGGAGGCAATTGAGGAAGCAAAGCATGAAGACCAGAGAACATGTTCCTCATCTTCTTCCTCCTTTCTCTCTCCGTCCATATGTGAGTCTCATGCTCTGATTCACCACCACCACCGTCACTAGCCTTTGCACGCCTGCCTCGCTTCCGACCCACCAGTGCCATACCCTGTCGGTTCTCAACGGGGCTATTAGAGCTTGAATCAGGTGGCTTTTCCCCCAACTTTTCTCCACCACTACCACCTGAATTACTATCTGAATTCAAGAAATCACAAGAATGGTTTTGCCACAGATTTCCATGGCTTGCTTCTTCAGACATGACCGCTGTATTGAGGAAGAGAAAGACAAGAAAGAGAAGTGTAATATAGGGGGAAAAAGTGGGAGTGGGTTTTGAAAAGGTGGCGAGGTGTAGGAATGGAGACGATTCTGTTGCCAGCAAAACCCCAAAATATAATCATAAGACAATCCCGTTATTGGCGTCCATACAAAAACGGATGCCAACACCCTTCCTCTCTACATTTCTCTGCTTCCCACTTCCTACCTCCTCTCTCCTACTTTCCTCACACTCCTTTCTCCTTTATTTACCACAATGCCACCTTGTCCCCTTGGCTTTTAGCTTCAAATCGATATCACCTATGTTTTCTACCTCTTTTGTTTTCCTTCCACAAAAATCCCTGCCAATGTTCAATTTTCCACTTCACTAAATTTAACAGCACACAATAATCAATATGACCTTCTTGTATTATTCAGAAGATTAGACGCAATGCTAATTGAGTCAGGGCATGTGCGCATTAATGTAACACGGCATACTACTTGCATATCTAGATTTGTCCCAAAGAAATTTGTTTGCTCCCGAGTCCCAACCATTTCCATATAAAATCCTCGGATAGGCGTGTGGCAAGGAGGAGAGTGGCATTCAAGTAAATGAAAGGGAAGTGGGATGGTAATAATAGAAAGGACGGTCACCAAAGAGAGGGAGAAGCGTAGACGCGTTATGGAACACGGCTGTGGCTGCCATTATTTGGCCGTTATGTAATTCAAAAGCAAGACTATCACTGGAACTGCGGCTCAACTCACCCTCCTCCATTTCCCACCTGCTGTGCAATTATGGAGTATCCAAGGAATTCTCTCTCTCTCTCCATTTTTTTTTTTGGTGGTACCTGTGGACCATGTATTAACTTCAATTCATCTGGAAGCCCGTCCCAAATGTACAACCACCAAAGCGCAGGGTATTTTCTTTTATGTGTGCCAAGGGGCAGATGAGATCAGCCAACCCTTCTTCACTAAAATTCAATAATAAAAATAAGAAGGAAGGAGGTGTAGCCTTTTTCAAACTCTCAGTCTGGTTTCAGTTTCAGAAACTTTTCTACATCAAATATCATTGCTATTCTCTGCAAGTCTCAGACTTTTTGAAGATTCTCTCGAGAATGGCTTATGATCACTATTGGCGAATAGTTTTCCTTTTTCTTTCCCTTTTTAATTATATCATGTAAATCATCATTCTGAAACACACATCTGCGTCACCTCAAAGTACTCAAGGGCCAGCTCCATCGCCCTCTTCCTTTGTCATTTCAAATCATGAATTCAACACCAACCTGCCTCTGCTCAAAACCTGGGTAGCAAAGCTCATTTCAATGATGCCATTTACGCATAATTTCGTTTAGGATTGACCCCTACCTTTTGCAGAAAAGGAAAATACTTATTGTCCAAATTAAAAGGATAAATTCTAATCCTTCTATTTAGCTATTACTTTTTAGTGGGAACATGGGGTGATATGGTACCAAATCTTTGTTCCAAATTTTGAGCTCACATCTCAAATCATAAATCTAACAGCCTTGAAGGGGTGATGATCTCACTTTCAGAAACCGCGTTTCGTAAAACAAAAGACCCTTAAATTCATAGGGAAGAGAAAAAGTGTCAATTGGCTGAAGTGTAGCATTTGTCCTTACACAAACTGTAAGACAAAATATACTCATTATTCCTTGATAATACACTGCGTCTCAGCCCACTGCTTCCATGCTAACCGCCAACTTATCAAAAAACAAATCCATATATGTACACAATTTGATAATGCAGATATATTTTTCTTTGCGTGTAATACTAGATATACCACCTTTTTTTTTTTCAAAGGAAGGGTTACTCAATCTAGGATAATTTTGCTTCCAGCCCAATTTATTATGTCTGCAAGTATAGAATTTCTTTTTTATAAGAAAAAAAAAAAGGGTACCAAATTCCTCATCCTAATAAGGAGTAAACAAAAATCTAGACTTCGATTTTGACGCATACTTCCTGTGTAAGACATGTACGTTGGAAAATGCCAAATCATACATCATTGTCATCTTCGTCTACAGTCTACACAAAAGTCTTAACAGTTGTAAGCCTCTATCCCCAGTCAAAACTCTAAGGTGGTTAGGTGGACAAGAGAAGATAAAACAGATGTTATTGCTCATTTCATTTTAGTTTTCAAACATATTAGGTTTTTTGGAAACACCAAAACAACATTGGAGACGTTATTATAAAACATTAAGGAGTTTCAGAAGTTTGGATCACAGAGTCATACCTTCAATAACTTCACAGAGCTGGGTTAGGCCAGCTTTTGAAGGATAATTAATGTGCATTTTCTCAAGTGTTTCAACTAGTTGGACTTTTAATATAGTGGCTGTAATTTCATACGTTGGTATCTGTATATCTCATTGACGATGATATATATCTTGGGGATTGTCGAATTATATTCATAATAACGTCTTTCCATGGGGAAATGCAGTGACTTTGAAGGGTCAGCAGCCAGCATTCAATGAGGGTTCCATGCATGTGTTGCTTCAGAGAAACTTGGTGACCTCTCTGGTCTTACAATGTATCTCTCACTTTCTGTAGATTAGATAGATTAGATGAGAGTAGATGTACAACACAAAATTCCGCATCTGCTACTTGTTTCTATGTATTCAAACCTCCTTTTGGGATGAAAAGTATTGTTACATTTTATACGATCTCTCCTTCCTTATTTTAAGTCTTGTACAAATGTCATTCCTACCTAGTGTTTGAGCATTTTACGCGTGCGTGAGACCGACAGATCCATTCAAAAAGATATCCTTACGTGCAACTAAACGGAGGGCTTTAATATATATATTAAAAGTAGAAAACACAAATTCCAACATATGCTTTAATCACTAAGAGATCCATGAGAAAAGATATCCTTATGTGCGACTAAATTGAGAGGTTTGGTCCCCAAGCTGGGATGGACCATTATTCAGTTGACCAGGCAATTATTGAACTCCATGTACACTGCTCATGATTTTGATTGTTCCATTGGACTGTGAGGCATTATTGAGGGTACACAGGAGTTGGCTGCACGGGGGTCCAAGGAGAGGACATCATGTGGTGTTGTGTGCATGTGGCCAATCCCCCACCTCCCCGCCCCTCCCCCACTCCCCCAGAGGATCTTGTGTGCAGACATGGGACAAGGAGTTGCCCGGGACTTCACATGCTCGGATTTGCTTCAATGAACACACCCGAAAGTACCACAGCAGATGATGGCATGCTGCCAGCAACCCTCCAAAATTCTACTAATTGTCTTCTATGTATGTTCCAAACCCCTGATAACCCACTGCGCCAATCCACCTCATTTGTATCCTTCGAATGTAGCTAACCTCTGCATGTGTTGGTGTTATTGCTTCCCTTTCTCTCTTACCTTCTCAAAGGACATATCATAATCTATTGCATAAAAAACAGTATTTCTCTCATCTGTCCTTTCAGGGGGCTTTAGTATAATCTACTAGCTGGTTAGCAAAGAGGATCAAATTAATTTCACACGGGATGGTGTTTGATCATACAATGTCATACCCAAGTAAGAATGTGAGTAAGAGATACGACTGATGAAGAGGACTCCTGGAGGGAAGGAATTTGAGATATTTCAGGATGTCAAATTATAGGCATAGATGATAAAAATCGACAAATATCATATCAGTTTCAAAATAGACCAACCATCCCACCTGTGTCATCCTGCAATTCAAATAAATTATAGTTTCTCAGATTGCCTAACTTCAATATTTAATTTTAATCAAAATCTTTTCCCAGATTGATCACATGTTGCTATTTGCTTTTAATGGTGTAATCCAAGATGTGAATGCAATCAGTCTCTCACGAACAGAAATTTGACAAGTGAATTACATGCTTTCTAATGGCTGATAACGCAATTTCTCAGAAATTTCATTTGGACCGTTCAAAACTTCAGGTTCTTAAGCCAAGAATATGAAACTTCCAAGAAATTTCATTTCCCTTGCATTCTACAAATTTGAGAGGCATAACTTTTGAAAAATGGAAAGGGAACTGTTACTATTTGTATCTGTTTTAGAGTTCAGTCCTGTAATTGATTCTTATAATTTGACATTATTCTCAAATGGTAGGCATGGAACCCTGTAAATTTGTTCTTTACCTACCCATTCTCAAACTTGAAATAGCGAAAAATCCAAATGGCAACCATGGTATCCTTCTTCCCTTTATGTCAACGGTTTCTTTCAAATGGAAAACAAGACAGCTCATTTGCTTTTCCATTGGGAATGATTTCCAAATACGTTATGTTTGGGTATCAAAAAGTTTAAAAATAAAAATACCAAAAAAATAATAATAATAAATTACTATAAAATTCTTTTACATATTTAATTTTTTAAAATGGACATTGAATAATTTTAAATATATATAATTTTTTTTTAAGAGTGGATTAGCTTGAACACCCCATCAGGTCAAGGCTTTATACACCACCATGTTTGGAATGCAATAAAATAAAAATATTAATTTTCATGGAATGTAAAAAAAAATAAAGATTAAATAATTCTAAGAAGATAAGGTTTTGGTTCAAAATAAAAAATTGCCTTAATTCATTTCATAATCCTTCAATATTTAAAAACCGAAGACTCTTGTGCATTTAGAACTTGGGGCTTCAATGTTAAATCATCTTGAACTAGTTATTATCTTCTTTTAATTTAAAATTTATAACTGATTATAATTAATAAATAAATAAACATTCGGCCTAAGTCAACTAATACTAGTTTTAATATTTTAATTTGAACTAATCCCACTTCTTATGACAGCAGAAGATAAAATCTCCAACCTAATTTTATGCGTGTTTTTAAGTATAAAACATATCATGTGAATTACCCAAATAACCAACAAATTGGATCTCATCTCGATTTCACCAAGTGCCAGCTTCTTCTAAATGAACCTTGATGAATATTCTTAGTAGGTAAGAATGTCGTCTTCATAAAAATAATTGGTCAAAGTGAAAAAAAAAAAAAAAAGAATTCAAATAAAACTAAACTTATTTAAAAAAACTATTAACGCCTGAATATTTTTATTTATAATATCATGAATATCAATCGAGCAAATAATGGTAGTTATAGTTTCAAATAATTTAGAAATATTTGTAATTCATAAAATAAGCTGTAAATGTCTATAACTAAGATTTATAAATCAACATATCCTATAGTCATGTAGCCTATTCTCTATTAAAACAAGTCAACAACATTACATAAAGACTATTACATGCATTATATAAATTAACTAAAGATATATTAAAGATTGAATAATAATCTATAGACTTATCCATAGTAGTCTTGCATATTACAAAATTCAAGGAGCTCATTCACAATAATGAAATGCACAGATTTAAGGAATTTCAAATGAGAGGAGCATACTGGTAAGGATCTTTCTACATTATATTCTTTTTCATTTATTTAAGTTTTGTCTCACTTAATTTCACTGAAAAGATTGTATACAAGAGAGTCGTACTGTTCATAGAGCATTGAAAGAATATCATATACCTTTTCATTCACTAAAGTTTTCCTATAGGGTTTTGCCTAACAAAATTTTAATTAAACATATTATTCTAATGTAGTAGTCATCGAACCAGGAGTTTTGATAAACTCGCAATCACCATGTTTAGATTGTCCTGAGCTTATAAATAAAGGTTTTTGAATTTATAACTAAATTCTTCCTCTCGTTGCCTTCTCTATCTTCATGTTTAAATAATAAAACTATTTATAATTTATCCTATTAAATTATTATTTTTTTTAAAACTTATATTTATAAAATATTACAAAGAATATTTTAGTTACTTAAAATTTTATAATAGCTTTAAACGTTTTAATTTTTTAAATAATAAATAGTTTGCAATTAAAAATAAATAGTTTGCCATTTTTTTGAACTGTTTAAAATAAAAAAATTAAAGTTATAATACACCACGAGTCCATTGATAGCCGTCCGATCCTCTCCCCAGTCGATAGATCGTCAATTATTTCCCCCTTTTTTGGGCAAACAGAAAAAAAATCACCGCGCTTTTCCGAGGGCCCTCACCCAATGTATCGGCCGAAATTTCACCAATTTTTTGCAGAAGTTTAAATCCTTGGTGCTACAGGGAGACATCAAATTCCAATCAACGAGTTCAAAATAATATTTATTCTGTGAGGAGAGAGAAAAACCAGGTCATCAGCATTATAAACTATTTTATCATATATAAAAGGTCAAAAACCATCACTTCAACGGACTAAATATGCCGAAATGGTGTCTGCGCTCTGCTGTACCCACGCATGCTTAGACACTGGAAAGGTTGAAATCAGGCTGCTTTATTTTTCTATAAAAAATTGAAATAGCATTTGAGCAAATTCATAAAACCAGCACTTAAAACCAAGCATGTTTAATCAATGCCCGTCCACTGTGCACAAGCATGCTCAGACGACTTTGCCAAGGTAACGATCAGTAAGTCTAATTTCCAATTTCCAATTTCCCATATAGAGTCACTAAGCATGCTTGAAAATAATCAGATCCCTGGGCATGGCAAAATGGCAGACATGGAGAATGTTCGTCTTTGGGAACTGTACAAATAGCAACTTCTATCCAACCTAAGGCAACATCATTAGCTTTTTAAAAATGAACACCAAAAAACTTGGTAAACATTGTTATAAACGTTAAGGAATTTCAAAAGTTCGGATCCCTTATGTTTAACCTTTTTAAGCATAAATAACCTAACAAAGTTGCACATGTCAGCAGTTTCTTAAGTGTTTCAACAAGTAAAACTTCTAAATGGCTTCTGTGATTTCATACATACTGACTGTTTGAGGATGAAATCTTCCCGGCTGGTTAGGAAGACACACCAGATGATGAGTTTTTCCTGGAGCAGTTCATCTCTCCTTGAGGTTCTGGTAATGCCTCTTCGTGGCAGATTTCCTTCACATTGCAGGTACATGGTCAATGTTACTCCCAGATTCCTGAAAAAATATTCAATCATCCATACTAAAAAGTTACCTTGGATGATCCTGTGAGATTGAAGGGTCCATAATGAGGCTGATCTGAATGTTCAAAACCAAACGAGGTATCTGAATTGTTCATGTTTGTCATCGTGGGTATGGCAATTGGTTGGCTGGTAAGATCAAATGTAGTTTGCATTGAGATTTCTTGATTAGCAGGAAGTGTGCCAGTTCCACTGTTGCTAAGCAATAGATTTCCCTCAGCAAAACCTGCTCCCGTTTGGGGCAGCTGCGTAGGCTGCAGTGCTCCTGGTAAGTAGATTGGATGTAAACTTAATCCATTTCTCATTGTTAGCATCTGTAAAACCAATCACAAAGAAAAAGATCAGAAATCTTGTTGATTCTGCTTCAATTCCTGGTATTATATTTTGTCACATGAAGAAGAAATTACAAGAACATTAGTTAACAATTTCAAAATCAAACAGAACACCAAGCTTTATTTAGCTACATACCCATTCTCTAACAAATTAGCAAAATAATTTTAAGGAGCATTATATTATTTTATTTAAAATAATAATAATAACAGCATTTGGCTTCAATTTACAGGTCAGCCAATACAACTTTATCATTTTTATTAAAAGGGAATGCCTGAACTTACAGATAATAGATTCAAGGTAATTGGTAAATGTTCTTTAACTCCAGGATTGTAAGTGGCTATTTGTTTTACAACCTAAGTAGAAATTTCATGAAAATGGACATGTAGAAAGTGATTAAGATGTTGGCCTCATTAATTATCACACTAAAATTAGGACTCTATAAGATCTTTTGCAAAAATGAAGTTAGTGCAAAGAAAATCACCAAATGTAGGAGAGTGATTCAATTCGAGTTGAAGATGCTATAATGGCAAGAGGAAGGAAACCAAGCTCAATCATGAGTATATGAAGGGTCAGCCCTGTAATCTAAAGCAATAAAATAAATGAGGGATCAGGCTCTGTAATCTAAAATAATAAAACAATAAGCAGCATTCAGAATACACTAGTACAAACCTATAAACTAATTCTGCTAAGTGTTCAGATCCAGTTACTTTCCAGAAGTTCAATCTGACAAACCTACACTCAAGATGAACTGCACTTTTTCTTTGCTAAATTATTGGGAAAAACAAGGCACTTTGCTTAACATGGAATAGCCCAGCACTCCCGCAAGGAATTAATATCTCACAACCCCAACTCATGATCTATTCTGCTTTTGTTGCTAGACCTTGGAATGTGTCTGATACTATCACTTAGAACTAGTATTGGATGATGGAAAATGACTGGCCAAATTCCTCTATTAGAATAAACATATAAATGAGCTTTAAATTATTTTAAAGTTTTTATATTAGTTCCACACGCACTGAGTACACTGAGTTGATCAAGAACTAGTCACAGATCCTGTGTTTCTAAATGGATTTCACAAACACCAGAACCAAGTAGTTGATACTAGTATAAAACATGACATTCTATATTGAGTTTACAAGTAGAAACCGGTCTGGAGTTGATGAACATAGGCAAAAAACGTTCCATGAATTGACTAATCCAAAACATATTTGAAATCAGGCTATTTCTTACTAGATTTTGAGGAGAACAATGGATTTCTAGTCATTTTAATAGCCATAACAGCCACATCATATTCAATCAGAATGTTCCAGCCAGATTGAACATATTCCAAGACATCACTAGCAAATTGATCCGCTTGGTCCAACTCAAGGTTCTATGTGAATCAAATCAAAATTGGGGTATCAAGACAACCTAATTGCTAATGGATTTTTGCCCATGATTTATGATTCAATACAGCACATATCTGGCACCATTAGGATGATTATTAAATTAATTTTACTATCATTCACCTGACAATTTCATGACTAGATTCATGTTTGTATATCCCGACTTAATGGACATGGAGACTTATCCTTGATACCAATCCCATGCCTTAATGAAATAATTTTGAAGGTTACACAGGCTAAGAGTGAAATAAATACACTGATATTGACTTACAGAAATAATGATGGTAAGTAAGCAAAATCATCTATAGCTGCAATTGACAATCACACAGTCACAGACGAAAAGCAACAAAATAGATGACAACCTGCAATTGAAGCAAATATTTGTCCCAAAACATAAAGAGAACACTAACCTGAACTTGGAGCTGAAGCTGCTTCAGGTATTCGATGGCTTCATCCAACATTGAAGCCTTATCCGTCTATAATAAAAAGGACGTCAAAGCATTAGCATTCACACACAGCTCAAGAGCATACAGGTTTTGGATTACGTACCTTATTAGAATTAGGAATTAAATTCTGCAAGGCTTTCATTTTTTCATTTATCCTGCTCCTCCTTCTCTGTCCACCAAATTAAAACATTACAACCCAGAAATCAAAATCTATAACAACAATACATATTCGACGTCAGAGCCTCATAACCCAACCTTTTCTGACAAATTATGGACCTCAGCTGCTCTGCTCCTCTTTGAAGAAGACCGAGACGGGGCTGGATTCGAGGGCACATCCGATGCTTCAGGACCCTTCTAAGTTCAACAAGAATCAACCAACGAAAAATTTCAAAAAAGATCAAACTAAGGCTCCGTTTGGTAGCTGAGGAAGTGTAGAAAAATAAAAAGAAAAAAAATCAAATATTAGAGTCTAAAATTATCCGTGATATAGGATCTCATAAAACAAAGCAGACTCCATTCAACCAAGACTAATACAATTATTTTGCTTAATTGAGTTGTTCTATTCTTAAGAAAACACAGAAATTTTATTTACTTTATTTTCCTCCATTCTCTCAGCAACCAATCGGATAGTAAACAATTCCTTGAACTGAAACTACCTCGCTATCACAACCAAAGTCGTCCACGCTATTCTCCATGGAAAACATTCTTCTCTTCCTGGAAAGCGTGATCGCCTCAGAATCCACAGCAGCAATAGAACTGAAAGTGTTCCCAGCACTCTCCTTCATACCCGCAGGGCAATAGGCCCCGTGATCTGAGAAGTTAATGCCGGTGGAGGATTCAACCACGGCAGATGATCCAGCCGTAGAGATTCCGCTCCTAACTCGGCAGTCGGAGTCGGAAAGAATCGCCGATCGAGAGAACCGGCGCCGATCCTTCTGTGGAGACAACACTTCGGCGGCGGAAGCCTTCTCCGGATGTAGTAGCGCAGGCGAAAAGGAGTGCGCGTGCTTGGCCTTAATAGTACTAGTAGTAGTAGAAGAAGAAGACTGATTATGGAGGAAGTGGTGAAGAAACGCAGAGATATCTTCTGATTCGAGAGCGAGAGCGGTGGCAGAAGAAGAAACGTTGGTTCCATACAGATCCGCCATTTTTTTTTCCCTTAGAAATCAGAAATCGAGAAAACGAAATGGAAGAAGAATAATCAAACGCCAAGGTTTTGTTCGTATCCCCTTTTCTCTGCAAGACGCATTTCTCTCTCTTTCTCTTATTTTCTCGGGGTTTCTTTCTCTCTCTCTCTCTCTCTCTCTCAAAGATGGCTTACAGAAGTTGGATAGCTTAAGAGAAACTGCTTCCAAGTTATAATCAAAATTTGATTATTCTCCCGCCTTAATTATCGTGATTAGGATTTAGGGTTAATTGAGGAGAAACACCCAGTATTTTATGTTATTTCGTAAAGACCCCAGGTTTCTTTAATATTTGCAAATGTGAGTGGGGGATTGGTAGCCGTTTTGTCAGATTGAAAATTTTCGCACATACAGGCATGAGCCATGGGGCACGTACATGGAATGGAATCCGATGCTAATCTCCCTCACCCTTCCGCCAGGGTCAAATATATTTATTTGAGTTGAAAGGCTATTTGGGAAGGCGTTGAGGAATGTGGTTGAAGAAACGGTGAAGCCCTGAGGCTAAGGGTGACATTTATACTTTTACCCCCGCCTCAATAATGACGAGGTAAAAACTGAAACCACATTTGTCATCATTCACTGTCTTATCCAACCAAACTGAATTTATTAAGAGACAAAAAGTTGCATTCCCAAGGTCTCTTTTGGTGGCGTGTGGCAAACATGGTCTGCTTCACACGGTATGACATTTTTATTTCTTTCTTTTTCTTCCTATTCCCCCCTCTCTCTCTCTTTCTCCACTTTGATTTATAGTTCTCTTCTTCTATGAGTATTCAATTCAACCAACGCCTCACGCCAAAATGTAAGGCATGGTTATTGTACTTCTTTGGAGATCTGCTTCGTTTGTCATATGGATTAACATTTTTGTTCTTTTCTTAAAGAAAAACAAATGGTCTTTTCCTATTTCATTTTTCACGGTTGTTTGCTATGGACCAAAAGGGTAGAATCAAAGCGGTACAAGGTTAAGTGGGTGGGGACTGGGGATGGTTGGTTCAATCAAAATTGATTTGGTTGGGATGGGGATTCCATGTTTTCAGAATTCTCACACAGGTTACAATTCTACCTTAGTTATTTGTTTCTTACTTCTTTTCAACCTGTCATTTTATGCAGGCATCGGGAAGGGAATTTTGCAGTCTCTCAGGTCCCATGGATGTGAAATGGATTGTTATTTCAATTTCTCACATTGAAAATAGTTTTAACCATCTACCATTCCTGCTCCAATCCCTTTCAATCATCTCTATCTTATGTTTGTAATTAAAGCAGCCTCTTTATAAAAAAAAAAAAAAAAAAATCTCAATCTGCATTAATTTTTTAAAATATTCATCAAAAAAAGGTTAGCTTGCCAAATCAGCATCCAGTGATCGTAGTTTTAACCTTAAAACTAAAACCACACTAAGGTTTTAATAAGGAAAAAAAAATACTAATTAACGGTAATTTTAATACAAAAATAAAAAATAAAAAATAAAGCGGTCAATGATATCATGAAAAAAAAGACTAATTTAATTAATATCTTTAAAAATACTTTATACTTTTTCTTTTTCCTTTTTTCGAAATGGATTAGTTTTGTAACAAACTCTATGCAATATCAAAATATTATAATCGCCATAACAGAATTTAAATCTATTACAATTTGCTAGTTGCCAGGCATTCATTGTCTCGGCTTGAAGATTTGGAATGGAGCGTGGGAATTTAAGGAGCGTTGGAATTTAAGGGTATAGAAACAAAAGACTAATAGAATAAAATAAAATAAATTAAAAATAATTTATAAAAATAAAAATAGAAATTATTTGCACTCTTCCTACAATCCCCCATAGAGTGTAAATGTTATTTATTTATTTTTTATTTTTTTTTTGAAGAAAAAAGAATTCAATGCATCAATACTAGTGTCCAAAGGCTATGAACCGGTCTTAGGACTAATAAGTATTGAATCATAAAACATGGTGAAAATAAATTTTTATGAACCAATGTTTCTTTATGTAACTTAAGGGACTTTTATCCACATTGGTTTTCTCAACTACACTACCAGCTTTACAAAATGGGTTGGCACAAATAGGTCATGTGCCCTACCTGGATATTCATGAGAGCTCTAGAGAACTTGTCTAAGTTCTCATAGGAAACGGTCCCACCTCCACTCTGATATAGGTGAAGTTATCAAGTATGTTTTGCATTTAAACATATCATCCATAAAGAATATGGTATTCATTAAGAGTAAACACTCAACCTTAGTCAATGCAGAATACGCTCTATCTACACTATAGAGATGGACTCTCATACAATTAGAGTTGATAGAGCACTTCAAGTCAACAAACAATTTGTTATTACCCATATAAACTTACTTCATGGAATTTTCATTCTAATAGGTTGGGTTACCACCATTCTTGACTTCTGTAATAGGCATAAGCCCCATCCCCATCGATGTTTCTTCCACTAGTTTCTTATTTAGTGGTTTGGTCAAAGGATCAATCAAATTCAACTATGACCACACAAATTCAAAGGATATAGCCCTTGTTTCAAGCCGCTACCGCACAATATTGTGCCTTAGGCGTATATGCATGTTCTTCCCATTAAATATTTTACTCTTAGCCTTAGCAATTGCAGTTTGGCTATTACAAATCATAGACATAGACGGGACTGGTCTTGTCCATAAAGGGATATTTGCTAAGTCACTCAACCTCAGAACTTGCCTTTTCTAAAGTAATAAACTCAACCTCCATAGTAGACCGAGTAATGCAAGTTTGTTTGGTAGACTTCCAAGAAATTGCACTCCCACCAAGGATGAAACATATCCACTAGTGGATTTCATCTCATCTGAATCCGAGATCCAATTTGCATCACTAAATCCTTTAAGGACACTTGGAAATCCACTAAAACACAAACCATAGTTAATGATGCCTCTCAAATACTTAAGGACTCTATGATCAGCAGTCCAATGGTCCTAATTAGGACTTTGGATGTATCGACTCAATTTACCTACTGCATATGCAATGTCAGGTCTAGTACAGTTCATTAAGTACATTAAGCTCCCTATGATCTGAGCATACTCTATTTAGGTAACTCTATGTTCTCTATTTTTCTTCAATTATAAGCTAAGATCATAAGGAGTTGACACTGGTTTACAATCAAAGCGTTCAAACTTCCTTAGGATCTTCTCAACATAGTGCTCTTGAGAGAGTTTAAGCCCATTAGGTGTTCTAGTTATTTTAATTCTTAAAATCACCTCTGCCTCTCCTAGGTCTTTCATATCAAACTTAAAACCTAGGAATTTCTTGATCTCACACACAACCTCTCAGTTAGTTCCAAATATCAGCATGTCATCAACATAAAGGCAGAGATAACCACACATGTGTTATCCTTATACTTGCTGTAGATACACTTATCAGCATCATTAATGGAATATCTATTAGTTATTAACACATGATCAAACTTGTTGTGCCAATGTTTGGGAGCTTGTTTTAACCTTTCCACGACTCATATGGAGTTTTACCAGTTTTCTAGGTTGGTAATAGATGAAAACCATCTTCTAGTTTTGAGTCAATCAAAATGTGTCTTAAATTCACTACATCGATTGCAGAAAAAACCATTTCTTGTCGTCTCTTAAAGAATGTCCCGTAGAAGGAATCAATTTTAGAAATGTCAGGACGGGTGTGAACTAGAAAAACTTTCATTTGGATATAGACTAATAAAATAAATTAAAAATAATTTTTAAAAATAAAAATAAAATTATTTACACTCTTCCTACGTCAAATGCCTTGCATATGCCTTGCATGCTTCCCCAATATTTACTCGCTAGCGAGTAATGAGGTAGGAGTGTCGATTGTGAAGCCTCGAACAACCCTGACGGGTAAATGTTTTTGATGGGTCTTGCCAACGGAGCTTTGATGCAAAAGGTTTCACAAGGTTTGAGCAGCCTCCTGCACAATCGGAACTCTAGACTTTCCAGGGTTCATTCGATTAAATCCACTGGCTCTCCACAAGAAATACCAAGTTTACGTTCCAAACTTAAAACACACATCAAAGCATTTTATCATTTCAAAATCAACAATGATAATAGACAGAAGGATACACCGCACATTATAGAAGTAACCAGTAGGCAAAAGACTCTTATAAACTACTTAATAAAAAAAAATGTATTCTTTCCGATGATCAATGCTGTTCATGAATAAATGAAAAGTTAAAAACAAGTTTTGCTTTAATGTCCCCCTTAATGGTTTGCAACCTCCCCCAGGAGATTGCCAGCTTTAATTAAAATATAAAGAAGAAAAGAAATACATCTGGGTCTTTGCATGACATAGAAGAGATTGATGCCATGAGAAACTAGCTCCCAAGGGGGAAACAAAGCAGCATCCGCCGGGTGTTGGTTTCACCACTCTCGGCCCCACCCTTGTGCAATCCTTTTTCAAGTAATAGCCTCAAAATAGCCCCTCTCATATACCCAGGGCAGTTGTTTTACAAATGGGGCACAAGTTCTTGTGCATCAGCCACTGTTTAATACAGCTATAATGGAAATCATGACCACATTCCAGAGTCCCAATATCTTCTCCATCTCCATATTCCTCCTGAAAATAATAAACCGACGGTTCATACAAAGTATAAACACAAGACATGGCCTGGTGAAGATGTAGAAAGAACATATCATTACCTGACAAATACAGCAGGGTTCCACTTCGACCTCAGCTCCTCTGGCCACTGACCAATATTTTCGCTGTTTCAGCCGCTTCAATATAGTTTCTTCGCTCAATCCAGTGCACACATCTCCGATGCGCTCTTCCAGAGCCAATAGCTCCTAACAACCCAATAAACATTGTATTTAGATAACAATCTCAAACAGGAGAACAAAATGCAAAGACATTTTTCATGTATTTTACCTCATAAGACATATTATCCACATCAAGTCGCATATCCCTATGACGATCATGAATATCAGCCACCCCAAAAAATACTGACTGGTCCAGGATCATGACATCCTAACACAAGCAAAAGCACATGTTATATGCCCCTGATTCAATTAGAAGATAACTAGCACCTGTATGTTGCAGCTAAACACAAGGATTCCATGTTCATCCACCAGCTCTTAGTTTATAGCAATCTCCAACACTGTTAAAGGAAATGACAAGATACAAACTTTTGGCTATTTATTTACATCTATATAGAAAAGAATCAAATGCGAGGCCAACTCCTAAAGCTGAATTCTTTTTTTTTTTCCTTAAATTTAAAGTTGTAAATAATTAAATGTCTTAGGCCTAGAACTTTCCATCCTCAAGTCTCACTTAGTACACAGACTGCTAATTTCAAAGAGTCGTGTATTATAAAAACCAAAAAGGAAAGTCAACAATATTGGGCCTACTATTTTCCATTCTCTCCCCCACCCCACCCCCCACCCACCACCCAATCACTTTAGTGAATATCTAGTAATCATGATCAGGCATCACCCTCCTAGTTATTGAGGTAAATGCATCTAATTGTAACAATGCATAAATGAATCTCATGAAGCAGTGAATTTAAATTGACCAATTTTTTTCCACTATGGCACCACATACCTCACATGAAACCACCTTTTTCCACCTCTCACCTCACATGAACCCAAATATACAGTCATAATTCTCATCATAAATATAAATCAAATTAAGTTAATAGAAACCAAACCAAACAACTCCCACCCTTTTCTTCCCTGTTAGATATTGGCAATGTTTTCCAGCCATTATTTCCACCACTAACAAATTATAAATTGGAAAAAATGAGAACCTTTTAGCTTATTTCATCTATTAATATACACAACATAATGTGTCTAACCTCAAATCGCAAGTCCTCACCCCTACGCATGAGATCCAAGACATTGCGAATCTGCTCCACATAAAAATGAAATTGTTAGCTACAATCAAATACCCCTTTTCCATTACCAGAATGTTTTTAAAACTAAGTAGAGAAATAAAAATTGCGATAAGCTTCCCAATGTATCATATCATTTAAAAACATTCAGCATCCATGCATAAGATGAAAAATATTTTCTGTTAGGAAGGTTCAATGCAATTTTTATATAACAAAACCAGGTGCTCACAGAGTAACAGCATTTATTTTCTTTGGAACTCATTCAGGATTTGAATTCATATGATGAGAGTGAAGGAAATAAGACATCATATGAAACTGAAAGAACATCTTTGACTTTTTTGTAAAATAACTTGACCAAATTACACGTAAATATCCCTGTCATATTATAAAATAGAAAGAACTGAAGAACTGAGCAACAAACATGCCAACTAAAACTTCAAATTGAAACCAAATTTTTCATTTGTCATTTACTATAGAAGCACCAAGAAATCAACATGCCAACTAAATTAAAGTGAAACTTTATTTTTCATTTATTATAGCTAATCCTGTATCTAAAATCCAGTAAAAATAAAATCAGAAAAATAAACCAGTATAGGTTAATCATGACACTGTTAACTCCGACTAACAACTAGGCCTTCAGTGCCAAATATGAGAAATTCTGTGGAAAACACACATGTCATCAGGAAGGAATGCCCTGGAGTACCAGTTATAGAACCAGGAGTCCTTGATGGAAACATGTTTGTAGCTTTGCAATGGCCAAAATCACCATATTTACTTACTTTTTCACACATGGATTTCAGGTATCATATTGTATGTAAAGTCAACAAGAACAAACTTATAGGCAACAGCAATCTTGCCTCACATGGTGGTTATGGACATCCTTCAAACTAGGGCATTATTCAAAGTATGAATTCTGCTAAACCAAAATGAATTTCTAATCTTTGAAAGTTGAGCGAGAGAAAAGCTAAGGGCCTGGTTTGGGAACTGTTCTTGAAACCAATTTTCTGTTGTTTAGAACAAAAAACAGTTTTTTAACTCCAAAAATATGTTCGTAAATTTTTTGTCTAAAACCAGTTTTTTGAGAATTAGCTGTCAAAACAAACTAGTTTTTAGAACAAATTTAAGTCATTTTCAGGAATGGTTTTATAGTATTCTGAGAAACAATTGTAAACATAAAGAATGCTTTGAAAACTTTTGCATTACATACAACTGCATAACACCTTCATGGACAATAAAGTGAGAAACTCATTTTTCATATCTGAGTTCCCAAATAGAATTTTTCTTTCCTAAAAACAGTTTATAACTGTTTTGTGAGAATTGCTTTTGAAAATGTTGCCAAACAAGCCTTTAAGTTTCAAAACAAGGAGAAAATCTCTCAAGCATCCACAAGTCCCCATTTCTAAAGGGTTGTTAGAGATGCACAAAATCAAAGATGAATAGAAATGATTTGGATAAAACAGAAATCCTGGTGATGGTGATAACAGTTGGACTGGTTTAGATCATGCAATGACTTCATATAACCATCAGATACGGTGTTTTGTCACATCAATCATCATGTCCAAAAATCTAATGAACAAAAGTCACCACAGAACCACAGACATGACAGATGTTTAGTTGCAACATATCTCAATGTCAAGCAATAAGGAGTTCAGGAACATACCTCAGATACTAGCCTGCTTCTTCCTTCACTGGCAGCAGCCAAGGTACGCAATGAATAGGGAATTCCGAGAACACCATCACCATGTCTTTCCATCAATAATGCTGACCTTGGATATGATTGATGATGCCCCTGGTTGCCAGCTCCAGATGAAGGCACCACCTCCTGTGAGGAAGGTGAAGGACCTGAACGTAATGGAGAATAGTTGCTGCTCTGGCCTCCAGAGTCAGCACCAACAGAAGAAAACAATGATCGGCGAACATATTCTGATAATCTTCGTGAATATTGTGAAGGAGGATCACGAGGAGGACCCCAGGTAGGAGCAGATGATGAATTGACACCTGAACTTGAGCCAGTCCGAGAAGTAGAAGCAGAATTTCCAGGGGTGGTCATATTTCCACCAGCTAAATTCCTATTTGTAGGATTTTGAGGCAAAGATCTGAGATCAATTGCAGGTAAAAACATTGAATGCTCCAGAGTGTTTCTTGGCATGCTTCTTGAACTGGATTCCTCACGAGGTGCAGCATCTCTCTCACCAGAAATGAGAGGACTTGATGAATTGCCATGTCTTGAGCTAGAAGCTCCACTCCATCTAAAAGATTGCATGGTTCTAGGCAAGTTAGGAGCATGGTTGACAACAGATTGGCTTTGAGAACTTGCATTGTCTGCTGCTGGCGTTGACCTCAAGTCTGGAGCATGATTAACTGGTATAAGTCTTGTTGACTGCTGGTGTGATGAAACATTAGAGTGCCTAACAGATCCACCTGTTGAAAATAAATTATGGGGCACAGAATCTTGCTGATGTGAAGGATTTATCCTCATACGGAAATTCCTATGAGAGCTTTCTGCACTTCCTGGCACATTTAAAACAGGAAGGCTGTCAGTAGCTACTCGCCTCACACCCAGCCCAAGTCTTGGGTTCACCTGTTCTGCAGGGCTAGCACCAATAATATTCCCTGAGGGGCTAGAGATACTTAAACCGTTACCAGCATTATAACGAGCGGGAACAACAGCATGCCATACATTATTTTCTGTTCGCTGAAAGCTGCTGGAACTCCCACCAACAGAAGATTGGCCAATGTTTCCTTCAAGGGCCTTCCTTTTACAGGACAAACGACGACCTTCCAAAGAACTACCTGGCCTACCATCATTCTCTTCCACCAAATATCCACCACTCAAAATGCGAGGCCCAAAAGGATCAGAAGAGCTACTAGCTGATGGAAGATTTTCTGACCCACTAGACTTGTATAAATTAGGGCATTCCAAGCCTTGACAATCATCACCACCAGAACCCACAAATCCTGCATTTAGATTAAGATTCTGAGCAATAGCATCAGAACTGGAACTTTGCAAAAACAAAGGTCCATTGACAATCTGATTGCTGCTAGGATTTACATTAACATTATCCAGTGAAAGCACATTTGATGGTTCACATCGGTGTTCTTCTAACCTTGGACCAGCTCCAGCACAACCACTCACCGAAGTTGCCCAACCATGTTCTGTTTTACATTCATCACAGCTGACAATATTTTGTGTGTTAATCGAACTGGGTTCACCTAAACTCCATCCACTCAAGTTTTGCCCTCCATGACTAATAGAATTCAGAAATGCAAGATTTGTATCACTGGGTGGTTGCATATAATCTGCTAACCGGTTTTCTGCAGGATTCCGCATATTATTCCAGCAAAGTTGCTGATCTAAACCAGCACCGCTTGATGTAGATCCATGGTCAAAGTTTAATGTTTCAGGCAAGGAACCAATAGCACCTTTTTGCCCTTGCATTAAGGCCAACTGGTAACTGCTTTAAAATTGTAAAGGTTCCAAAGAAAATTCCAATCCACACAGTAATTCACACAAGGACTTCTTTGGCCAATCTGAAACCATGAAACCACAAAAGGAAAAAAGAAAATTAATTGATTTGAAAGTTAAAGAATTATATAATCATGTAACAACATATTAACTCTTGCAAAACAAGTTTAATGTAAGAAACAATAGGGATGCAAAATGAATGGCAACCAGTTCACAAAGGAAAAGGCAGTCTGCTACTTGATACTCAAAATCCAAGTTTATCCAAAGAGCATATATTTTCAGAACCTCATTTTTAATTGCTAATCCATACAGAAAAATGGATATGAAAGCTCAGAACGTCTAGTCTCCTGTGAATACAGAAAAACGAACATTAAAAGGAAATACAATCAAGGAAATCAAGGAAAGAGCAGTTGATTCACAAGGACAAGAAGCAGAAAAAGTTGTCAAGAATGCATATGATGGATTCCCTGAATGACAATGACAACCAGTCAGCTGTTATGTATACAAGCCGTACAGGGCCACAACACAGCAACTGAAGGCAACCTGGTGAGCTAATAATCAGAAGGTAACCCATCAGATGCCATCTCAACCTGCAAGCAATTTAGCAAATATATCCAAAGGCAACTAAGACCGTCATATTCATTTACTAAACTCAATACACTTTCTGCAATTAGAACAAGCAGATAAATTTCCTAATATATCACCACAACACTTCCAACCCGCTCAAAACAAAGAAAGGAGATAAAAAGCTTCTGATTAGACAACTGCATCTCGCTTGTGCACCATTTTAAGATCACCCCAGATCAAATCCTATACTACAAATAAGTCAAGACAACTAAAAGGGGCAGGGTTTGAGAACACCAAACCACCCTACAAAAGGAAAATCAAACATTCGAAGCAGGTAGTGTATACAAAATTGTATCCTTCATTCAGCATAATGGAAAACATATCCATTTACAACCAAGAAATGTGCACCAATTACAGAAAGGGTTTGCAAAAATCCCAAAATAAAGCACCACACATTAGGTGAAACTGCAATCAGCTTCTATTAAACAGAAAATAACAACGTAAACAACAGAGAACAGACTAACAAACATTCTGATCAGATTTTAAAAATATTAGGCTGAAGAGAGAAGAGTTTCAAACAGAACCCATGATGCTCCGTTTGGTTGCTGAGAAAATGTAGGAAAAAGAAAAGAAATGTAAAAAAAAAAAAAAAAAAAACTTCCTATAAATCGAGACCTGGCAAAGGCTGAGCCGAGATTTTCTTTCTTTAGGGAGGCAAACTTTTTTCAACACAAATCAAAAGATTAAAAAAATTTCCTTTTCTTCATTTTTTTTCCGCTTCAGTTTCCTTAGCAACCAAACGACGACGAAATGAATCCGTTCTAATCTGCGCCATTTATTTATTTATTCATTTTTATAAATAAATTAAAAAAAAAAGTAAAGAAGAAAAATCCGATAAATAAACAAAAATCCTTCAAATCCGATACTGTCATGAATCGATCTTCACCACCCCTAAAAACAACAACAAACAAAAAAAAAGGACAAAAAAGAAAAAATCATAGAAAGAGAAAGGAGCGAATCCGAGAGACATACCAAATGATAGAAGAGCAGGAGATGAGCGGAGAAGAAACCGATGGATCTACAATAAGAGGGCCAAAAAAAATGAAGGAGAAGGCTCTCTTTCCCCCCTTAGCTGCTTCCTCGTTTTTTTCCCCTTCCTGGAGAAAAGATAGAGAGGGGAAAAAAGAGAGAGAGACGACAAACACAGTGAGGAAAGGGAGAAAGAGAGAGGGTTAGAGGAGATGAGAATGGTATGAAGAGAGAGAAGTTAATAGTCACACGAGCAGCAGTTTCCTAACAATTCAATTTAATAAACCAACAAAGCCGAAGGTGTCCTGTTGGCCCGCTTACCAAATGCCCCTCTGGTCTCCGCCTTTCCGCCCCCCTCTCTCGTCCCATGCCCCATCACACGCCCAACACCCTCTCCCTCTCTCAAATTTAAACCCATCTCCCAATGCCACTGGCGAACCCACCTGCCCCTACCCTAACCTCAACCTGAGGTGTGTCTCACCCTAACACCACAACTTTCAACCTTAATGCCTCTACACCTGGTTTCCCTTCAATACCCATGGACCCATCCATTTCTAAATACGTTGCATTTTCCATATTCTTATAATAAATTTACTGGAAAGGAAAAAAATCTTGTATGATAATTTCTAAATATAATGTATCTGATTTTTGGTATATTTTTGAGGTGGGATGCATCTAATGGGGGATTATGATTTTAATGCTACACAACTTGTGCGCATAATAAATAAAATAAAAATAAGGGAAATGGGTAAAGGAGGTGTGAAGACAAAGACTCTTTTGCCTGTGGTTTAATGGGATGAATAAAGAGGCGTGCAAGTTCAAATGGTTGTATTACCCCAACACCCTTTCAATGGCACCTCCTACCGTTCATATATCTCATTCCTGGCGTGGGTGGGCCTCTCTTATTCTCGAGTCTTTGGTCCTATACGTGCTTTTTCTTGGCTCACCTTTCAAAGGTGGTTGCTTTGCTTTTTTATCTTTGTATTTTTATGGATTTATGTTAGGCCAGAAAATAAGGTCCTAATCTAGACATGTGGATTGCTTATATAACCCATTGCGTAACAGCTCCTATTAGGAAAAATAAAATAAAGAAGAGTAGTGATTCCATGCGCCTAAGGGAATATTGAAAATTTTATTGTACGTGCTTTTGAGGTCAGACAAGGTGAGCACTTGGCGAGGAACCCTGACAACTTGAGGCGCAATTTTGTGAACCACTTGAGTGAATGAATGTGGCTTTCAAGTGCAAACGTCGAAGAAGAGGTCTTCACCAAGTGCGGCTGTGTGGAAAATGGGAATAGAGTGGGGTCTTAAACAAGGAGTCGAGTGGTTCAAGCAAAGAGGCGTGGTCGTTGGCATCAAAATGGGGCCTAATCCTTTTATCATTTCACCATTAAATCCTTTTCTGGAAAGGTGGGTGTGTGTGGTGATTGAATCATTTAATTTTGGCTGAGGAAAAACTCATGAACCGCCCTGGGTCTGAATGGACTGGGCATGAGGATTAAGATGACCCACCGCCATTAGCATGTGTGACCATATGGGAGAGATGAAAATATTGCATGAGTGACAATGATTATACACGTTGAAAGCGAGTTCATTTTTAATTTAAAAGTCGAACACGAGAAGGGGGTAAATAAACGACAGTAAAACGCCCATTGACCTGTTAAACCACCACTACCACCACCACCAAGTAATGACAAGAAATGTAGGGTTGATGAAAACGTCTTAGATGCAATTTAATGGATAGGAATCCAGACGCCAGAACAATAGGCGTCTAGATGGCTCACATATTGATGTGGCTGTCGACAACGTCAAAGTCCTAACATCCCAAGGGTTTTGCGTTTTCATATTGAAAATAACCTTGCCCTTAGCCCCATTTCTTGCAGTGGAGTTTCCAGTTACATCAAATAATGTGATACACGTGGCTCTATTCTTGCTGGACAAAAGACGTGTCAACAACCTCTTCAGAAGAAAAGTTTGGAATAAAGATGGTGGATCATCGCATTAAAATCCTGGAAACTACCGAGTTGTTGCACCAGAGTTTTAAATTCATCTTCACCTCTTCTGCAAATTCTATAAAAAAAAATGGAGATTGTGAGAGCTTACTAATCATGTGTGTCTTTCTCAGAACTCAGAAGCATGACTCCATAATCCAACAGTAGTCTCAACCCACAATTACTATCATACTCCATTGCAATCCATAGCTTTTAATAGTTTTATCTACCTTAACAAGAAAATTTGGTAAAGGAAATTAGATCAAGCTAAAAGCAATAGTCTTGCTAAAAGGCAGGGGTAATTTACAGCCCGCAGGGAAAATATAATTTTCCCATACATGAGAACAGTGATAAAGAAAAATCTCCTTCAACCCAAGCCAGGTGAAGCAGCAGATACTGATTGATTGGCTTCGTAAAATATATCAATCTCCTGTGTTCCTCTGGAGAAAAATGCCTATCAAACCTAGAAGGATAAACAAATGAGAATCACCAATCTTTACCTAAAACAAAATTGAAAGATGAAGATTAAATAAAATTGCATAATTACCTTGACAGGCAAAGCCAGTCTGCCATGACTTATCTTTTAACTTCACAGCCTTCTTCTTTTGCCGGGTGTCTCAACTTCACAACAAATGACAGCATATGTCTTCATTTGATGCTATCTAAAGCACTTTCAATATTTAAATCCCTTCCTTTTTCTTGTGGGGATTATCTAAACCCCATGGCCAATCAATTTTAAGGCAATAATTTAATCCAAGCATCAAAATTTTTTAACCCCGTTCTCTTGAACCAAATGCTTTAATGTCTAACCAATCATTTCAATGTCTATCCTGACTGATCAATGCCCAAAAGTGGGTAAACAAGATCATCCAACTCTATGAAATCTTCCTCTAGAATGGACATTAACCCTTGAGTCGTACCATCTACAAACCTTGTGCCACCACTGGTTGACATCACCTGCACACCACCCACCATTCATGACACATTGAGGAATGTTGCTAATATGAAAAAGGAAGACAAAGAATTAGTATGAAGAGAACAGAATATACGGCCATGGGAACTGGATAAATATACATAATACATGCATGCTCAGTTAAAAAATTCATTTGCAGAATCAGGCAATAGAAATTTCAGTTCTGCCACTAAAATATGGATGTTAATCAGAGTGAATATTAAAGAAAAAGTTACAGAATTCAAATAATGAGCAGAGAAAACTACTTTGCAGGGAACTAAAAGGGAGTACAAGAAAAGAATTATGAAGTCCAATCCCAATTTCAAAAGGGTTGGAACATCCACAATAGCAGCTTCAGGTTAATAACTTAATATGAACATTTGAGATTTGAAATTTTTTTGTGGATATATGTGAATTCTTCGTACCATTGACTGCAAATTTTTCCACTGCAGTCAATCATAATTCAAACATCAGCCAAATCTGTGCAATGATAAGAAAACATTCATGAGGACAGCAAGTTGTAACCTCATACAAATTGCATTGCAAAAGACTACATATTGCATTGATATACGATTTTTTAGTTTCCATATACATGTTTCAAGTCTTGAAAAAAAAAAGAGTGAACTTTTGCATATATGGCAGTTTGTAATCGGTGACAGCAAAAAAAAAAATAAAATTACATCATGAACTTGCTTACATTGTGAAAAACAACATTCTGAAGTAGAAAACAAATAGTATAACAAGCCCTTGAGGACTGGCTCCAGTGGTAAGGAGTTGAAGTGTGGCTGGAGAGATTCCAGTTTAACTCCCAGTGAGGACAAAAATTAAAAACAAAAAAATGTTTACCTATCAAAAATATTAAAATTTGGTATAAAATAAGTATGGTGAATGGCATGTGCAACATAAATATATATTATGGTATTGAAGTTTCATCAAAGAATGTAATACCTGGAGCATGATAATGAACAAGATACTATTTGAGTCTAGATATAACAAGAGAAAATGCTGAAGTCTTACAGGATTATGTGGCTGAATACCCAAGGGAAAGTTAAAGTCGGCAACAAACCCCCGGTGAGTCATAACTTGACCATCTAGTTCACTAACCAATCTTGCTGAAATCTTAGGGATCTCATTTTTTGTGTCAACAGAGTTGTCACCATGCACGTTAGCTTCAACAATGTCAGATGTTGCGGTTCCATCATGCTGAATACCAACATGACGTACTGCTGAAACACTTTCTTCACCACAAGAACTTATAACATGGTCTGATGCATTGTTTCCACTTGGAGATTTGACAAATACTCGGCATAGGACAAAAGAAGCCTGCGGATGGTAAAAATCTGAGATTCCATAACAGCAATATAAGACAATCTTGTAAAATTGAGCAAGCAACCTCCACTCTCTGCCCACCCAAAAATACCATCAACCCCCCACAATTTTTTATTTCTGTAAAATCCTATCTGAATAGAAGAAGACCTTCACTATATCAATACGACATCATCTATGGTGGAGATGAAAGAATAAGAAGCCACTTCATTGTAGTATAAAACATATCAGAATGACTCATTGATTGACAAGATGAACAAGTTACTTGAATCGATCAAATGAATATTTTAAGCTTAATCACATTTGCAATCTACACTTCTGTTGATCAAGATGTTTCTAGCATAGCATGACTGCAAAGTACAACAAGAATCGATGAATTCAAATTGCTGTTCCAAGATAGTACAGTTAGTAGGATTGTGCGATCCAAGTGGGAGTTAGGGCTATTTCTACTGTCTTGTATTTTTAGGTCCATGAATACTATAAACAGTGAAGAAATGCATATCCAGTCTCCTTCATGAATGACTTCACTTCCAACAAAGTTTGCAAAGAGTAATGCATACCAAAGTTTGCAACAGGACTAGTGCAGAATAAAAGCTGTTTCACTGAAATAAAAACATGTTATTGGCATAAATTAGTTATCAAAATCATGTGGATGCAGCATATAAACATTTTCCTTCAGCATCAGCATTCTACTTTCCTATTTGGCAGAAGATAGCAACCCTTCACTTGATGCTTGAGCAGACTTAAGATGCTAGTTCTCTTAAAAATATATTTGCAAATGCCAGTTCAATTTTTTTCTGTTTGCTGATACATGAGTACTATAGCGTAGATAACAAAAAGATATTTCTCTTATAGTTCTTCTGAAGTATGGTGGTGGAATCATTCTCCATTTAGTAGGAATTTCGTGGAAAGGTCCACTTCTTGTCTTGGTTGCCTCAAAGTCTTAGTTGATGTGGAAGGATACAAAGGATGGGAAATCTTCAGTCAAATTTGCCTCTACTTTTTTGCTACTGGCAAGAGGAGGGGCTCTTCCTATGGCAGTGGTTTGGAATTTTTGCATCCCACAAAAGTGGGATGTTTTGAGTGGAAGTGATTTGGTGGAGATTTTGATGTTGGATCAGCAAAGTAGGAGAGCTTGATCCTTGGCAAACCATTGCTCTCTCTTTGGGAAGAAGAAGAATCAGTTTATCACATCCTTCTTCATAGTCAATCAAGGGTCTTGTGGCATTTAATAATCTCCATATTTAAAGTGGAGTGGCCATTAGAGACTCCTCTAAACTGGCATGGGACTTTTGCGAGGAAGAGGCACATAAAAGTGTGGAACACAACTCCTTTGTGCCTTTTTTTGGAGTATTTGTAAAGGGAAAAATGGAAGATCATTTGAAAATATGGAAATGTCAGACCAGACCTTTAAAATGTCATTCTTATGTAAGCTCTTGCACTTGGCTAGAAGATCCTCAGATGTGACTTCAATATCAATGATTTTGTTTTACCTTCTTTTATTGACACCGTCTATATACTTCTTGTATGCCTTAGTCCCCCTTTTGATTGACCCTATGCATAAAATTTTCCTTCTCCTATCAAAAAAAGTGCAGAGTTGAGATCATTTATCCTAATTCTAGGACATCAGGAGCCTAGGTTATGGAGTACTACCCAGTAAATCCATCAGGGAATCTTGTTTAAGGAATTTGGAAAGCCCAACACTTCATATTAACAATGCCAATTATTTGGAATTGAATTGGTATTACAAGGTTATTCGCCACTACTATGATAACAAGTGATATTAACATGCCACCAAAACTTGGTAATAGAAATATAACCTTCCATTTCTATGTAGGATAGATAGGAGACGGTGAATTCATATTTTTGGTCTTGGCTATTGCAGTCAGTGCAACTCCAAAATCATGGGGAAATTGTTTCTCAAAAGTGCCAAGTGAATTGAGGCACTTCCTAACATCTTTAGAAATATTGATCAAACACATCAAATTTAGCAGGACATGTCTATTAATGCTACCAAACAAGTATTTTGACATTTAGGGGGGTAAAGATGGAACTAGGTCATTCTCAGGCCTTTTAAGTGCAGTATTCCGTGCATTGAGTTCAATTCTATAATCTCCATCACCATCATACATCACTGACAATGCTTAATTATGCAAAATGAAACTTTCCAAATCATTAAGAGCATCTAAACTAAAGCCACTAAAATTTTCAAAGCATGAAATTGATACTAATATTTTAGTATCTGCTTTATGTTTCACCAATTGGCAATCTTCAGCAAACAAGCATGCTTATCAAAAAGAAGAAACACACACACATTCAGCAAACATGAAATAAGACACATTGCTGACACGAAAGAATCAAAGCCCCACAAGGCAGTTTTCCACACTGCAAAGTATTGGGACTCGCAACAATTAGCCAACAACATTGGTGCATTCAAATCAGAGACTACACTTACAAGCACGTGTATTTCAATGGAAATGAACAACAGAAATTAAGAATAAAATCAACACTGATTATATAAAGTACCTTGAGGTGATCGACTAGGGCATATTCAAACATGACCCAATCGGTCCTCACCGCGCTTTTCGATGAATTGCCCAAATAAAAGGCGAAAGTCGTCCTCCTCCCCAGCGTAACCTTGTCTTTCCCAACCACCACATCCCTAACCCTACCCGTCCTCTTCCAAAACCCACCCCCAGCCTTCCTCCTTCCTTTCTCCTTCAAAACCCTAGCCGTGTAACAATACCAATGCCTCCTCCTTCCTCCATGGCCGAACTCAAAGCACGCTGTATCAGGCAAATTGAAAGGCTCGTAACCGTACAAATCAAGCTCTCCGATCGCATTGAAACCAAAGACATTGTGATCGGAAGAAGAGAGAGCGCCGGTGGTGTTCTTGCCGGTGAGGTAGTAGCGGATGAGCTGTTCTTCAGAAGGATGGAATCTGCAACCAGGCGGTAGCTGAAGCGGCGTCGTTTGCGAATTATTTTGATCTCCCATCAATGGGAGATTTTCTGAGATCCCCAGTCGAGTATCAAAGAAGAGAGGACTGGGGAGAGTGGTCCTTGACACCTTCTATAGGCCTCCCAGAAACGTGCACGCTAAGTTTCTCCGTCTATGTGTGATGGGCTATTACTCAAGAGTATGTTCTCCTCTTAACGTGGCCCGCTACCATGTCCCATCCACGAATCCCAATACTTATAAAAATGTCAGAATACGACCTTCTGCTTTTGGATTGGTGGGGTGATGGTTCATACGTCGACTTTGTGCATCGAATGTGGAAAATTTAAGAATGTTGCCGAGCTGGCCGTTTCTTATTGGCCATCTTACGAGTAAGACGTTGACCGTGATTCCCATATTGATAAGGGTCTGACCGGGTCAAGTTCTGCCACCGTATTTCGAACCGTTGGATTCGGATCATCTATGTCATAGCAGCCGGTGGATGTGCTTGGAGACGCCGAATTTTCTTTAAATTTTTCTCTAATAAATAGTTTCTGAAAATATATTTTAATATAAATAAAAACAATTACATCAGACAAGATGAGTCTCTCTTAAGTCTTAACATGGTTATATTGTCTTCAAATATTGGAAGGCAATAAAAAATCATGGGTAAGGAGCAAGTCAACTCATTTGTTTCCCTCTCACAAAAAATTATGTTTTCGTACATATAATAATTTTCATATCCAAACACATGAATATTTCGTTCTTATACTACGAAGATTCCACTTTTATTTACATTGGGGCAGTGGCAATTTGAAAAGGTAAACAAGGAGAATTTAAAATATATATTATCTGCTTAAAAATAAAATGTCAATTATGTAAACATACACCATTTACAAAATAAAGATGAAAAGATAATCCAAAAATTATTTTCATGGGAAGAGTATTTTAGAGAGAATAATTCTCATTTCATGCACTAGAATAATATTTACCTCACATTATTCCAAAACACCTCTTATATGTGTAAGAATAGTATAAATAATTTTTATTTTTATTTTTTGAAAGAGTCCTATTATGAATTATTTTTATTTTATTCTATTAGTCTTATATTTTTGGGAAAAGTCATTGGGAATTATTTTTATTTTTTGGATTGTGCTAGTGGAGTCTCATTCCACTTATAAGTAGATTCTCCTTCCACTTTGAGTCATGTTCTATTACAAGTAGATGTTCATTGGGACTATGTTAGTAACATATAAAAACAAATCATCCCTCATTCTCTATATATGAATACCAATTTTTCAGAGAATTTTTCAAAGTTTTTCAGAGAGTATTTTCATACATCTACACATCTCGCTTACAAAGTGCATCCAATGTGAGATCTGGCTGTTGAATCCTAGAGGTAGACCACTAGTACCATAGTGCACCGAGTTCGTTTTCGAGGAGAGTGAATCTATTTTAAGAACAGTGTTTGTCATGCCTCAGTCGATAAGTTTTTATTCTTACTAATTTTGTTTTTTGTTTGTGTCTTTTGGGCTAGTCATTTGTTTTCATACTCTTAAATCCAACAATCTTGAAATATATTCAAATGAAAGCTTCCCTAATTCACACCCATCTTGACACTTCTAAAATTGATCCCTTCAATGGGACATTCTTTAAGGGATGACAAGAAAAGGCTTTCTCTGCAATTGATGTAGTGAACTTGGGACACATTTTGACTGACTTAAAACCTTTGATGCAATGTTGGTAATTTCAGGAGCACCCTTGAACTTGTGGGGGGAAGTTATCCTATCTGCATGCCATATTCAAAATAGAATACCTTACAATAAATTTCTAGGTTCTAAGTTTGATATGAAAGACTTAGGAGAGATAGAGGTGATTCTAGAAATTAAAATAACTAGAACACCTAATGGGCTTAAACTTTCTCAAGAGTACTATGTTGAAAAGATCTTAAGGAAGTTTGAACACTTTGATTGTAAACCAGTGTCAA
This sequence comes from Vitis riparia, assembly GCF_004353265.1. Taxonomy (NCBI): domain Eukaryota; kingdom Viridiplantae; phylum Streptophyta; class Magnoliopsida; order Vitales; family Vitaceae; genus Vitis; species Vitis riparia. The sequence goes on along the minus strand of NC_048448.1, from coordinate 8,567,606 downwards.
CTCCTTATGATCCCAACTCACAGTTGAAGAAAAATAGAGAACATAGTGTTGCCCAAATAGAGTATGTTCAAATCATAGGGAGCCTAATGTACTTAATGAACTATACCAGACCTGACTTACTTATGCAGTAGGTAAATTAAGTCAGCACACCTAAAGTCCTAATCAGGACCATTGGACTGTTGTTCGTAGAGTCCTTAAGTATTTGAAAGGCACCATTAACTATGGTTTGTACTATATTGGATTTCCAAGTGTCCTTGAAGGATTTAGTGATGCAAATTGGATATCAGATTTAGATGAGATGAAATCCACTAGTGGATTTGTTTTCATCCTTGGTGGAAGTGTAGTTTCTTGGAAGTCTGCCAAGCAAACTTGCGTTACTCGGTCTACTATGGTGGCTAAGTTTATTACCTTAGAAAAGGCAAGTTCTGAGGCTAAGTGGCTTAGAAACCTCTTAGTAGATATTCATTTATGGACGAGACCAACCCCGTCTGTGTCTAAGCGTTGTAATAGCCAATCAACAATTGGTAAGGCTAAGAGTAAAATATTTAATGGGAAGAACATGCATATACGCCTAAGGCACAATATTGTGCGGCAGCTGCTTGAAATATGGGTTATATCCCTAGAATTTGTGAAGTCATAGTTGAATTTGGTCGATCCTTTGACAAAACCACTAAACAAGAAACTAGTGGAAGAAACATCGAGGGGGATGGGGCTTATGCCTATTACAAAAGTTAAGAGTGGTGGCAACCCAACCTATTAAAATGAAAATTCCATGAAGTAGATTCATATGGGTAATAACAAATCACTTGTTGACTTAAGGTGCTTTATCATCTATAATTGTATGAGAGTTCATCCTTATGGTGTAGATAGAGCGTATTCTACATTGACTAAGGTTGAGTGTTTACTCTTAATGAATATCATATTCCTTATGGATGGTATGTTTAAATGCATAACATACTTGATGGATTCACTTATATGAAAGTAGAGGTGGGGTCGCTTCCTATGAAAACTTAGGCAGGTTCTCTAGAGTTCTCATGAATATCCAGGCAGGGCTCATGACCTATTTGTGTCAATCCATTTTGTACAACTCGTAGTGAAGTTGAGAAAACCAATGTGGATAAAAGTCCTTGAGTTACATCAAGAAACACCGGTTCATAGAAATTTATTTTCACCGTGTTTTGTGATTCAATACTTATTTGTCCTAAGACTGGTTCATAGCCTTTAGGCACCAGTACTGATACATTGGATTCTTTTTTCCTAAAAAAAAAAAAAAAATTATGTTTATACTTTGTGGGGATTTTAGAAAGAGTGTAAATAATTTTTATTTTTATTTTTGGGAATTATTTTTATTTTATTCTATTAGTCTTATATTTTTGGGAAAAGTCTTATTGGGAATTATTTTTATTTTTTTGGAGTATGCTAGTGGAGTCCCATTCCACTTATAAGTAGATTTTCCTCCCACTTTGAGTCATGTTCTGATTACAAGTAGTTTTTCATTGAGACCATGTTAGTGGCCTATAAAAGCAGGTCACCCCTCACTATGAATTCCATTTTTTTAGAGAATTTTTCAACGAGTATTTTCATACATCTATTTAGAGGATTTTTTTTTTCAAAACCCGAATTGCACACATCTTGCTTATAGAGTGCACTCAAGGCAAAATATGGTTGTTGAATTCTGAAGGTAGACTACTGGTAACCTAGTGCACCGAATTCGTCTTCGAGGATGGTGAATCTATTTTAAGGACAATATTTGTTACGCCTCAGTCGATAAGTTTTTATTTTTATAAATTATGTTCTTTGTTTGTGTCTTTTAGGCTAGTAATTTGTTTCCATACCCTTAAATCCAACAATATGTGTATATGGATTATCATTCATATAAGTTCAATTCACATAAAACTAGTATATTATTCAACCAACAAAAATACTTTAAATCTAAAAGAGTATTACTTTAAGATTGAAATGGTGTTACCATTTCAATATATGAAATGAAAATTATTTTTCTTAAAATGCATGCTACATCAAAATGACTTTTTAGGATTATCTTTTTATCCATATTTTGCAAATATTGCATGTTTATATAAATTTCTTAAAAATAAAATGATTTGTTTTTATATTATTATAAAATTTTAGCTTTAAACAAAGATTAGAAAAGTAAAGTAAAACAAATTTTACAAATTAAATGTAAACGAATAAATTCTTAAAAATAAGGATTTTAAAAATGCTACTTAAAATCAGCTTCAAGATTTGCAAGAGTCTTTGTACTTGTCTAAGATAATTATTAGAATGGTTTCCTCATTATTTTTTTAATATAATCATATATATATATTTTTTAGTTCATTTCAAAAGGCCATATTTTGAGAAGAAACTTAAGTTTGGTATCAATAATAAAAAAAACCTATCATTGTGAAGAAAAATTTCAATCAATTTAATAACTATAATAATTAAAAGTTTCCAAATAAGATGAAACTAAAACAAAACCACAAACCACTACATAAAATTGTATTATGGTATTTAAAATTATTTTTGATTTAGTTATTTATATATTCTAAATATAAGTTATAAATTAATATACTTGATAGTGATTTTAAAAAATGTTTATTTTTAACACTTGAATTATAAAAATTTTTAAAATGTTAAAAATGTTAAAAAGGTTTCTTAAAATTGATATCAAACCAAATTTATAGATGTTATGATATTTAATTTTCAATTTTATATCAAACAAAAGATAGGGTCCGGGTCGCTTGAGGGGGTGAGTTGCCCGAATCCATCCAAAATCAGGTTGCATTGGATTCATCTCAGTCACGTTGTAGGCCAAGAGAATTTCTTGCTCCCTTGGTACACTCATGATTATTTTGTAATTTTGATAATTCCAGGCACTGAAAATCGTATTTAAATGACTATCTTTGGGTTTGATTGAACTTTAAATCTTTGTAAATTCGGTCAAATGAGAAAATTTAATCGAGAGACGAGGTGATTTTCTTGTTTGCTCACTAGATTGTTCTTTCATTGTATGGTTTCTTGTGGACCTTCATTTGAGAGTCTGTCAAGCATTTTGTCATACATCTGGCTCATAGCATCAATCAGCTATTGGATCATTCGCTTCTTTGATGGGATTTAAAGCACGGTTATTCAATTGATGCTCTGAGATGTGCTCATTCATCAAGCACCCTTGTCAAATTTTTGTGTTTAAGAATTTGGTTATTAAATTTATGGGTTTACCTTACGACCAAACTCATATGAACCACAATCCATTGGCATAGATGTTTTCAAATCTTTCTTTCTTGTTGGTGCTGCAGCGTTTTAAAGTTATAGGTGTGATGTTCCCTTCTGGTTTCTGGATTTATTAACCAGTTAAGAAGTGCAATTTTATCTAGCTAAGTTTTCCTTGCTTCCGACCTTTCGCTTGATTCTAACATGTAGATATACATTTGAATTATGCATGATAATATGACAGAGGTGTTTGGGTAATATATTTGTCAACGGTAAGATTTTGGTTTTCCTTTGAAGTTTAAGAAATTTAAGTATAAATATTTGGTTATGTGTAAGCTGTTAGAAAATATGACTCTATTTATCTGGTTGGACTATAATGCACCCTCGAAGAACAATGGAAATGGAGGACATCCCACATCCCCTCCACGTGGGTGACACAGGTAGTGGTAGCTGCAGATAAACCTCCATGTGTGTTGAAAGGTGTGGCCCTATACTGGCGCATGGATGGCACGGGCAGCAATATCTACAGACAAATCATAAATTTAGAGGATTTCAACCTGAGACCTCAAGTTAATCTGAGTTCTGATACAATGTTAAATTACCAATTTTTCTATAAGGTTCAGTTGTAAGGATTTAGATCACAATGTATATGATGCTCTAACAGACCTAAGGGTTGTGAATTGCTCAATTGATTGCTCCATCTTCTTAAAGATCAATGGAGACAGGTAATAATTGTCAAAAGTGAACAATCATGTGAATTTGGAAATGCTGTAGTTGGGAAGGAGTAGTAGAAGGGAAAGGGCTTGAGCCTGCTGGCAGTTCCACTGGGGAGTGGCTGCAATACCATTTAAATGAAGAAGGCTCAGTAAAAGATCTGGGATATGTTTGAGATTGCTTTGAAGGATCCAAGTAAGGTTCTAACTTCTGGCCATGCTTCATTTGATGTTTTAAGGTGATCCCTTTGGTAAAAAAGGCCCTATATGGAACATATGGCTGAAGCTAAGCTCTGAGGGCCACACTAATTTGAAAGGATCCTCGTGATTTAATATCAACTGCTAACATCATGCATGAAGCTTTTTCTGGTTGTCTTTCTTGGGCCTTTGAAAGCATCCCCATGGTTGAATATCAGCTTCTAACATCATGTCTTCTTGAGGCTTTTCTGGTTGTCTTTCTTGGGCCTCTGCAAGCATCTTCATGGTTGAATATCAGCTTTTAACATCATGTCTTCTTGACGCTTTTCTGGTTGTCTGTCTTGGGCCTATGCAAGCATCCTCATGATTGAATATCAGCTTCTAACATCATGTCTTCTTGAGACTTTTCTCTCTTTCTTGGGCCCTCATATAATAATGCCAACTTGCATTGTAATTATCACCAATGTCCAGTGGGTTTCTCTCACAGAAATTATTGAACATTGAAGTAGCTTTTCCATTGGTTGTAATAATTTTATTTCCTTTAAATGAGTTCTTGCAGTTTCAGCATTTCAACTGTCAAGGGGATGCAGTTTATATGCAGAAAATGGGAAAAGATGGGATGGCTATCAGTGTGTGGGTATTCAAGGAGATTCCCAGGAAATTTCTCAGCCAACTTTTTCTGAAGAGTGATTGAAGCAACTAATGTCCTGAAAAATATTTTGTTTCCTTCTTTAATCTGAGACTATTGACTTTTTATCTATGCTAGCAAGCTGACATCTAGTTTCTTGTTAGATTTAAATTTAGAAAGTTGTCTTTGCTCTTTAGTTTTGTATAACATATAAATTTTAGGATCATCCAAGGACAATGCTTGGGAAGTAATATTTTATCTGAACATTCTTTTAGAGGAATAATTGTTGTTTCATGCACTAGGATTTAGTAAGGCTTGTTTGACTTTGTTTCTATTCTCTCCTCTGTCCCTAATCTTTTTCAACTTCTGAAGGATTGATCTTTGGTTGGTTTGTTCATAACCCCTTGGATCATCCCACTGAAGAACCAATAGGACTCCACTTTTAGCTAGTTTGTATTATTTGTTATTGTTTTTCATACAAAATGGAGTTTATCTCTAACAGTCGTACAACTGCACCCATTTCCAATGGATTTCTACTCCTCAAAGCATCCATTTTTTGTTGGTAATTGATGGCATCAAGAACAACTTAATTTTCTTCTTCTTCTTCTTCTTCTTCTTTTTCCCATAGGCACAAGTGCAATTTAATGAGGTTACAACTTCTCCAAGGTCTGATGCTAAATTTTTTTGGATGCAAGTACTAACTTATTTGATTGTTTCTTTCCTTATAAAAGCATGAGTTTAGTGACATGTTATCTGGACTGTTATAACTGGAGCTAGGTACTCCACAGAGATGCCAAATGAGAAGGCTAGGATTCTGTTTGTTGAACCACTCTGAAGATGGCATGGCAATTTGAGGAGCTCTTCAATGTCGATGATGTGGGTAATCAGTTTCATTGTGTAATCTCCTTTCCAATTTTGCGTCTACTCCTAAATTACTTACCTTTGACACCACTGTTCTGCTCTTTCTGCCATGTGAAGTTTTTGTGATTATGCTAATGTATGTGCCTCGATGAAAACCACTTATTCCCCCTCTATCATTGATTGGTGTTAAAACCCATTTTTATGAGACATATGAACCAAAATGACAAGTACTGTATCACTTCTTTTTGTATGTGTGCTTTTAAGCCAACAGCTAACACATGCTCTGCACAGATTGGTTTTTAAGGATGACCTACTATGTCTGTAAGTGTGATCTGATGTTGTGGATTGAGAACCTTGTTGTGTTCTCACTGGGAGGTATATTATGCATATTGACATGCATGGACTATTAGAGTGGTCTGATCTATTCACTTCTTTTAGATGATTAAAAAAATATCTTGCAATGAAACCTGGAAGGCCATAAAATGCTAATCCTGCTTGTTTATTGGGGGCCTGTGTTAACTGGATGCCTTCAAGTGCAATTTAAAATTTTGGAAATGTCTTTAAGCAGGACATCATACTGTCCTACCCAATTGGGAAACATTAACCAACTCCAGTATGTGGTAGTAGTATCCAAATAATGCAAGCACATAATTTGTTGTTGAATGAATTGAGGGAGGGATGCACTTCTAAGAGAGCAACCATTCTCCCATGAATGGGGATTATTGACAAAATGAACAGGTGATGCCAAACCTCATGGTTTGTCTGTAGATCAAATAAAGTTCAAAAGAATGGGTTCTCATGGCCTTGGGGTCTTGGGGTGTGATCAAGCTGTCAACAGCTCTTCATTGCATATCAGTTATATGTTAGTTTCTCATAAGGGAGAGCTTAGATCAATCAAAAATTTTCTTGCTAGTTAAATATGACAAATACTGAAATCAGTTGCTTGAAACTGAAGTTCATTGTCAATCACAGAATGGCAGTCAACTATTTCTGAAATGTGCTGTGTTCTACAGATGAATTGGGAGTACCTATTGAACAAGTGCTGCTCTGATTCTCTATAAGACAGCTTACCATCCTTCTGTAAAACCCTATCTCTGTTGGGTGGGGAGGATGGGGCATATGGTCTTAGATTGGATTTGATAGATATGATGTGGAACTATTTGTCCTCCCATATTTTTATCTTTCTTAAGTTTCTTTGGATGGAAATTCTTTGGTAGCTTGATATAACAACCAATATTTGCTTTTTAATGGCTGTGTCTCAATATCAAATCATATTTTCCCTATTTGCAATATGGGAAGGATGTCAGCCCGAAGCCAAGTGTTTATTCCAAAAAGAAACAGCAAAACAGAGACTCTAATGAATTCTACATTATTGGTTTCTGCAGATTCATATATGGAAACTGAAGTACCTAAGATGATATAGAGACAGCCTCCATGAACTCTGGGTTGGATTCAAGAGCACTCATTGAGTTCAGTGTTAGGCACACCTCCAAATCTATGTTTCCTCCCCCTTCACGTCCTGGGTAACATGACACCATCCCATCAAACTTGTGTGCATTACCACTGCGAAGTGCTAATGCTTTCCCCAATCCAAACTCATTCCCATACTTGTTGAATCTGGGTGAGCTCCCGATTATCACATTATTTGGGTCAAAAAACAGGCCTAATTGATAAACAACTGGTGATTGGAGCCATGACTCAAGCCACCCACGCACAGCTTTGTCAGTGTGGCTGACCACAGCCTTGTGCAGGAGCCATGCTGCCCACCCAAGATTGTGTTCAAGCAGTTCACCAGCAGTTGCAATGCCACTCACCATCTGAATTGAGTTCCCAAAGTAATTCTCTGGCAAGGGGGGGTCCAATCTTTTTCTGTTATTGACGGCCAACCCGCAAATGGTTTTCTGTTCATGTGGTAAACAGTGCGCTCGTGTTATGGACCTCCAGACAAGTGCAGACAATGCCTGGAAGGAGGAGATTTTGTTGCTGTTACACTCTGCATTTGCCTTTGCTTTGAGTTTTGCTATTGATTCTGATGAGAAGTGGAAGATTCTTTCTCTGAGTATGGGTGCTTCAAATCTGCTGATGAATTGATCATGGTGAGTGAAAGGAAGGCTGACAACTGGACCACAACCATCAGGAAGCCAGCGCTCTAGGATGGGTGGACGTGAGATGGAAGTATTCTTCTCTTGTGCATTGAATATCTCCAACCATGCGTTTAAGAAATGCCAGAAAGAGGTGCCATCAACTATGCTGTGATTTGCGGAACATCCTATAAAGATGCCATCCAAAAGCTCTGTCACTTGAATGGATAGCAAAGACAAAGACAAGGTGTGAGCATCATGGTTGAGCACCCTGTCATGGTCAAAGAATGATTGAACAACTGAGGGTACATGAATTGGTGAGAGGATGTCAGATATTGTCATATCTGCAGCTGTGTGGATAAATTTAGCTCCGGGACTGTTGTTGCAGTCTACGAAGACCAAGTAAGAGGGTGGATTCTCCTCCCTTTTGGTTGCTAGGCGGCCTGCAAGTGGGTAGAAATGGACGAGTATGAGAGCAAGTGAATCCTTGAGCCTGTCCAAGAGGGTTGTCATGAAGTCTTGTGGATCATTCACTGCAGAAGGTTTGGTAAAGAGAAGGCCCTTCTGGATATAATTGAGTGAGAGCATGGCAAGGTCCCATGGTGTCAGGTAATAGGGCTCCTTGGACTCTTCTGAATTATGCTTTGGTTTGATAAAGCATTCTGAGATGTGACGCACAGCTGGAGTTGCCATTAGAACACTGAGCAGTCTTCTCTGCTCAAGGGAGCTGATTGCTTATTATCTTTAAGACTTCGACTTGCCTTTCCCGTTCTACATGGCAGCACTGGTTTATAAAGATGCATTTGAGAAGGAAAACCATCAACCAATTCTTTAATTACTAAGCTTATAATGTTTTTTTCTCCCTTCTCTGTAAAAAGTTAAAAACCAGTATTTTGGCTGCTGTATATGCTATGTTTTTCCTCCTCCCCGTCTAAATGCCTCACCCTTTTCACTTCAACATTTTTTTTAATGTTGGTTACACATTTTCTTATTAAACCTTTTTAATTTAATTTTTTTACTTTTTCATTTTTTAACTATGTATAAAAGTTGTCAACACAAAATAATTATACAATAAATCATTAATGAGAATACATTTAGGGATTTAGGAGATAAAGATTTTCTATATTCATATTAAACAAAATGTTTATTTATTTATATCACATATATATGAAATAAAAATATTTTTATCATATTATTTTATTATTTTAAGTTTTTGCTTGATTAAAATATTTAATTTTTTATATAAAATAAAATACTTTGATCGTGATTTTAACCTTTTGTGCACCCCGATCTATTTAAATTGCGCATCATTACTCATTCAAATTGCATAATTATGCACGTGGTAGCATCATGGTTTTAGATAGTATCACCTATTACGTAATCAACATTGACTATAATAATAAAAAGAATAACGTGAAATGCATGAGAATTATTGTTTCACCTTATGTCTATCCCTTTAAAATAGGACACTACTTTTATTTAAAAAAGTATTGCTAATTTATACTACCCTATTTGTCAACTTTTTCTTTCCAAAATTATCCTTAATCACGAAAAAAAAATACCAACAAATCCATTAATTAATATTAATTTAATGTGATTTGTATAGTTTTTAGGTATTTAATTTCATATTTTTGCAAAATTTACTTTGCTCCATCTTTGATTTATCTGAAAATCGAGAAATTTAAGAAAAAGAAAAGTAAAATAAAAATATTTGAATCAAGTTCCATATTTTAATTTTAACCAAAATTTTGGCTTTTCCATTATATATATCATTTCCCATCAACCAAATGGTTTATTGAACTCCTAGGGGAAAACTCAATTCCTAAATGCTTAAAAATTATAAAATCTAAATTGGAATTGAATTACAATTTTGCACTATGGATATGAAGGACAATAAATTGTCATATTTCCATTCACATTATATAATACATTTCTAGATGGAAGATAAAAGATGCATTTTGTAACTTTTCAATGAGAATATGTCTTTTTTCATATCATAACTCTTCCAATGATGACATTTTTAGATTGTAACTCAATATAATGAAAATATGTCTTTTTCAATAGTAATTCCCTCGATAAAGACCATTATTCTAGATGGGCTCTTGCACCCTTCCTTTCTTTTTATTAGACTTAATAATAATAATAATAAAACTATAAATTAACTATTTTAAAATAAATATATGGCTTTGTTTGAAATATTCTCTTACTTTTTTATTAGTTTAAAATAAAACTCAAAGTTAAAGTAATTATTTGAAAGAAATAATGATAATATAATAAAAATTCATTTTAGTTAAATGTTAAGGTTGAGAATAAAATTATATTTTTAAAAGCATAATTTTAATATTATAAATATTCATTAGATTAAAAATAATATTGTTAAACGTTTTTACCCAAAAACAATCCTATAAAAAAAAAATTAATTCTCTTGTATAATACCTTTTTATATGGAAGATGTCTTTTTAAATGTTAACTCTTCGTACAATGGTTTCGGTATAATGGAAAGATGCATTTTCAGAAGATGTTTTTTCCAAATTCTGGCTACAATGAACATTACCTTTTCTTCTTCTTTTCTTCTAATAATAATAATAAAATATATGTTTTTGAAATAGACTTTTTCTTCTCCTACTATAATGAACATTACTTTCTTTTTAATAAGATGTTTTTTTCAAATTCCGACCACAATGAACATTACCTTTTCTTCTTCTTCTTCTAATAATAATAATAATAATAGTAAATGATGTATTTTTGAAATAGACTTTTCCTTCTCCTATTATAATGAACATTACTTCTTTTAATAATAATAATGAAAAAAATGTTCTTTTTTCAAATAGACTTTTTGTTCTTCCACAATAACGATCATTACTTCCTTCTTCTATTAATAATAATGACAATAATAATAATAAAAGATGACTTTTTCAAATATACTTTTTGGTTCTTCCACAATAATGAGCATTACCTTCTTCTTCTAATAATAATAAGAAGAAGAAAAGATGTTTTTTTTTTTTAATTTGATTTTTAGTTCTCCCACCGTAAAATAAGCATTATCTTCTAAGAATAATAATCCCCTTCTTCTTTCTTCTTCTTCTTCTAATAATAATAATAATAATAATAAAATATCTTTTTCAAATAAACTTTGTACTCTCCCACTATAATAAGCATTACCTTCTAAAAATAATAATAATTATAAAAAAAAATGATGTCTTTTTGAAAATAGATTTTTCGTTTTCCCATCATAATGAACGTTACCTTCTACTTCGACTCCTATTACTACTACTACTACTACTACTACTATTATTAATAATAATAATTTTAAGCTTATTATGATTTAAAGCTATAAATTACCTATTTTAAAATAATTATATGGTTTCATTTTAAATATTTTTCTAATTTTTTCTTAGTTTAAAATAAAACTCAAAGTTAAAGTAATTATTTTAAATAAATAATGATAACATTATTAAAATTCATTTTAATTAAATATTATGGTTGAGAGTATAATTATAATTTTAATATTATATATTTATGAGTTAAAAAGTAATTTCTTATATAAACTAAGGTTTGTACATGATAGTTTTATGTTTTTTACTTAATTGAAAGTTAAAATTATGATATTTAAAAGAATATTTTAAAATGTTCATCAAAATATGAAAAATTGTATTATATAAATACAAATAAAATTTTCAAACAACCTTTTCCTACTTCCATATTAAGATTCCTTAACAAAACTAGTCAGGAAGATAAAAACTCTTATTGAGATTTTTTTTTTATTTTTCAAAAAATTGATAAAAAAAACTCTAAATTATGGATATATTTTTATTGAAAAAAAAATCTTATATTTTTGCTTTAAATAATTTTCCTAAAATTTTCCAGTAAATATATAACTGGTGAAAAAACTTTATATTCTATAATTTGAATACCCACATTTTTTTAAATGTTTTGTTTTTTCAAAAAATGGAAGATTAATGAAACATTTTGGAATAAGTAATAAAAGATTGGAAATATAAAATTATAGTAAAAAATAATAATAAATAAAAGATGGTGAAAGAAGTATGAGTGAAAAAGGGTTATGATCGTGGGGAAGAACACGAGACAAACAAGGGAATAACATTAGTTCAAAAAAATAAAAATGATTTATGGTATAAATGACATTAATATAATTTTTTGCTAATTTTAAAAACACAATAAATCATTATATTATTTTAAACATTATTTTAATTATTAAAATGTTTAAAGGAAATAATTTTTTTACAAACTATTTTTTTTAATAACAAATATATTTTGAAAATTCTTATATTTAATGTAAATTATTTCGTCTAATATATTAAAAAATAATTAACATTATTTCTTTCTTTTTTTTTCCCAATAAAATTAATATTTTTTCTTTTATTTCTTTGTTTTTACACATCTACTCATTTCCTTTTATATATTTCGGTATTTTACTTATGATTGGATACGAATGAAAGATATAATAAATACATTAGGTGATAAACAAAGATTTAACAAATAATAATAAATTTATATAAAAAAAACCTATCGGATTTAATTTAAATTATTCAGCAAGATTGAAACCAATAAAGTAATAAAATAGAATACAGAACTTGATGGGGACGTAAAAGAAATAAATTTTGTTTTATATGAAAGAAATATTAATATAAAAAAATATTATTTAATATATAATTAAAATATGAAAAAAATGAAAAAGGTTTTTTAAAAAAAAAACCTGTTTGATGAGAAAATGTGTAACCAAAATTAAATAAAAATAATAATATGATAATTACACTTCGACTTGTTATATCAAAATAAAAAAAATTTATGTGGGAAGTTGTTGACAGAAATAAGGATCAGTCTTGAAAGTGCGAGGAAGAGTATCATTCGAGTGGAAGAAACTTATTTTTTAGATTTTTAATTCATCTATATTTTCAAATGGTATATCTTTGGATGATTGAAAAAAAAAAAAGGGTGAACCTCCACTCCAAGGCTCCAACCTGGAGATGGCGTGTGCCAATAAAATCTCGTCTTATGTTTGTCTGCTTTCATCTTTCAAATCACAAATTCAACGTCCTTGATTGGTCTGGGTGGATGCCATTGCGAATGGTATATAATTCCATTCAACGGCCGGAGATAGACATTGCTCAGCCACCTACCACGACTGCCCTGTTGAACAGTCCAAGTTTCCAACCCAAGTTAGTGGGTGGATTAAGTACTGAATCAAACAACACCCGTATGGAACTTCATATAATCATATTCATATGATGACTTTTCTCCACTCGGTTTTGATGTGGTCTGATAACACATCATCTGATTCCATGTATTCAATGACTCATGGTATTTTTTTATTTTATTATAATATTATAAATCTTCCATGATACATGATGAATTTTTACTTGGTCACTTGCCACTTTCACGGATTTTTTTATTATAAAAGTACAGTTGTATTAGAATAAATTTTTTAAAATATAGTAGAGTGGAAAGTATTTACAAATCTACATCCTTTTTGAACCACATCAACTTTTTATGTGGTGAATAAACTGATAACTATGATAAATATTTCTTCCACGATGTCATGATTTTGGAAAGTATTTTTAATTTAAACATTATTTTTGAAAATAAAAATGGTATTTTATAAAATTAAGAAAATATTTTAAAAATATGAAAAATTAACTTATAGCTAGCACTTTTAAAAAAACATTTAATAAATGATAAATGATTTTCCTAAAAATATTAGTAGAAAAAATATTTATATTAAAAATACTTGAAGTAGAAACATTGTCATATGCATACTTATTTTAGTTTCTTTTCCACGACATTAAAGAGGAATATGGTGGGGTTTTTTTTCCAAAGATTATAAGGAGAAATAAAAGAGAAGATATTTTCATTTTTTTAAAAAGAGTATGTGGCTTGAGAATCTTGCTTCCATAAAATACTCTACCAGTCCCCTTTAGCTATTTTGATTGGTAAGTTTTAGGTATCTTGACTCCTAAAGTTTTTTTTTGAATTCATAATATATCATTTAAATAACTCATTACAATTGATCCCTCTCATCTTTGATAATTCCAAGCACTTAAAACTGTTCAAGCATATTTTGATATAATTTTTAAAAAGATATACATAAAAGAGCCATTTGAGTTTATAAAATCCTAACTTATTATGTTTAAATATAAATAATTAGAATTTCTACATTTTTTAGATCAGAAGTAGTGTTATGCTAGCGAAAGCTTTATAAAAATAAAACAGTTTACAATTTTAATCTTTATATCATAGAAAATATTAGAGGTCAAAAACTAGATATGACTATTGATTCCCACCCATTCTTTATTATATGACTATTCACCACATATTAGTCTTCATCTATATCTTATAACCTTTTCCAAAGCTAAAATATTTATGAAAATATTTTTAATAACTTTTTATTTTATTTTATAAGAAAATCCAAATATTACAAAAACAAATATTTTATATATTATTCTTTAAAAATTGATTCTATACTAATGAGCAATTTAAGACAATATCCAATAATTTCCACATTGAATGAAATTTCATTAATTCAATAATTCATCTCTTTATATGATGCATAGTGTCACATCCCAATGAAAGAAAAACTCCACCTTAAACTAAAATTTTCTAAAATTTCTTTTGTCATCATTTTATGTGTTATGTTGTCTTTTAACTCTTCTAGAAATCTTCAATATGAGTTCTAATATTAGTTTGTTGTATTAGTAAAAATTGGAATGCAAACAATGTTAGTTCAAAAATGTAAAGATAAAAAAAATATACAAAGGAATATAAAGTTTTAACATAGTTCAACAAACCATACCTACATCAACAAATAAAAGATAACCATTCCATCATATCATAAAAATTAGATGAACTTGTTTTGATAGTCATAACTTTTTTCTGAGATGGAATATTTATAAGATATTTTTAATAACGTTTCTTATTTTATAAAAAAAAAATCTAACATTATAATTACATATCAATTTTCGAAATATTTTGTATGATATTCTTTATAAAAAGAATTTATACAGATTAGGAATTTGAGGCATTTTTCAATAAATAGTACTCAAATACTATCTTTTAATAGTATAAATATCTTTCATGAAAGTAACCTTTAAATTAAGAGCGCAAAAAATACAAATCATATATATATACACGGCCAAAAATGAGAAAATGTCCTCGAGAGAGGAGATGATTTTCTTAATTGCTGACTATATAGTATTTGATTCCACGATATCTTTTGGGCCCTCTGGCAAACATTTTTTCATACGCTTGGGTTCACCTCATCAGTCAGCACGATCATGTAGTTATTGGCAGATTCCCCCTCAGCGTTTTTTGAAGTGATTTGCAACACGGCTAAGTAATTGGTGCTCTGATATCTGCTCATTCATCAAGCACCCTTGTGTTCAAGATTTTCGTTATTAAATTTACCATCAACTTTCTTTACCACCAAACTTATATGAATCACAACCCGTTAGCATTTATGTCCTCCAAATTTGTCTTGTTAATTTTTGTAGGTGCCCCTATATTTTGAAGGTTTTTTTTTTTTATAGGCAAGCAAAGAAATATATTAAAAGAGCCTAGCAAGTGTATTTTAAAGTTAAGGGTGGGATTATCGTTGAAGTTTTAACCAGCTACGCAGTGCAGCTTCATCTTGGTAGATTTCCTTGCTTCCAATCTGTTTCTTTATTCTAACATGTAGAGACACATTTTAATAATGCAGGAGAATATGGCCAAGATATTACATTTTGCAAAGGTGAGATTTTAGTTATCTGGTTCTGACTCTAGTGCACCTTCGAATCTCAGAAGAAGAATGGAAATGGAAAGAAAATGCTGAAAGTTACTTTAAATCTGTTCCTTTCTGAAGCTATTTTCAGCATTTTCCTGTCCTTTCTATTGTTTTTTCCTAGAAAAAAAAAGAAGAAAAAGAAATAAAGGAGCACAATGGTTGTGAATTGCTCAGTTGATTTCGCAGGAAACAAGTAATAATTGTGACAGCATATAAAGTTTGGTAACAAAGGGTTTGAAAGATGTATGAGATTGCTTTGGAGGATCTAAATAAGGCTGTGATCGTGGCTATGTTCTTTTAATGATTTGAGATTATCCGTTTTGTCCTGAAGGCGCTGTATTAAACATGTGGCTAAACCCTACAACTTCTTGCTCTGAGAGGACACGAATTTGAAAGCATTCTGATGATTGAATATCAGCTGCTAACTTCATGTCTTCTCGAGGCTTTTTCTGGTTGTCTTTCTTAGGCCCCCACTTGCATTGTAGCCCATGTCCAGTAGGTCTCTTACAAAGAAGTCACTGGGCATTGAAGTAACTTTTCCCCTGGTTTTAATGATTACATTTCCTTCAAACGGTATGGTATGATCATCCATGGAAATACTATTTCGTTGGGAACCTGTATGATCTAGATGCCTTAAAATAAAAATTTTGAAATATAGGAAATGTCTTCAAGTGGGGACATCATACTCTCCCATCCAATTTTCCTGCATTATGAGAACCTGTAGGGGACAGAGGACATTCACTCCCTTGAAAACTCCCTTTGTATCTCAAATTTATAGTGGACTGGAAAACATCAACCAACTCAAGTACGTGGTAATATTCAAATAATGCAAGTAACTAGTTTGTTGTTGAACGAATTGAGCGAGGGATGCGCTGCTAAAAGAGCAATCATTCTCCCATGAATGCGGACTGTTGATATAAATAATGAACAGGTGATATGCCAAACCTCATGGTGCTATTGCAGATGAGAACTAGCAAATAAAGTTCAAAAGAATGGATTCTCATGGCCTTGGAGTCTTGGGGTGTGATGTTGCCGCCCGCCGCTAGCAGAAGCCAAGCGCTTGAAAAGCGCGCTAAGAAAGGTTGCTTCTGTCGGCCTTTCTGTGCAACAGTCCACCAGTAGCGGAAGAGAGGGTTACCGTACATACAAGAGTCTTCCAGTTCTTACGGAAGCTTTTTCTTACCAGTCAAGTAGTACAACAGCTGTATCTTATCTTATAGCCCGGCGCGGCGGTCATATTGTCTGAATTTGCAATATATGAATGACGTTGGCACAAATACAAGTGTTTATTCAAGCAAGAAGCAGAAAAAAAGAGACTGATGAAGTTTACGATATTAGTTTCTGCATATTACGGATATGAAAACTAAAGTACCTGAGGGGACAAAGAGACAGCCTCCATGAACTCCTGGTTGGATTCAAGAGCACTCATCGAGTTTGGCGGAAGGCACACCTCCAAATCTATGCTTCCTCCTCCTTCACGTCCCGGGTACCATGACACTTTCCCATCGAACTTGTGTGCGTAACCGCTCCGAACTGCCAATCCTTTCCCTAATCCAAACTCAATTCCATACTTGTTAAATCTGGGCGAGCTCCCCATCATTACGCTATTGGGGTCAAAAAACAGGCCTAACTGATAAATAAAGTGGGATTGAAACCATGACTCAAGCCAGCCACGCACAGCTTTGTCAGTGTGACCGACCACAGCCTGGTGCAAGAGCCAGGCTGCCCACCCAAGATCATGTTCAAGCAGTTCACCCGCAGTGGCAATGCCTCTCACCGTTTGAATTGAGTTCCCAAAGTAGTTCTCCGGCAAGGGCGGGTCCAATCTTGTTCTGTTACCGATGGCCAGCCTGCAACTGGTTTCCTGCTCATGTGGAAAACAGCGCGCTCGTGTTATGGACCTCCAGACAAGTGCGGACAATGCCTGGAAGGAGGAGATTTTGTTGCTGTTGCACTGTGCATTTGCCTTTGCTTTGAGCTTTGCTATTGATTCTGATGAGAAGTGGAAAATTCTCTCTCTGAGTACGGGTGCTTCAAATCTGCTGATGAACTCATCATGGTGAGTGAAAGGAAGGTTGGTAATTGGACCATAGCCATCAGGAAACCAGCGCTTGAGGATGGGTGGGTGTGACAGTGTTATGGAACTATTCTTCTCCTGTGCAGTGAATACCTCAGACCATGCGTTGAAGAAATGCCAGAAAGACGTTCCATCAACCATGCTGTGATTTATGGAACATCCAATGAAGATGCCGTCCACAAGCTCTGTGACTTGAATTGATAGCAAAGACAAGGTGTGACCATCGTGGTTAATCACCCTATCATGATCAAAGAATGATTGGATAACTTGGGGTACATAGATAGGAAGAAGAAGAGAGTGAGAAAAAGAGAGAGAGATTTTTATTATCTTGACAATACAACACACCTCTGCTTTATATATAGCAGGGTTTAGAAAAACAGAGACTAACAGAGTTTTAACTAACTAATGTTGTTGTTCTGTTGTAACAAACTAAACTACTAGTTGTTAATTGCTACTTTGCCTAATTTGCTCCCTCAAACGAAGCCTCTAGGAACCACTGAACCTGCTACTACTTTGCCTAATTTGCTCCCTCAAATGAAGCCTCTGGGAGCAAGCCTCTGGGAGCCACTGAACCTGCCACCATGAGCCACTGAACCTGCCACCATAAACTTCAATCATTCAAGCTTTTTACCACTCAAAAGGAGATCCTGAGAACATCCCAGCAACATCAAGCCTAATCTCCATTCTTTAGATCAAGAGAAGTAACACTAAGCTTTTCACGCAGCTTGTCAAAGAATCTGAAAGATAAAGGCTTTGTGAACACATCTGCAACTTGATCCTCAGTTGGTACATGATTGACCACCAGCTTTCTCTCCATCACTTTCTCTCTTACAAAATAAAGATCTAACTCCATATGCTTAGTCCTCGAATGCAAAACTGGATTAGCTGAAAGGGAAACAGTACTTATATTGTCACACCAAATTACAGGAACCATAGTCATCTTAGTTTGGAGCTCAGACAAGAGGGACTGCAACCATAACATTTCTGAGGTCAAGCTAGCCAAGCTTCTATATTCTGCTTCAGTACTAGATCTGGAAATAGTATGCTGCTTTTTTTGAACTCCATGAAACCAAGCTTTTCCCAAGAAAAACACAATGCCCGGATGTAGACCTTCGATCATCAACATCACTCCCCCAGTCAGCATCACAGAACCCCACTAAATTCATAGTTTCTGATGGCTTCAACACAATACCAAGATCTGTAGTGCCATTGAGATACCTTAAAATTCGTTTGACAGCCTTCCAATGAGTATCTAAAGGCTTCTGCATAAATTGGCAAACCTTGTTGACACTAAAAGCAATCTCAGGTCTAGTGATGGTTATGTATTGCAAAGCTCCAACAACACTTCTGTACTCAAAAAAAATTATCAATTGGATCACCCATTCCAACTGAAAGTTTTAAACCAGAAAGCATAGGAGTGGGAAGTGACTTAGCTCCATCCATTTTAGTCTTCTTGAGCAAATCCTGAATGTATTTTTTTTGAGAAAGATGAAGTCCACCATCTGTAGTTTTCTTTACCTCAATTCCCAAAAAATAGCTAAGTTCACCAAGATCTTTAAGGGAAAACAAACCACTTAACCTTGAGATAAGCTCATGAATCTCTTGACTACTACTCCCTGTCACAACAATGTCATCAACATAAACAAGAACAAAAAGAGAAGAACAGCTGGTAAACCTTACAAATAGGGACTGATCTGACTTAGTGGAAGAAAAACCAAACTGTTGAAGAGAAATCTTTAGTTTGTCAAACCAAGCCCGAGGTGCCTGCTTTAAGCCATACAAGGCCTTATGTAGTTTGCAAACTAGCTTTTGTTCTTGATTGGTTTTGCCCTCAAAACCTGGAGGTTGGTCCATGTAAACTTCCTCTTGCAATTCACCATTTAAAAAGGCATTATTGACATCCAACTGCCTTATAGACCAGCTTTGAGAAACAGCAATAGCAAGAACAACTCTAATTGTAGTAGGCTTCACAACTGGGCTGAAGGTCTCATAAAAATCAAAACCAAGAACTTGAGAGTAGCCCTTTGCTACTAGACGAGCTTTGTACCTAGAGACAGAACCATCAGGATTTTTTTTGAGTTTAAAAACCCATCTGCATCCAATAGAAGTTCTGTTAGTTGGAAGAGAAACCAAAGACCAAGTCTTGTTCTTCATCAAAGCTCTAAATTCTTCATCCATTGCTTCTTTCCATTTGGGATGAGAGATTGCTTCCTGGAAAGTAGTAGGTTCTTCAACATTAAGATCAACAGTATAGACTTTTGGTTTAAAAATACCATTCTTTGACCTCGTAACCATATGATGTGGCTGTTGTGGTAAAGTGACTGGTCTTGTATTGATAGATTCATTTGGTTCATCTGAATTTCTTGATAAAGGAATTGTACTAGGAAGAGCATATAGATTAGAAGAAGAAGGTATGGAAGCTGACTCATTTAGAATTGGCACAGTTGAAGAAGAACTAGTGTTTGATAAATCTTGTTGAACAGACCTAATGTCTGAACCAAGATTCTCATCAAGTTGATGACTTGACTGAGCTGAAGATGTGGGAAGTGACAGTGAAGGACTGACACTTAGTGGCTCTAGGTTTTTAACTAAAGGAATGCAAGGAAGACCAACTGTTGAATGTGAAACAATTTGAACAGGTTTTTGAAGTTTATCTGCAAAAGGAAACTTAGTTTCATCAAAGACAACACTTCTGGAAATAAACATTCTTCCTTGCTGATTTAAGCATTTATACCCTTTGTGTTTAGAACTATAACCAAGGAAAGTACAAGGTGAGGACCTAAAATCTAGTTTATGTTTATTGTAAGGTCTTAGGTGAGGAAAACAAAGGCAGCCAAACACCTTAAGCTGAGAATAATTGGGTTTAGAATTAAACAAAAGCTCATAGGGACACTTTTGCTTTAAGACCTCAGTAGGCAACCTGTTGATAAGAAAAACAGCTGTGGAAAAAGCATCAGGCCAATATTTAAGTGGAAGAGAAGCTTGAGCAAGAAGAGTCAAACCTAACTCCACTATATGTCTATGCTTTCTTTCAATAATGCCATTCTGTTTTGAAGTATGAGGACATGAAAGCCTATGTATTATACCATTTTGTTCAAAATAGGTTTTCAAACTTCTAAATTCACCACCCCAATCTGTTTGAAAGGTTTTGAGTTTACAACCAAATTGGAGTTCAGCTTGAGCTTTAAACATTAAAAAGGCTTCTCTAGTTTGTGACTTAGTTTTCAAGAAATAAACCCAGGTGTATCTAGAGTATGCATCAACAAAAGAAACATAATATGTGAACCCATAAGAAGAATTAAATGGAGCTGGCCCCCATAAATCTGATACAACTAACTGAAGAGGCTTAGTATACACAGTTTGAGAAATTGGAAAAGGCAAATTATGACTTTTTCCGAGCTGACAAGCTGAACAAATTGAAGAACCAGATTTGGTAGAAAATGGAATTTTATTATCATTGAGAACCTGTGTTACAATTTTTGAGGCCGGATGACCAAGCCTTTTATGCCATAGATCAAAAACATGAAAACTAGAATTGGTCTTTTCAGGAAAATCAGAATTGTCATTATGCACAAGAGAAGCATTACAACATGTAAGTTCATTTTTACCATTTGATAAAGAAAGACCAGATGCTTTTCCAAAGAGTTTCTTTGACAGGTTGAACTGATAGAGTCCTTTATGCAGATTGCCCTGCAAGAGTAAAGAGTGATTAGATTTGTCTTTAACAAAACAAACCTTTGGATGAAACTCAAAATAAACATTATTATCTCTAGCAAATTGAGAAACACTTAACAGATTTTTCTTAATTGCAGGAACTCTAAGAATATTTTTAAGGAAAAGAACTTTATTTGGACTAGAAGAAGAAGGAAAAACAGATAAACCAATGTGTGAAATTTTAAGTCCAGTCCCATTTCCCATGTGGATTTTTGAGTTACCATTATACTCAGCACCAGAATTGAGGTTGCCAAGATCATGAGTAACATGGTTTGTGGCTCCTGAATCTGGGAACCAACAACAATTTTGAAGATCTTCAGGAGTGGCAACCATTGCTTCCATTTCTGAGTAATCTTGATCTTCTTGAGCATCATACTCAGTGAGATTGACATTTCCAGCACTAGAAATTGAACCAGATGCTCCATTCCTTGCACCACTTCCTAAAACACCAGAAGTAGGTCCATTAGCAGGCATATTCCCATGGAAATTTGGATCATACCTATAGAAGCAACGATGAACTGTATGACCAAATTTATTGCATAGCTGACACTGAGGCTTGATTCCTCCTTGAGCTCTGCCACGACCTCTTCCTCTGTTATGAACAAAAGACCCTCTAGTCACCTGATTTCCTCCAAATTGATTCCTATTCTGAAAACCACTAGAAGGGTAGCCATTAGAATTCCAAGAGGAAGAAGAACCTCTATTAGAATACTGAGAGGTGTAATTCACAGAAAGATCATTAGAAGAGATTTTGTGTGCAATTCTTCCTTCATGAGCAATCAAAGTCGAGGTGACATATTGAAGAGAAGGAGAAGACTTTTTCGAGGAGATAACAGCAATGACAGACTCGTATTCATCTCCAAGACCTTGCATTATAGCAAGTATATGATCTGTGTCTGAAATTTTGTGACCAGCAGTAGCAAGAAGATCACAATAATTCTTCATTTTGGTAAGATAATCTCTCATAGTCAGACCATCCTTTTTTAACATCTGCATTTGACTCTTGTAGAACATAACCTTTGCAGAAGATTGAGAATTGAAATTCTGGGAAATTGTATTCCATACCTCAAAAGCTGAAGAACACCCAACAACCTGAGGCAAGAACGCACTTCCGATTGAAGATAGAAGCCAAGAAATCAACAGATGATCTTGGCGTTGGTAATCTCTGAATTTGGGATTTGGAACCAAAAACCCTGTTTCATCAGTGACCATCTTTGGTGGAACTTGCTCTGTTCCAAACAAGAAGCCTTCAAGACCATAACCCCGTACAGCATTTTCAATTTGATACTTCCACATCAAGAAATTATCATCCTCCAGACGCATCGTAATAAGCTGACTCAAAGGGCTTATTACCATTCTCAAAGATTCGTCCGTGGTCGTCGGATTGCCTCTTCTAGCTTCAGCTGAAGGATCCGAATGTAACACCTCTCCAGTAGTCTGATTCACAGCGGCCATTGATGCGTGAGCACTGTAGCTCTGATACCAAGATAGGAAGAAGAAGAGAGTGAGAAAAAGAGAGAGAGATTTTTATTATCTTGACAATACAACACACCTCTGCTTTATATATAGCAGGGTTTAGAAAAACAGAGACTAACAGAGTTTTAACTAACTAATGTTGTTGTTCTGTTGTAACAAACTAAACTACTAGTTGTTAATTGCTACTTTGCCTAATTTACATAAATTGGTGAAAGGTTGTCAGATATTGTCATGTCTGCAGCTGCGTGGATGAATTTCGCTCCGGGACTGTTGTTACAATCTACAAAGACCACGTAAGAGGGTGGACTGTCCTCCTTCTTTGTTGCAAGGCGGCCTGCAAGTGGGTAGAAATGGTCGAGTGTGAGAGCGAGGGAATCCTTGAGCCTGTCCAAGAGAGTTGCCATGAAGTTTTGTGGATCATCCACAGGAGGTGGCCGGTTTGCTAAAGAGAGGGCCCTTTTGGATATAATTGACGGAGAGCATGGCAAGGTCCCATGGTGTGAGGTAACAGGGCTCCTTGGTCTCTTCTGAAGTGAACTTTGGTTTGATAAAGCATTCTGAGATGAGCCGAACAGTCGGAGTTGCCATTAGACCACCGAGGAGTTCCTCTGTTCAGGGAAGCCAATAGCTTATCTTCAGCTTCTCCCTTCCATTCTTAATGGGTGGCTCTGGTTGATGTAGCTGCAGATGAGCAGGGCAATTATTTTAAACGACTGCCCTTGAAATGTCATTTTGCCCTTTTCCCCGCAGTTGCTGATAAAGACTAGATCCAATCAAAATATGAAACAATGCTGTGAATTTAAGTTGTAATAATAATAACCTGCAGTTATCAACCAGTGTTTTGACTGCTCAGAACACAGCCCTAATTGCTTTGCAGACTTGCTCTTTTTCTTTGTTTTGTTTTAACCCTTTCACGGTGTCCTTTTATTGAATTTTTAGATGTAGAAGCGTTATCTGCATAACAATAATATCAAAATGTTGAAAAGACAACTTAACCATTATTATTCTGAATCGGTTTTGCAAAAAATTATGGCTCTCCTTTCTTAAAGGTTGCCCTGCAAGAAAGACTGGCAGCCATAGATGGGCCCATTCTTTTAAAAGGTATTTGGATGATGGATATCATGCATGACATTACCCACATAATAAATTGCTCAATAGAACACTCTATTGTCAACATCAAAACATAGAGTATATAGCATCCTAAACTTTATCACCAAAAACCAGCACACACAATATGTTTCAAACTTCAGAATCCTATGGCTAAAGTAACTCCATATCAAATGAAATCTAGAGCCTTCACTAGCAGAGAAACTTAATTTAAACTGCTGGAACCACATTCAAGTCCCACCCAACACACTCAGGGAACAAGGTTATCATTCAGGGACAGTGAGGATAGTTGTTCGGTTCGGCTGTTAGCCTGCTGCTGAGCAACATTCCTCAGGACGTCCATGGCCTCCGCAACCTTGGACTTCAAAGCCTCTGGCGACTCGAGCAGATGCAAAAATTCAGTCTGGCCCATCTCCAGAAGCATGCCTGTCACTTCGGCTGCCATCTCATGCTCCAGCTGATCCACGAGAGGGTACAAACTTTCGCCCAGCATCTAGCCACCATAAAAAATAAAATAAAATAAAAGAAATCAGGCTCCTAATACACTGCAAACTAAGGTATCGACAATAATAAGAGCAGAAGAAAAAGAAAAATACGTAAAAGGCTACTAATACAATGCAAACTAAGGTATCATCAATAATTAGGGTAATGGGCATACTGTTCTTTGCTGATCAGGTGTTGCATTTGCAAGAGCTGAAGCCAAAGCTGAAATGGGCATTGGCTGTATGAATGGAGTTCCCGAAGTAGTTCTCCGGCAAGGGCGGGTCCAATCTTGTTCTGTTATTGATGGCCAAGCAGCAACTGATTTCCTGTTCATGTGGTAAACAGCGTGCTTGTGTTATGGACCTCCAGACAGGCGGAAGGAGGGGCTGAGGGGCAGGTCAATCCTTTTAATTATTGTCCTTGAAATATCATTTTGACCTTTTCTGCGGTTGCAGTCAAAATATGAACAGTGTTTTGACTGCTAAGAAGTCACAAGTCGCAACATAACCTTAATTGTTTTGCGGTAAAGGAAGTATCGTAGGGTTGCTCATTTCTTGTGTTTTTTTTAACCAACGTGACCCCGGAAGCATCACCCATCATCTGCATAATTCAATATCGAAAGGCCAACTTGTATCCGTATTCTAAATTCGCTTGGTAGTTGCCCCTAACTCGAAAGCCACTAGTCACAAAAAATCTCGAGATAAAATTCTTACAGTAGTCATGTGCTTGTCCAGCGGTGTCCATGATTCAATTCAACGGTGCACCATGACAACAGAAAAATAAAAAAATAAAAAAATAAAATAAAGATGATACATTACTGAATTTTATAACATAAGTATATGTTATAATAATTAATTTTCAATTTTATAGAAAACTAAAGATCAGGTCCAGCCGTCCAGGTTGCTTGAGGCCTCAACCCGAGGGTGGAGGGCGGCCCAAATAACACTTTTTTTCCGCCGTTTGAGGCGTTGTTTTGCTCAACCCGTCCAAAATCAGGCTGTATTGGGTTTAATTCAGGTACGTGGTAGCCCTAGAGAATTTCTTGGTCCCTCGGTACACTCATGATTATTTTGTTTCATGTTTTGTAATTTTGATAATTCCAAGCACTGAAAATCGTATTTGGATGACTATCCTTTGTTTTCATCTTTAAATCTTTGTAAATTCGGCCAAATGAGAAATTTAATCGAGAGAGGACGTGATTTTCTTGCTTGCTCACTGGATAGTTCTTTCATTGTATGGTTTCTTGTGGACTTTCATTTGAGAGTCTTTCAAGCATTTTATCATACACCTGGTTCATAGCATCAATCAGCCATTGGATCATTCGCTTCTTTGATGGATTTGCAGCACGGTTAAGCAATTGATGCTCTGAGATGTGCTCATTCATCAAGTACCCTTGTTACAATTTTTGTGTTTAAGAATTTGGTTATTAAAGTTAAGAATTTTCTCGTTGCTGCTGCAGCGGTTTAAAGTTAAGGTTGTGATGTTCCTTGCTGGAATTGTTACCCAGTTAAGAAGTGTAATTTTATCTTGCTAAGTTTTCAATGCTTTATTCTAACATGTGGATATACATTTGAATTATGCAGGATAATATGGCAAAGGCGTTTGAGTCATATATTTTTCAACAGTAAGATTTTGGTGTTCCTCATTGAAGTTTAAGAAATGTTAAGTGTAAATATTTGGTTATATGTAAGCCGTCAGAAAATATGGCTCTATATATCTGGTTGGACTATTATGCACCCTTGAAGAACAATGGAAATGGAGGACACCCCCTCCATGTGGGTGGCATATGCAGCAGTATGTCACGGACTTATTCTTTTTCTAAGGTTGTGCGACACTTAGTCAAGACACTTGATCTTGCTAAGTCAACCTTACTCCTGATGCTTAACTTGCTAGGCTAAGATGTTTATGACTTGAAAGCTTTAAAAGACGTAATAGACAACTCTTGAAGAATAAAAATTTTTATTGCTCAAAGGAAACTTTACAAGTGCTTTGGAACTCACTTGCTTGGTTAGGAAGTGGTTTGGGTGGTGCCTTGGCCAAATGAGGCTTTAACTTATTTATAGGCACCTTAGGAAGTTTCTAGAACTGGTTCCTTACAAATTAAGAATAATTTAGAAGCTCATACACTAGTCTATGTACAAGGATATGTACAAGATGACTTTGGAAGATTCTAGAACACCCCACACTATTCCAATGCTCTCCTAGCCAAGTGTAGAGATGTGTGGACATCTCTAGCCCTCTCTAGAAGCTTTCATACTCTTCCACTTTGTATGTAGTTGTCTCCAGGGGTCTCTAGAAGCTTCCCACCTCCTATATAAGCTCATGAGGAGGGTCATTTGAAGCATCTTGTGACAAGTAGCTGTAGATAAGTCCCCCACACACCCAGATGTGGGTGGCACAGATAGTGGTAGTTGCAGATAACCCCATGTGTGTTGAAAGGTGTGGCCCTATACTGGCACATGGATGTCACAGGCAGCAGTAGCTATAGACAAATCATAAATTTAAAGGACTTCAACCTGAGACCTCAAGTTCATCTTTGTTCTAATACAATGCTAAACTACCAATTTTTCTGAAAGGTTCAGTTGTAAGGATTTAGGCTCGTAATGTATATGATGCTCTAAGGGTTGCAAATTACTCAGTTGATTGCTACATGTTCTTGACGATCAATGGAGACAGTTAATAATTGTGGAAGTTAATAAGAATGTGAATCTGGAAATGCTTTAGTTGGGAAGGAGTTATAGAGGGAAAAGGGTTTAAGCCTGCTAACAGTTCCACTGGGGAGTGGCTGTGATACCATTTAAATGAGGAAAGCTCAGTAAAAGCTTTGGAATGTATATGAGATTGCTTTGAAGAATCTAAGTTAGGCTCTAACTTGTGGCCATGCTTCATTCAATGTTTTAAGAGCGATCCCTTTCCTCAAAAAGGCCCTCATGGAACAAATGGCTGAAGCTAAGCTCTGAGGGGTACACAGATTTGAAAGGATCTTCATGATTGAATATCAGCTGCTAACATCATGAAGCTTTTTCTGGTTGTCTTTCTTGGGCCTTTGAAAGGATCTTCATGGTTGAATATCGGCTGCTAAACATCATGAGGCTTTTTCTGGTTGTCTTTCTTGGGCCCTCATATAACAACGCCAAATTGCATTGTAATTATCGCTAATGTCCTGTAGGTTTCTCACACAGAAATTCTTCAACATTGAAGTAGCTTTTCCCTTTATTGTATTTATTTTATTTCCTTAATGATTTCTTGCAGTTTCGGCATTTCAGCCGTCAAGGGGATGCAGTTTATATGCAATAAATAGGACAAAATCGGATAGCTATCAGTGCGTGGGCATACAAAGAGGTTTCGGGGAAACTTCTCAGCCTCTTGAAATAACTACCGTCCTGAAAAATTATTTTCTCCTCTTTTAGTCTGAGATTATTGACTTTTTGTCCATGCTAGCGGGCTGATATTCAGTTTCTTGTTAGATTTAAATTTAGAAGGCTATCTGTGCTCCTCACTTTTGCATGACATGTAAATTTTAGGACCATCCAAAGGGAATGCTTAGCTTTCCTGCACTAGGATTTAGTAAGGCCTGTTTGACTTCGTTTCTACTCTGCTCTGTCCCTAATCTTTTTGAACTTCTGAAGGATTGATCTTTGGTTGCTTTTTTCATACCCCCTTGATCATCCCACTGAAGAATCGATGGGGCTCAACTTTTAGCTGGTTTGTATTATTCTGTTATTGTTATTCATACAAAATGTAGTTTGCCTCCCATTTCCAATGGACTTCC
The DNA here is from genome assembly GCF_004353265.1 of Vitis riparia. Taxonomy (NCBI): domain Eukaryota; kingdom Viridiplantae; phylum Streptophyta; class Magnoliopsida; order Vitales; family Vitaceae; genus Vitis; species Vitis riparia. Next base: position 8,539,506 of record NC_048448.1, on the reverse strand, counting down.
ACTGCTCAAGTTGCTGTTGTTAATTGATGGCATCAAGAACAACTTAATTTTCCTCTTTTTCTTTCCCATAGGCGCATGTGCAGTTTAATGAGGTTACAACTCCCAAGGTCTGATCTCAGGTCTTTATATTTTTGGATGCAAGTACTACTAACTTATTTGATAGTTTTTTCCACATAAAAGCATGAGTTTAGTGATATTTTTGGATTCTGTTTGTTAAACCACTCTGCAGATGGTGTGACATCTCAAGGAGCCTCTCAATGTTGATGATGTAAGTAGTCAATTTCATTCTATAATCTGATTATTTTTTTTCTCCGTTTGAATTTTGCTCCTACTACCAAATTCCAAATAAAGTCCCTCATGGTGCTATAGCCTATGGTTGATGAGAACTAGCAAATAAAGTCCAAAAAATTGGGTTCTCATGGCCTTTGAGTCTTGGGGTGTGATGAAGCTGTTAACAGCTCTTCACCGCATATCCGTTGTATTCTAATTTTGCAGGAGGGAAAGCTTAAATCAATCAATAGTATTCTTGCTAGTTAAATATGGAGTACTGAAATCTGCAGCTGGAAACTGGAGTTCATTGCTCAATTACTAGAGTGGCTGGCATCTAGTCCGAAATGTCCATGTTTACAGATGAAGTGAATTGAATAACCATTAAATAAGTCGAGCTTTGACCTTCCATAAGATAAGCTGACCATCCTTCTATAAAGTCCTATCTTTGTTGTGCGTGGAGGGGGCATATAGTCTTATATTAGGTTTAGCAGATATGATGTGGAACTGTTTGTCCTCCCTTTGATTTTGGGTTGAGTTTCTTTGGATAGAACTCTTTGGTAGCTTGACATAACAACTTAACATTTGCTTTATAATTACTTTGCCTCGATATCACATCATATTATCTGAATTTGCAATATATGAAGGACGTCCGTACATAGACAAGTGCTTATTCAAGGAAGAAACAGAAAAACAGAGACTAATGAAGTTTACATCATTAGTTTATGCAGATTGCATATGTGAAAACTGAAGTACCTAAGGGGACAAAGAGACAGCCTCCATGAACTCCTGGTTGGATTCAAGAGCACTCATCGAGTTTGGCGGTAGGCACACCTCCAAATCTATGCTTCCTCCTCCTTCACGTCCCGGGTAACATGACACTTTCCCATCGAACTTGTGTGCGTAACCGCTCCGAACTGCCAATCCTTTCCCTAATCCAAACTCAATTCCATACTTGTTAAATCTGGGCGAGCTCCCCATCATTACGCTATTGGGGTCAAAAAACAGGCCTAACTGATAAATGAAGTGGGATTGAAACCATGACTCAAGCCAGCCACGCACAGCTTTGTCAGTGTGACCGACCACAGCCTGGTGCAAGAGCCAGGCTGCCCACCCAAGATCATGTTCAAGCAGTTCACCAGCAGTGGCAATGCCTCTCACCGTTTGAATTGAGTTCCCAAAGTAGTTCTCCGGCAAGGGCGGGTCCAATCTTGTTCTGTTACCGGTGGCCAGCCTGCAACTGGTTACCTGCTCATGTGGGAAACAGCGCGCTCGTGTTATGGACCTCCAGACAAGTGCGGACAATGCCTGGAAAGAGGAGATTTTGTTGCTGTTGCACTGTGCATTTGCCTTTGCTTTGAGCTTTGCTATTGATTCTGATGAGAAGTGGAAAATTCTCTCTCTGAGTACGGGTGCTTCAAATCTGCTGATGAACTCATCATGGTGAGTGAAAGGAAGGTTGATAATTGGACCATAGCCATCAGGAAACCAGCGCTTGAGGATGGGTGGGCGTGACAGTGTTATGGAACTATTCTTCTCCTGTGCAGTGAATACCTCAGACCATGCATTGAAGAAATGCCAGAAAGAGGTTCCATCAACCATGCTGTGATTTATGGAACATCCAATGAAGATGCCGTCCACAAGCTCTGTGACTTGAATTGATAGCAAAGACAAGGTGTGACCATCGTGGTTAATCACCCTATCATGATCAAAGAATGATTGGATAACTTGGGGTACATAAATTGGTGAAAGGATATCAGATATTGTCATGTCTGCAGCTGCGTGGATGAATTTCGCTCCGGGACTGTTGTTACAATCTACAAAGACCACATAAGAGGGTGGACTGTCCTCCTTCTTTGTTGCAAGGCGGCCTGCAAGTGGGTAGAAATGGTCGAGTGTGAGAGCGAGGGAATCCTTGAGCCTGTCCAAGAGAGTTGCCATGAAGTTTTGTGGATCATCCACATCAGGTGGTTTGCTAAAGAGAAGGCCCTTTTGGATATAATTGACGGAGAGCATGGCAAGGTCCCATGGTGTCAGGTAACAGGGCTCCTTGGTCTCTTCTGAAGTGAACTTTGGTTTGATAAAGCATTCTGAGATGAGCCGAACAGTCGGAGTTGCCATTAGACCACCGAGGAGTCTCCTCTGTTCCGGGAAGCCAATAGCTTATCTTCAGCTTCTCCCTACCATTCTTAATGGGCTGCTGTGATTTATAAAGCTGCAGATGAGCATCTCAATTCTTTAAATGATTGTCCTCGTAATGTAATTTTGCCCTTTTCCCCCAGTTGCCTGGAAAAGACTAGATCCAGTCAAAATATGAAAAGAATGCTGTGAGATTAGGTTGTAATAATAATAACTATTATGATTCTAAACCCGTTTTCCAAAAATTAGGGCTGGCAATTCAACCCTAACTCGAAGGCCATAGATGGACCCATTCTTTTGAATATTGAACTGAATGAAAATTCAAACTTGGGTTTCTGAAGGTGAAATGTAGCCGTCGTTTAAAATCTAGGTGAAAGATTTTGAAGGTTGAACGTCTCTTTTAATGCTTTGAAAACGTGGTGCCGTTGGGGGCCACGTCGGCCTAAAGCTAAATGAGGATTTTCTCAGAAAATTCTGATCATTGTAGTCCATTAGGATTCTTCTTCCTTTTTTTTTACAACTTTCACATTAGGCCTTCTAGGCCACCTGCTGCGAAATATTCCAATTAGAATTATGGAAATGGAAATTGAATATTTTTGAACTTGTCTTGTCGATTGATAACGGGGCACATGGCCTATCATCAACGTGAGAGCGATTAATGTGTGCAGTCGTTAATACCGTGAGGAAGACTACAGCTAGGTCCATGATACAAGCGAGCACACTGTTCTAATTTAAAGGGTGCTCTTCCTAAAATAAACTATTAAAACAAATTCTATTTTAATTTGTGAAATATGGGCCCTGAGTTAATCATCCCCAATACCAAACGAAATAGGAACACACCAAAAAGAAAACATCTAGTTTTAAGGATTCGTAGCATCCTATTGCACTTCGACTTATGCAGCAAGCCCCTGAGGCTTGGGTCCCCTTCAATTCACATGGTCCATCAATGCTCTCAAAATTTATTATCTCTCAACCACCATGCTTTTGACTTTTGAGGGTGCAACTCAGGACGGTCGTATCAAATCAGCTAAAGAAAGCAGACGCAGAGCAAATGAGAAGAGAAGATATACAAAATCAGTTAGGTGAGGCATATCGTAATTAAGGCTAGAGTCAAGCACATGTAAGCAAGAGAAAGACATGATACTTGAAATAGTGCAAGAAACTAAATTTTATCACAAAATCAAACATAGTATCTATTTAACGTCAGAATTCTATGGTTTGGAATATGCAAGCAACTCAATCGAACACTCGATCGTCAACACCAGAACATAGAATGTATAGCATCCTAAACTTCATCACCAAAAACCAACACACACAATATGTTTCAAACTTCAGAATCCTATGGCTAATGTAACTCCATATCAAATGAAATCTAGAGCCTTCACTAGCAGAGAAACTTAATTTAAACTGCTGGAACCACATTTAAGTTCCACCCAACACACTCAGGGAACAAGGCTGTCATTTAGGGACAGTGAGGCTAGTTGTTCGGTTGGGCTGTTAGCCTGCTGCTGAGCAACATTCCTCAGGACGTCCATGGCCTCCGCAACCTTGGACTTCAAAGCCTCTGGCGACTCGAGCAGATGCAAAACCTCAGTCTGGTCCATCTCCAGAAGCATGCCTGTCACTTTAGCTGCCATCTCATGCTCCAGCTGATCCACGAGAGGGTACAAACTTTCACCCAGCATCTAGCCACCATAAAAACGGAAACAACACCATGAGCACCATAAAAAATAAAATAAAGTAAAATAAACCAGGCTCCTAATACAATGCAAACTAAGGTATCAACAATAATGAGAGCAGAAGAAAAAGAAAAAAAATGAAAAAGGCTATTAATACAATGCAAACTAAGGTATATAAACGGCATACTGTTCTTTGCTGATCAGGTGTTGCATTTGCAAGAGCTGAAGCCAAAGCTGAAATGGGCATTGGCTGACCAATTGCAGCATCTCGAAGTGGCACGCCACCCATGTCATATGGAATTGAAAGCATGCCTCCAGCAACACCTGGCATTGGAACATCAGGCATATTGCGGCCAGGAGGGTAGCGGTAGACTCGTCCCCCCCTTGGAAGCATCTGAAACATGAGCAAGTAACAATCATCTTCCCATCAGAGAAGTGAGGGGGGGCATAAAATAAAGTGTAAAATGAAAATTTAGTCCAAAAGCAGAAACTCAAAAACATAGAAAATGTTGCATTTGAACCAACTGCTGCTGCATCAGGGGCACTGGCTGCTGATTCTGCTGCACAGGACCTGCCCCACGTCTGCCCCCTGGGCGTTGACCCTGCTGACCTTGCTGGACCAGTGGCACAAAGAAATTTGGCATGGGAGCACCACCAGGCCTCATTCCAGGAACAAGTTGCTGCTGGTAACCGAATCCAGCCTGAAAAAATAGATTTTTGGAAATAGATCATCATAACCAGCTACAGTTCCAGCCGTAATAAAAATTTCCACAAAATCTAGTAAAAATCTAAACACCTAAACCAAAGATGCATGAAGAGTCTAAAACTAAACTGCAAAACGACCCATAAGAAGTAAAGGGTGAAATCCCCAAACTTGACTACAATGAATTCAGTTGGCTTGAAAATTTATGTTCACAATATTCTTTTTATGAATATTTAATAAATATAATGGATGAAGAGCTATACAATCATATTGTGTATATCACATCCCTTCAACCTTAAACCTACTTAAAAAAACCAATGCAACAATGGAAATAGCAGACACCATCCTTGCACCAAAAAGTCCAGCAATAAACACTGCAAATGAATTTAAAAATGCCATCCTTCTCAATCATTACCTCTTCGGGCAAAGATACGACTAGAATTGTACCTAGATTTTTGTCATTCACTATTTGTCCACAAAATTTTCACTAAATCAACCCCATAACTTCAAAGAAAGGTTTTGTCCCTAGTAGTAGATGATTAACTGACACAAGAAATATCCATCCACATAAAAACAGTTCTACGAATCAGTCAACCAACCGCACACCCTCAGTGGTGCAGGGAGGGGCCCTAATTCACCAAACCCATACAATCCTAATTGTTGGGATTACACATTTTTAATTATTTCATCCTAGTGAATGCTCCACTTATCCCTGTTCATCATAAAAGCACAGGTACATAGAGGAATCTTGAGCTTTCCGTATGCACAACCAATAAGGATTAAACATTTAAGAAACCCAAGGTCTTATGTTGTGTGGAGATGAATGTGAGACTGCTACTTGTAAAAGCAGGGACAAGATAAGGCAAATCAAAATCCTCTCCGTTAACTCATCATAGCTCTCCTAAAAATCCTCAGCAATGTATGCACCTGTAAAGAGTTTTCATTTCGCTTTTACCAGAACAACCAATTCATTGAATTAAAATGAGAACTATATGGAAGGATGAAATGCCCTTGCAAAACACAATTTGACCAAAAGGGCAAAGAAAGGGAAATAAAAAAGAAAGAGACTCTAAAATCTCTATATAAGAAAATACAAAAACCAAAAGACACCACTTACAAGGCACCCTGATTAGCTAAAAAACCCCTAGGAACCTACATGCAATGGCGAAAACTTTGAACAATCACACATTAAACTTCTAAGTCTTTTGTTTCCTCTTTGAAATCCAAGAAATAATTGTAGCAGAATCGCCTTCCACCAAAATGTTTGATATCCCTAGAGATCTCAGCAATAGGCAACCTTCCAAAAAGGGCTAGAATCTATGTCCCTATAGATAGACCCTATTAATGAAGTATAGGTAATAAATCATCCAACTGTATCTCCAAAACCACAGCATTACATGCTAATTCCATGCAGGAAAATTGTGGAATTTATTCCAATATGTAACCATTTCCATGTATGATTTGCTCATGTAATGTTGAATGAAATAAAGGAGCATTTTCAACCAAAAAACTCTTCCACTATGGTATTCTTTCTTTCATGGCATTCAAGCCTTTACAAATAGCATCTACCTCATCTCATGCCTCCCATGCTCTCCTAAACATGTTTAACCATGCTGTTTCAATTAAGCTTGACAAATCAAACTACCTTTCATGTTCTGCTATAGTTTTCCCAATCATCAAAGGCCATAAATTGAAAAATCTCATCATGGGATCTGACCAAACCTTTTCTTCAGGTGAAGGTGATTCATCAACAATCAATCTTTTAAGTTGGCTGCTGTAAAAGCTACATAAAAGCATTGCTTCAAAAGACCTAGAAAAAATTGTATTCAATACAAGCAAAGAACAAGATACTGCAGCTCCCACTACAACTTAAAACAACAAAAAAATGGGAGTCTTAGCATCTCTAGATATACTTTAAAAATTAAGAATGCTCCAGATTAACTTGCAGTGGCTAACTTATAAAAAATAAAATAAAAAAAATAAACTTGCAGTGGCTAGAATCCAGCTTCTGACAGATACATTTTAGAAGGCATGAAATTTTATTATGACCCACTAGTTACAAATATCACTACCCATCAGGACCTCCCCAAACTGGATTAAATTTATGGTCTCCTTCTTAGTCGGGAGGTTCCATCAAAGCAGTACAATAATTGTTGGATCATTATTGACCTATGACTAATATAGCTATTGGGTCACAGAAAAAAATGGCCATATAAAACATCAAAATACTACATTCTAATATTTTCTTTCAAACTAATATGAATTTTGCAGGGCACCAAAACAAGCATGGGAAAGGCCAAGGAGTAGAGGAAGAGGAAATCCCTCTAGGTCCCCCATGTCATATTTGCTCAAAATTTGGTCATATTGCAACAACCTGCTTCTGCAGATACGATCATGGTTATCAGTCCAGCAACAATCAACTGGTGGCATCTACAGACACCAGCATATATAAAATCGGTATTGCAACATGGAGCCATTAATCATTTAAACTACAAAAAGCTGAACAGTCTGAGTTTCCAGTCAAATTTACAAGTGCAAGTTAGCAGCGAGGAGATTTTCTCCACAATTCACATTGGATATGAGTTTATATCCACTGCAATTTGAGATCTTCATCTTAATAAAGTTTATATTGTTCCTCAAATATAAAAAAATCTTGTTAGCATTGCTAACCTTGCTACTGATGATAATGTTTTGTTTGTGTTTTATCCTTGTCATTGTCTTAGGAAGGATTGGGTCTTGAAGAAAATTCTGTTGCAGGACAAATTACTCAATGACTTTACAACAAGTTTCCCAATGCGTAAAGATTCCAAAACGCATTTGTTATTGAGACAGTTACATAACATTTTAGGGCATGTTTGGTTAATAGAATAAGCAGAGAAAGAATTGTATTCCTTGGGAAATCCAAGACAAAAATAAGTGTGCTGGATGATTCCAATTTTTATGTTTGGATAACTTAGGTCATGGAATTTGTTATTTCTATTCAAGTTTTTGTGTAGTATAGAATTAAAAATAAAATGATAATTAATTACAATAATACACTTTCAATTTGATCAAATATATGAGGTTTCAAAATACATGCATTTTAAAGTATGAAAGAACTTATTAAATAGTTTTTTTTTTTAAATAAATAAATTTGAAGTGCACATGGTTCACTAAATATTTTTTATTTTTGAAATACTTGCAAAATAACATATGACATTTTTTTAATAAAATATTGGTATGGTTTGTATTTATTAAATTATCTTATAATAGAAAATATCATATATTTTTAAGGAAAAGATAAATAATGATTGAGATAACTTGCATAATTTATTATATTACAATATTATAAGACATTATCCTTAAAAAATATATATAATGACTAAAATTTTAAAAATTATTAAACAAGATTAAACTAGACATAATATTAAACTAAAATAAAATAATATTTCAATTACTATACATATTTAAACAAGATTAAACTAAGCCATGATTACATTTATATTTATTTATTCTAAATGTAATCAAAATATCTTCAAGAGATATCAGTATTTTAAGAAAATGAATAACCGATGACTAAAAGAAATAAATAATTTACTGAATTACAAATATATTAGTTTTACAATAAAGATTGACAATATGAGAAGAAGAAATGAAATATAATTAGCATTTTATTTATTGAGAGGATTAGATGGATGGTTTATTAGTCATTATTCTTTATCATAAAAGGAAAGCACAAGAGTGGAGTTAGAAATTCCTAGGAGCATCATAGGTTTTCAATCAACCATATTTTGTGGGAGATGATTTCCAGGTGGGGATAAATTCCAAAGTTCAAAATGTTGGACGGAATAAAGGCATTGATGGAATGGGAATACGACACCCTTTCCCAAATGCCTATTCTGTAAACGAAAATGGCCTTATGGAATTATTGCACAGACAACTTGAACATCCACCAAGAAAAGTTGTTTCTTCTGTTATTAATCTGTTTTTCTTACAATAAGAGATGTTAAATTATTGTCAAATCTTGTTCCTTAGGAAAAAAGGCATAGTTTACCTTTTTCAAGCTTACTATAGTAGCTTAGGCACAGTGCCTAAGCAATTCAATAACTTTAAGAACTCTGAAATAAGCATAGTTGTTGATAGTAGTTAGCTTTATGAGCAATTTTCAACTAAAAAGGCAAAATGCTTCATAAATCTCTTTAGCAATGTCAAAGAACATAAATGTAGCAGAAATACAAGGTTTCATGATATTCCAAAGCAAGGTCATGATTATTGGGTTCTTCCCATATCATTCTTCATTGTCCTCCAAGTAATAATGAGAAGAATCATCACACAAAAACTATAATTTACCCTTTGCCCTAATACATATTTTCATTTTTTGACCAAGTAGATAATCAGATTCCTTTAATTTTATGGTGTAATTTGGGTACCAATACTGTCTCAAGTCAATTACACAAAAGTTTGATGCTACCATCAAAAGTCATCTAAAAAAATGCAATAGATTGAAGTAACTCACTTGGACAACAAAAGGACCAAAGGTGTAGCAGCTCTAAAATCAAGGAAGAAACTCAGCCCAATCTAGACAAAAGTGAACACAACTGCAATTGGGTTTTTAATCTAAGAAAAGTTGTAAAAGATAAAATAGGGTTTTAAGGAGCAAGTCATGGATGAGATGGTGTAGATAGGGTTCTAATTGACTTATCAAAAACAAAAAAAACAGGGTTCTAATTGACTAGTAAGAATTTCTTGTTGTCACGGTGAACACCTTGAATTGGAGAGGATGGTTTGCAACTGGAAGTTAGGGTTTCAAACTACGCTTTGATACCAAGCAAGAGAACTACTGATTTGAGGAGAGACTGTGTGCGCTTTGAGGAGCAAGTCATGGATGAGATGGTGTAGATAGGGTTCTAATTGACTTGTAAGAATTCCGTGTTGTCACGGTGAACACCTTGAGTTGGAGAGGATGGTTTGCAACTGGGAGTTAGGGTTTCAAACTATGCTTTGATAGCAAGCTAGAGAACTATGAATTTGAGGAGAGACTGTGTGCGCCCTCCTGAAAAAGTAGAAAAGTGGATAGCATATAAAAAACAAGGACAATTCCTGAAAAATAAGGTACAGGGGTTCGAAAAAAAAAGAATTAAACACCAATATCAGTACCACACATCCCACCAAGAAAATCAATTTTTTAGACAAAATACCCAGTATCTTGAGCCAAAGCTGTGGGAATGGATAGACATACTTGGACAAGGGTTACTCAACTGAAGAAGTTGGAAGAACCTACAACCTCTACAACAAGATCTTGAATTCTTTTTTCCCATTGAAGCACCTTTACTTTGCATAATTAGATAGGTTGAAATCTCACACCCTCTACAGGTGCTAACTAATTCCCTCTTTCTAACCACCTACAAGCTTCAATGCCTTCACTATCCCTTAAAAGATTGTTATCCATGGAAAATGTGGAACCATATATGGTCTCCTCCCATGCTCCAATTCCCCAAATAACTCAAAATTGAAAAGGAAGACTTTATATCTCAATCCATCTACAATTGAATTCCCAACACCTCACTAAGTTTACACTTAATGTGTATTTTTGCATAATGATGTTTTTTTTTTTAATAGGTGAGAATAGATGGTAAATATAAAAAGGAAACGCCAAAACAACATCCCAAAGTATAGGAAGTATACGGACGCCCACAAACTCACCCAAGTGGGAGAGGGAGAGAAACAAAAACATCACCTATCCTCACTTAAAACCCAGCCAACCAAAAAAGCTAAGAAGAGAAAAAGGCCCCACATCGATAGACACCTTAGACCAAGACCACAAATTACAAAAAAAAAAAAGAAATTTTCATCCTTTGGACCAAAAAGTCTGCATTATCAAACGCTAGAAAGTTCCTTTCCTTCCACACCGTCCAAAAAATACATAATGGGACCACCTTCCAACACTTTTTGCAGGCTTTACCCACAAAGGACCCATGTCACCCAAGGAGTGTCTCCTTAAACAAAGAGGAGAGAACAAGAAAAAAGCAACTGCCCTCTTCCATGTCAATAGCCCAAATCATTTAAATAAATGGTTTTGCCAATTGAATTCAAAAAGAACAATCTCTTGAAAAAGAGAAGGGTGTTATTGAGACCATGTCTCTCACATTTTTTTTATAGGTGAGATCATGTCTCTCACATTAGATCCCACTCAATTGTTATACAAGGGCTAACACAAACAAGGCAGCTTTTTCTGATCTCCTATTGGCAAGTTATCATCTAACCATTAGCCCTTCTCCCATTACACTCGCAAAGGTTCAAATTGAATAGTAGTTGTTAACTTCCCAACTTTTCCTTTCTTTGCATTTTTGCTTGTCAGCATCTTTCTTTGATTACCACAAAAAGAAGAAATAACCATCCTTAAATTGTCTCAATCAGTTCTGTTATGAGTTACTGCCATCTAAAATCAGCATAAATTTTGTCAATCTAACACATCTTCCATTGATATTGCTATGGGCATCCATAGGGTGGACTCAACGCGGATTTTTTAGCTTCCTGCTAAAGCCCATGCACCTAATTCTTTTCAACTGCCTCTTTGAAATGATCCAACTACCATACAAGCTGTTCATTATTCAAAACAAAACCATAAGTTGCTCCCATACTATTTACAATATGGCCAAACCAGATTTTGCCTCCAGTTTTCTTGACTTAGGACAAAAAATTTATTGTAAAACCAAATAGAAGCACCCTCCTTGTAATCGAATTCTCATAAACCACTACTTTTAAAGAATATTCCACCATAAATTCCATTCAGAGTCACTTTTAAGATCCATCAATAAATCAACCCAATTGCTCAAATATAATTCTTGGAAAAAAAAACAGAAGAAAAAAACCAATTGCTCAAATGTGATTCTGGGGGAGAAGAAGGAAACAATACCAATTTTACATAAATGGATTGTCTAATTAAAAAAAAAAAAAAAAAACGAAGAAGAAGAATCTATTTGGATTGGCTTTTGACAAAACAAAAAGTTTATTAGTTCAGGTAATTTTATTAAAAAAGCTATTGAATCAAGCAAGAGTTTAAGATGAAAGCCAAGAAAATATTGCTTCTCATAGAAGCCTTTCTTTAGCTCTTTTTTTTTTATATAGGTAATTTCTTTAGCTTATGCAAGAAGTTGTCTTATCTTTAATATAACTTTTACAATACAGTCATTACCTTTCAAAATTGGATTGGGCTTGAACCTCAGTTATATTACCCTTCTAAATTATGGATTTGGGTTGAACTTCACTGTCTGGCTTAAGTAAAAAAATTAAAAAAAACCTTATAGCTTAAGTAAAAAACAAGCAACACCAAACAGGACCAAAGAAAAAGTAGTTTATGAGAAATGGAACAAAAGAATAGAAAACAAAATTAAAATTATTACTTGGGGAGGAATTATAGCAGGTGGCCCTTGCCCATAAAATAATTGCTGCCCAAGACCGGGAGCACCAGGAGGGTACATTGGCATCCTAGGTGCAACTGAAGGTGCCATCGAGACGGGCCTCATTTGAGAGAACTGTGCCTGCAAAATCAACACAAGTAAAGAGAGAAAGGCAAGGCACACAAAGCTAGAAAAAAAACCACTAGTTACGTTATTCTATGAAACTATATGCTGCCCACACAATAAACACAAAAGAAAGAGGCACGAAAAAATCTAGAGAAAAAACAACGGAAAATGCAAATTCTATGAGAACAACAAGGGTAAGTAATGCGTACATTCACTCCATCTTAGCCTTTCTGCCTAACATAGCAAGAGACCATATTGAAAAGAAAACCTTCAATATACCAAGATATCATATTCTTTGCAATCGCAATTTGAAACCTAATAGCAAAGAAAATCTTAAGATCAGCACTAAGAGTTCTAGACCTTTTTGATAAATCCCAGTTGAAACCATGTTTTAGTGCTTCAAATTCAACCATGACTTTCCAACTCCATCCATTTCCTTAGAAGGAGAGAAAATTATAATTTAGGGACAATTAACTCCAAATATTGGGCGTCAAGTTGAAGAATGAAACCATCCATTCTCTTTTGGAACTTGATATTGTCATTGTATTTAAAAGAAAAAAAACAAACAAATTTATATCATTTTAAGCATGTTCATGTATACATTTTTCCAAGTAATTATTGGTGCCTTTGACACCCATCGTATACCTCTTGTTTACATAGGGTGTGCCCCTTGCTTAAACGCTTTTCAGTAAAATCTTTGTTGTTTAAAAAAATACATTGAAATAATTTCCCTGATATACTACCTGCAACCTGGCTCTCCTCTCTTCTTTCCTCTGTGCAAGGGCAACATAAAGAGGTTTGCTCACAACCATTTTACCATTCATCTCCGCGAGCTGTAGTAAAAAACATGAAATTGATTATTTCTGAACATAGCAAGAGAATTGCAATACATGGTAAAAGAACCACATAAAAATCAGCTTACTGCTCGAGATGCTTCTTCAGAAGTTGAGAAGGCAACAAATCCCGAGCCTCTACTTATTCCACTTGGGTCACGCATAACCTGTAAAATCATCAGAACAGGGAACTAATTTTAGACCACTGCCACCAAGAGAGGGGTGAGGCATTTGATTAGGACTCTAATTTCTAATATATTTCTTTTTGAGGGAGAACATTTGCAAACCTTGCATGAGGTAATTGTACCAAACTCTGAGAACAATTCCTTTAGTTTATCATCGCCAATGCTATCATCCAAGTTTTTAATATACAAGTTCACCCCTTGAAATTTGTCTACTACTTCCTTCATACTCTGCTCAAATCGCCCTTTCAGTTCAAGCTCTCTTTCATATTTTTTCTGGGCTTTCCCAACATACCATTCTTTCTCATCAAATTTCTTCCCATTAAGAGCCTCAACTGCTTCAGCAGCATCATCTGCATTCTCAAAGTTAACAAATCCAAAACATTTTGATTTTCCATCTCCATCCCTCATTACAACAACACTAGTAATTGTTCCAAATTCACCAAAAATATTCTTCAGATCTTCTTCTGTTGTTGATTCTGAGAGATTTTTCACATAAACATTATTAAATTTTGTCTTATTCAAAGCAGTTTCTCTCTCCTGCTTCCGAAGGAATTGTCCAACATACACTTGTTTGTCATTAATCAGCATGCCATTCAACTTATCTATAGCATTTTGCGCAGATTCTTCATTATCAAATTGTACAAAACCATAGCCTTTGGACTGGCCAGAAGGATCAGTAGCTATCTTGCAAGAAAGAATGTTTCCGAAAGCAGAAAAAGTATCATGGAGTGCTTTGTTGTCGATTGACTTGTCCAGGTTCTGTACCAAAGAGAAGGGATGTTAAATAGCATACACTAATGCCAAATGCAGGTGATACTATCCCATACTGCAGGTGAAATAATAAACAAACACCAAGGCTAAATGCAAGAGGAACAACATAATAATATAAATACCTTAATAAATATATTGGCGGTTCCACTTTTACGAATACTAGGGTCCCGATGAGAGTACATAATTCTGATGGGCTTGCCATTGAGTGGAGTGAAGTTCAGTAGATCCAATGCCCTTGCCGCTGTGATCAAATTGAAACAATGACGTAAGAGAGGTGTGAAGAAGAACATAAAGGGGTACACACAAGTTCAAGTTGTGTATCCCTGAATCACTCCTCTATTTAACTTTTTCTACCAATGAGGTACACTCAAATCAGTCTCAAACGACTAGATAAAAGGTGCCACTGCCACCCTAAACTCAAAGAGGCTATAAGTGAATATCACACAAAGGCTAATATTTCGTGTGTATCACTATTCGACTATCAAATAAACATAGTCAGCATGCAAAAGACTTTCCATTTTTTTGGGGGGGGCGGGGGGGTTTAGTGATACATAATAAAGATAGCTACTGAATCCAAAACTATCATTTCCTGTGACTCATTTTCCATTAAATGAAATCCCTTTGCAGCACACATTTTATAGCATCTTATCTACTTATCAAGTAAGACATTTTGCATAATGAAAAGAAGGGGTTTTCCTTCAGTGCCACGATAAATGTATAATTTGAGGGATTTCAACAGCATTATTGTTCTAGGGAGAGAGCTACCAACATCAATATGCTAAAGCTACAGACATCCTAAAGAGTGAGATATGACCCTTAAGTCGAATTATAAGGTAAGGAGGATGAAAGCACAAACCATCTTGAGGGTTGCTATAGTTGACGTAGCCGTAGCCGAGAGATCTCCGGGTGCTCAAGTCTCTACACACCCGTACGGACAGCACTTGGCCGGCCTGGATAAACAGATCGTAAAGCTGCGAATCCGTGATGTTGACGTCAAGGTCTCCCACATATAGCGATGCTGTATTCGCCACTCCATTGGGACCTGCTACCGCGGCCTGAATCTGCGCCATCCAGATCTTTTTTTTTTCCTTTCTTTTTTCTGATTTTTTTTTCCTTTTTCTGTACTTCCCTCTCCTCAAATTATTCAAAAATCAAACCCTAGAGAGACAATACGAGCACACAACAACAACAACAGTACTAGACTCCGCGGAGTGGCGCCACTGATAGTTTTGTCTGAAAGGATTGGAATCCGACAGCCGATATTAGAATTTTTTTTCTTGAGATTTCTGAAATTTTTTTTGAAATTTTTGTTTTAGGGTAGGAAATAGAAACAGGAAGAGGAGAGGGAAGGGTAAAGAGGGGATAAAATCGTTCGGAGGAAGCCAAACAACGGCGACGGAGTGAACGAAGATGTTTTTTTGGGGTAAAGAGGAGGGCAGACCGACCTGCACCGCACCGGCGGTGGTGCAACTGTGGACTTATGTACCTGGGTAGATGGATTTGCAACCCTAATTTATGTTGTCGGAAGAAATCTGGGCCGTTAGATTTCTTTCTATGTCCCCAGACGGTTTCCGGTTAGACGGCCAAACTTAAAACGGTTGTCCATTGTATTTATTAATAATTTAATAGTTCAAAAAAAAAAAACAAAAAAAAAACCTGATTGTTTTGCGTTAATTGGTTGGTGGCGACACGCGGCAACTTTTGCCCGAGGTTGCGTGGCTGTGGAAGTTTCCATTTTGGTTGCTTGTCTCACCGTTCACGTGGCGTGGGTTGGGCCTTTACCATTGTCTAACTCTGCCGACCCACCAAACCCCCCTAATGGGCTGGATCTGAGCAGACTACTAGAATAGTCTTTTAGAGAATGATCATGGGCCTTCTCTCTAAATGCAAGACAAGGTAGCATAGTAGTCTGAACTTCGAAGCAACATCGATTTATTTATTTATTTATTTCAACTTGGAAATCTCAGCAAAAAAGAAGAGCCTACGGTCGTCATGGTGGGGCGTGGCAACCCTTTTTTTGGGTACTGGAGCACGCTTGACATTAGAGCGTTCATACAATTCATCCATCCAAGTGCTCCTTTCTCATACGCTTTATGTAGGGGCCAAATGGCAGCGACTTCACACTAACAAAGTTACAAAGAAGCTAGTATGACTTCTTTACAGAAGCCTTTTCCTTTCTTAACTAAAAGAAGATTTAACGTCTAAGGATTTGGATCCCACACCTCTCTTTTAAGGAGGCAGTATATTACCGTATTAGCCTATAGTTGGAGAACTCAAAGGGATTATCTCTTCTTCCTCCCACCATCCCTTTCTAATCATATCTTATGTCCACTTTCAAACCCAAAAAAAAAAAAAGGACACGAAGTGCGTTTAAAGGCTCGCGAATATACTATAATTTCCTAATCCAAACTCCAAAGCGGCTAACCCTGCTGAAAGATGAGTTAGTGGCTCCTTATGATCAACAAATTTTGTCATACTGACGTCACATGGCCAAACTAATGATGACTATCATATTTAAACCAAAGTTTAGTTATTGAATCTTAGGATAAATTTTTAAAATTATTGAATGGTTATGGTACATTTAATATAACTTCATGATTTTTTTTTTCCCCAAAATGAAAATACACTGGTTAGATAATGAATTTTTTTTTTTTCAAAATTTATGATTAATTTTTCAATTCATTAATTTGAGAGAGCAGAAAGGGTGATCTTCGATTTCTTAAATTATTTCTCCTTTTAGATTCAGGGTAGAAGTAGCATTCATATATTAGAATGATTACATTTTACAAAAAATATTGATAAATATCATGTTAAAATTCAAATAAAATACATTGATGAGATAACAATTGATCTAAACTTCTAAAAATATTGATAAAAGTTTCTAAGAAATAATAATATAATAGAACTTAAAAATATATTATTACTAAAAAAATGGTTCATTTAATTTGAATATATGATTATTTTTATTTAAAAATTTTATAATTTTATTTACAATTTTATATTTTCCTTATATTTAATTGCTATATATATAAAAAAATATAAAAAAAAAAACTTATTCAATAAATTATGAACAAATTTTTATATGTTTAATAATCAATTAAATCGTATTCTAAAATAAGATAATTAAAATAAATTAATTTATTAAAATTTTGTTTTAAGATTTAATTTTAGAGAGTATTGTATTCCTTAAATATAACATATGCGAATATAAATAATACCGGTAAAGAAACCAAGGGTTTCTTAGAAAACTGTTTTTTGAAAATAGTTTTTTATTTTTCATAACAAAAAAAATTTTAAAATATGTTTCACAACAAAATTTCTGTTTTCTATTTTTTATTCTCAAAAGCATAAAATATTATATTTTTAAATGACATCTTTTATTCGTTTTAAGTTGATTTTACTTCTTTTTTAATAGTTATTTTAAAAAATAATTATACAAGCATATATAATAATTAAAGATAAAACTTTAGCTATAAAAATTATTTTTAAAAATATTAAAAATAAAAATAATAAAATAAAAATTATTTTTAAAAACTATTTTTGGGGAAAATTTCAACTAAAATTTATGCTATAATATCCCGTGGGTCCCAAAAATGAAAAATTCGTGGAAATATCCGGATATTTCTGGAGACTAAAATCACTGGTGCAGACCTACCAAAATGCACTGCAATGTGCAACATATGTATCCATTTTGGATGGACCAAAAGGAATCTTACTAGATAGCCCGCCATTTTGGAGAACACAATCATGGTCGTTGTATGTCCAATCAAACTCAAAAAACATGAGCACGGATGATGCAATGAACTACTGTTTATCCATTTCAATTTTCATGTGATTTGGCTTTCCCTCCCAGTCCCAGAGACAACCTCTATGGGCGAGGAGCGTCCCCACCACCCACAAAAAATTATATGCATGTCTCTTGATGGTCGATATGCTACTTTATCAAAGTCTTATGAAATGTTTGCATTCTATATACTTTTTTTAAGTAATAGATATTATTCATTGTGTGGTATAAGGAGATGGCTGAGAGGACACTTCTCTTTTTCAATTTGAAAATTCAGGCAAGTGCGTGGACTTCAGTGTCCTTGGCTTGCTGCTTTTGATCTAAAAAAGCTTCGCCTCAACAAGTTCCTCCATAGTCAAAAGGAATCACCTCCAGAAATCGAATAAAGAGTGACAAAGCACTTTGGTTTCAAGTCAAGAATAATAAGCAGGAGGCCACAAAGAAACAACTTGTCTTTCTTCTTTCCCCAAACAAAGAGAGAAAAACATGGAAAAGCACATGAAAGCAAATTGATCACAATGAAACAGAGTTTAAATTAAATTTTCAAACCCCTTCATCTGCCTTCCGGGTGCAACGGGAAAAGCTCCAGAGTCTTATCTCCCTCCTCTCTGTAGTATCTGTTATTTTCTTCCACCGTTTCAAACGTCCAGCTCTTACACTTTCTCTTGTTTGGACTATCTTCTTCTCTTCCCACTTCCACCTACAGTTTTTTAGTAAATAATATTAAATTCATTTTTTTTTTCACCTTTCACATAGATCTCCCACAATAAACCTAGACTAGAAGTAAGTATCTGATAGATGTTGTGAGAAACTGAGAATGGCCATTTAAGAGTTCAGCCAAGCAACCGTCTGTATGGATGATACTCTATAATGGCATTCTTTTTTTTTTCAGAAAAATATACCAATGCTAGAGGAGAACCCAAGGAACAGAGTTTTGAAAAAATGGCACCTACCCTGGTATCCAAGGTTATTGTAGTTATGGATGTGGGAGTCCTGGGACAGTGGCCGAGACCCAAACTGTTGCGCTTCTGCTTCTGTCTCTCCCGTGCTTTGTGGTTTTGGAACCAATAAAACACATTCTTGCCTTCGATCTTCCCGTACTTTCCAAGCTGTGCAGTGATTTGTTCTATTTGCTGTGCATTGGGAGTGCGCATTCCACTTTTATACAGCATCTCCAAGATCCCAATCTGTTCCTGGGTTGGATTCCACCGCGTCCCACCTGGATGTGTTTCCACCTACATGAAATGTTTGGCATGTCATGATTGGGTGGTGAGAGGTTATCATACTTCTGGTTCATATAGATCTTATTGTATAGTGTTATTACGTAATTAGAGATGCATGAGGGCTGTCGGAATTGCAGTTCAATAATAAGTTAAGGTAAGTTAAGCAGCTGCCCAGAAGCCATGGAGCAGCGGTGCAGCAATTTGCAGTTAAAGTGACAGTTGCAGAAATCAGTGGACAATTAAAATAGAAAATTAGTTGAGAGTTAGAGACACACACCTGAGGTGAATCTCTCTTATCATCAGAGCATCCAAGCTTCCTGGGGCCACTTTCAGGTCTAATGAAGCTCTTGAGATCGAAAGCAGCGACACTGTCACTGTTGGCCAGCTTGGGAGCAAGAGGGCGTAAACGCTTGCAGCCAAGCGTGAGGGAGGGTTCGTGCTCCCAGAATCCACGTGCGAACTGATGCACCTTCATGCTTCCCATGGGGGAGGATTGAATGATAGAGAGTGGTAATTATATAGAAGATGAGAGAGAGAGATAGAAGAAAAAGAAAGTGGGATATGAGGTGGTGCTTAGAAGAACCAAGACCAAATGATGAGGTGAGGTTGACTTAGGATTTCCATACAAAAAAGAAAAGATAGAGAGAGAGAGAGAATGAGAAATATTGTATGAGCGTGTGGTGTGTGTATATGCGTGTGTTGGCCCGTCAAATCGGTCGTTTTTTTCTTGCTTTCATGATAAGGTGTCCATGCTTTTCGGTGGCCTCTTTGGCTCTCATTCTTAACTTTTTCTCTATAAAGTGAGCAGAGAGGGCGATGGAGGGAAGAGAATGAAAAAAAATTCCTCCAATCCCAAAACTTGAATATGGGAACTCTTTGCTTTTCAAGATACGGATATGGTGACTGGAACTGAAGGCCGTCTTTAAGTGGTAGAGAATGTTGAAAAAAAGAAAAGGAGAAAAAAAAAAAAAAAACCCACAAACAAATCTATCTCAATTCCATATCCCCTTCTTTGGGAACTGTAGCTCCAATTTCCCAAATAGTATAAACCCATCAACCCCACTTTTCATCTCATTTTTGTATTCCAAATTCTTCACCCTCCCACTCATCACCTAGTATATATATCTCAATCATCTACGTATTTTACATGGGGGTAAATTTATCTTATTGTCTTTTCACACAATATGATCAAGTCTTGAGTAAAGCTATTGTTACAGTTGTCTTGATGACCGCAATCACAGCTTCTTCTTCACTGATTGGCAATTATCAAGTGAGATATATACCACACATGTGCTGCATTCATAAACTATCTCACAAATTATTGCAAATTTCTGTGGCCTTTTTGATTCTCCTTCTATAGCATCTAACGCATACGAGTGTCTTTCTTGGGGGCCTAATGTGGAGAGTCTTGGGTCGACTGAAATCCTTCAATCCCCGCAAATACGACCCTAAACCCTCGCGTCTTTGTTTGGAAAGGTTTCAAGACAGCATGACTTCTGACCCTTTTGTACAGTATGTAATCTGTATACTTTGACATTTAGCATTACAGGCCAATTCCAGCCACATCTTGTGTCGTGGATCTTTGGAGGTATACGGGGATGTGGGGTTTTGATTGAATAAGAGGAGGGATTGTCGGGTGTTCTTCTGAGAGTGACAGGACAATATGACCAAGGAATCAAAAACCACAATTTCTTGATAAACCTACCTGATATCTAGAAGAAGTTAAGAAAAAATTCAAATGGGGCCATTTCAGACCTCAAACATTATTATTCCTCCTTGAATCAGCAATCAAAGGCACTCCATGCGTGAATCTAGCCAAGTATTCTCCAGGCATGATTGTTCTGTAACTAACATCCACCCACCTGCTATGGATCCTCCTCAGTCCTCTCCCCCTTCCCACCCGGTAAATATGAATATACTTGTTCGAAAGGATTGGGTTGCCAGTCTGATGTGACCCATAATTTCTCCTTCCTTCCTTCCTTCCTTCCTTCCCTAACATAGTACGAATTAAGGCAATTGACATTGACAAAAACTCAGCGTGATGTTTGGATGTTGATTTGCTGAACAGCTCATTCTGAACTCTCCATGCAGAAGCTACAGAGAGGGAGCGACATGAGGGACATATATCCATATAATCCATCCAGCTTGATATCACAAGGATACGCGTACACTGTGTTAATTTCTTCTCAACTGTTAATGATAATATGGTACAGATTAAACTACTACAACAGCCAGCCCTTTTTAGAGAATTACCTGTATGGTTATTTTGGTGTAATAATTAACCTGCCAATTGTGTACTTAGAAAAAGCAAAGTAACTTTGAAATGAAGATGACCTCTTCAATTCTATTGGGCAGATGTCATTCTAAATGGACGTGAATGCCTAGGATAATCATAGAAATGTTGACATTCCAGAGATTATATAGGATGTGAGTCCATGTTTTGGCCTACCTTAAGCAGATTCCATGACACCACCCCCCATCAATCACGACATAATAAAATCTTCTCTTTTTTAAATCAATGACTAGCTACCTACATAGCCCCTCATAATTCTGTACCTAACATCAGTTTTTTTTTCTGCATAGGGCCAACACAGCTCACCCCATCCAACCTATCAGGTAACTCCAAGTAACTCTTTCACTACCAAAAATATCAAGCTTAGATTCACATTAAATGTTGCTAATTGTAATAATAAGTCATTCTGAATAAACAGTAAAAATGAAAATCATTTTCAAGATTTTCATTCTGTTTTCAGTATCAATCAGGCTCCAAGCCTGTGACTCATCATTACCTGGAACAACTAAATATTAATTTTATAAAGGCTCCAAAATATTTTTTTTAAATCATTAAATTTTAAAATTGATTATCTAGAAAACCCTTATGAAAAGGCTTCCTAAATTTAATCAAATCAATCATGAAAAAAAATCATTTATTTTTATTTGTTTTTATTTTTTTATATGCATGAAACAAGAACAATTCTTTTAGATATAATCACACGAATGTGTCAAAAAGAGTCCCCATTAGGGATGATTAAACAAAGGAAAGAAAAGCAAACAAAAGTGGGTGAATGTGATATATCTGGGGTGGTCACGACCACTCTATGGACAGTTAAAAAAATAATTAGAGGATGTTAGTGTTCTAATTTAAAACAATAAAATTAGATTAGATATTTAGGACTTTGGAGAGATTACTTGAAAGGAGCACCAAAATACGTCAAACCTATTTGAACAGGTGGAGAGACATTAAAAGTAATAGAAAATACAAAGTCAATATTAGGCAGCGGGATGGATCCAAAAATGTGATTTGTGAGATATTAGGAAGGATTTACGGTGGGATTAGCAAAGCAGACCGCCAAGAATGGGATGGGACCCGCCACGATTAAACAAAAGGCGCAGGGATTCAGGCAGTGAATCCAGAATGGAAGTGGTGGTTATGAGGGGAGATGTCACAGTGGGGTGAAAAAGAGATTGAACAAGGGCTAATAAGAAAACGCCAGAGCAGCGTTGGGAGAGGAGAAAGTTCCAAGTGCCTGAAAAATGGTGAGGATTGAGGAGGGTGATAATTGATATGATATGAAAGGAGGAGGGGAATATAGAGTGGGTCAAAGAAAAAGTAGAGGGAGGCAACCATTCATGATAGGAATGGAGGAGCCCACACAGTGGAAGAAGCGGTGGGAATCCATCATTAGGGAAGACAATGCCATCATTTGCACGTGTCTATGGACCACACTTAACACTACTAACTGTAGCTTTTCAATTATAATCCCCCCCCTCCCCTTCCCCTTCTCCAACTTCCACGCGCCTTTCCACCTCCATTTCTCATCCACTTTCCAATCTGCTTCTACCTACAGGACAAATGCGTTACATTTATGCTTCCAATCTCTGATATCTTGTCAATTTTGACTCTTTTTTCTTTTTCCTTTTCCTTTTTTCGTTTTTCTTTCAGCTAAAAACAGTGATGAATATGGCTGTTTTTGTTTTTTCCGTTAGAAAAACTAGAAACTGGGAGGTATGTTTTAAAGAACAAATTTGCATTAATGTTTATAATTTTGTTATGATTTAAAAAAACAACCGTTGCATGCACATTAAATATCATATTTAAGTTTGAAAGGTATAATAAATGAAGGCACAGCTCCCCATGCCTAATTATCCTCATTCTTGTTGACATGCATAACAATAAAAACATGCATGGGACACTGGGCACCCAAATAAGTTAAAAGGATGAGCTCGATAAAATATACGCAGCAGCTCCTGCCAAAATGCTAATGAGTGGTGTGAGAATTATTCTTTGACCTTAGTCTGCATGTGAGATTCCCTCTTACACCCAATAAAACTGAGGTTCCTCTGGTTTTATACTCATAGGTCTAACAACGCTATGAAGCAGCTAATTATGGAGGCTTGTAGTTGAAAGAAACATTTAAATCGGAAAAACAGAGTATGGTTTTTGGACTTAATTGGTAGAGAGAGAGGAGGGGGGGTCCTCGTCCTAACGTGTCGGTTGGAGAAAAGGCTTGACACGTGGCATCGAATGACATCAGACAAGAAATTATAATAATACGCATGTGTAGAGAGAGATGAAGAAGGAAGATTGGAAGGGTCATCTTCACCTACTTTTGCTAATGCCTTTATATTTCTATACTCTAGGTATGCTCGGGGTTGGGGATGGAAGCCTTTTTAGCTTGGAAATTGATAGAAAAGTAATTGTGATGGTAAGGGGTTGATATATGCCAAATAAAGTGAATTGCTGGCAGGCATCATTGTTTTGATTGAATTTTATTCCCAACTACATTTAGATGTGGCATCTTTATGTACACTTACTTCATCACTTTATGTAGTACAGTCTAATTCTCTTTGCTTTTTCATTTTTCCCGAGAAAGGGAGAGAAAGTTAGAAAGGATGAATGAAGGGCATGATCGCATGGCTAGAAAATGGTCATGTCATGTAAGGGAAAGTGGGTGCAAATGTGAGAGGAAAGGGATTTGTTGGGAGTGAATGGATGACAGTCCAAGCACAATTAAGTTGAATTGATGGCACTGAAAGATCCTCCCCCGATACAAACTTTTCTTTTTCTTTTCTTTTCTTTTCTCCCCTTTCCTAAGTTTTTTAACCCCTTTGGGGTGTTTGCACAAACTCAAAGAGTTAAATCTTGACTCTTCTCAAAGTCTAAGCGTCTTTTTAGTCTTCTTCCTTCCACAGACTTCAGCTAACATACTCCTTTCCAGCAGCGCGTGCCAGCCACTCCCAACCACAACGAACCAAGTGCCAAATTTGTCAGCTACATCTTTTAGTGCATTGGGTTTGTCAGCGCACTCAGTCTCCCGCCCATATCGACAGTCCACACAAGAAAAAAGAGTATGAAATGTGAATACGTGCTGATCCACCGTCCGCCAAATACAACTACATGCTTACGTCTGCTAATCACCTTCCGTCCGTCTTCACCTACCAATTTAGTGCCTTCATCAACCCATTTCCACTCTCAGGTAAATCAGGAATACATCGGAGGTTCGAAAATATCTTTATTTTCCACTCATAATCTCCTCTCTCCCTCTTCCTTTTCCTTTGTGCGGATCTTTTTCAACGTCTCTATTATCGGAGCCGAAATTCTCAATTCAAAAATCACAGCTCTCACCGACTAAAAGCATAATTTAAACTTGATTTCTTAATTAACACCTCCTCACCACCAAACCTACTTCAAATCTTTGCAATTCCAACTTTTTTTTTAGAGTTATATAATAAACAGTTGTTTTTCTTTAAATCATGGTTACTAATGTTAATTTTCTTCTTCATTTTTTCTTTAATTAAAAGCTCAAAAACATAAACAATGAGAAAAAAGGTGTGAGATGGACATGACTATGATAATGACTTAAAAAATCATTTTAAAATATTAAAATTATTTTTTTCATGCAACTCAATTCAATTAACTAATTGAATTAGTTTGAAGAAAATAAAATTTAATTTAATTAAAACATAACACAGACTCCATGTTTTTAACTAAACAAAAATGCTTTGAAAATTATTGTACAATTCATCGAGCTCTTAAACATTACTTCAAACGCTTAAATACTTATAATGATGTTCAAACGTTCATACAAAGATTTCAACATCTATTAATATATTTATTTTTATATTTTAAATAAATTTATTTTATATCATAATATGAGTCGCTTGGTATTTATATCTTATAAATATTATAATAAAAATGATTTTGATTTTTATTGTGAATATTGAGAAAATCTAAACTTTTAGTTACAAAATATCGACTAAAAGCATAAAAGAAATAAAGAGAGACGAGACATTCCACTACAAAGTGGGTTTCATAAAAAGTACCCACGTGTGATTTATTGTGAAGTGTCAATTACATGTATTAGCATGTATCTCTTATAAATTTTTTAGTGTCCATGATTTAATTTTAGTTTAGGCAATCATTATGCAAACCCGACCCCGTCTCACCTGATTGGGGTTGAGTCTAGTCTCAACCACTTTAAGCTTAGACCTAGCCGATGGCACTACGCCGAAACCTGGGAAGCTTAGCTGGACTCAGCCTGCCTAGTAAAGTGGGCTTAAATCAGAACACATCGAATTAACACGGGTATCATCATGGGAAGGGGAGGATTCAAATTTTCTAAACAAGTGGCACTTGCTTACAAGCCCCATCATATTGGTGGTTAGGTTGAGAATTTGAAATCATGGTGACTGCTTTATTACCCCCGCACTTCCCATTGATGATAACTAACTACCTATTATTGGAACAACTTCTCCAGTGGTCCTCACACATAAATGGACCATAAAGGCACTCATCTTTGGTGGTAAACTAGAACCTACCACAAACACCACTGGTTATGGCACAGGATCTTCTCCTCCAATGATTAAGATAGCGATTAATAGCAAAGAACCAAGTAGTGATAAGAAATTTCTCTATGGAATCAACTCCACATCTCATTGACGAGTGCTAATAAATTATTGGTAATTAGGAGATAATTTCTTATCCTAAAAGGCATCAAATTGATTACTTTTTAAATTAATTTTTAAAAAATTTAAAATATCCTTTTTTAATGATATTTTAAATCACGCATTTGCTTTTAAATAATTTGTGACATTATTTGAATAATTTATTGTCAAATACATTTTTATTATTTTTTTATCAAATTGTTAAGACATTTTCTATTATTTTTAATTCTTGGTAATTTTGTTCATTTTCATTCTGGTATAGGATCCTTTTAGACAATAACTTATTTTTAATTAAAAATTTGAGGTTACTGGTTATTCATCTGGAGAGGCATGTGCAAGTTTAAAAGGTTTAGATAAAGGCAAATTAGTTTTTTAAATGGTAATTGGATCAAAGTTTTAATTTTGAACTTAAACAATTTATTGAAATTAACTAGAGTGCTCAAATGTTAGCCAAAACACTCGAGTGCTCAAGCCAATGCTCAAGTGGTAGTTAAGTCCACATAAACACTTGTTTGGACAGTTGTCAAATTTTGGTAGTTCATTTTTTTGGAAAATCAAGATTTTATTTTTCAAGAAAATTTTGATCCTTTAAATCTTTAAAACTATATATATATCTTACTTGTTAGAAAAATTAAACTAATCCAATCTAAGATAATCACCTTAAAGGAAGGGTGAAAAGGGTGATGGTCTCTTTTTGCAAATTCAAACTATGTGAATATAAGAGACAATTATATGCAAATATATATTAAATAATATAAAGACAATTGCATATAAATTAAAAGAATAGGGAAGATTGAATGTAAACACAAGATTTTATAATGGTTTGGCGCAACCCGACCTACATCCACTCTCCTCTAACTTCAATTACAAGCTTAAAGTTCCATTAATTCAAGGATTCCAAATCAAGTCTTCAAGCAATACAATTAGATTATGGTTTTAATCCACCCTCTTGGACTTTTGGCTCTAAGCACCCTTTACACTTCTTAAGAGATACCCCACTCTTGAACAACCTCTCAAGTGATACCCCACACTTGAGAATCTCTAAGTGATACCTCACACTTAGATTCTTCCTCTCATAGATATACAAATAATTTCACAAAATCCTAGTGCAAAACTTTAGGCTTAAATGATATAAGAAAACTAGAATTGAATAGTGCACTAAAGATATGCAAGTTTTAGAACAATGGTATACTAAAAAACACTCTTCCAAGACTCAAATATATTCAAAAAATGTTTGAGAAGGTTAAGTTCATAAACAATAAAGATTTGGAACATATTTATAAAGGAAAAAAAGTCAAATTAGCTATTAGGGGTTCGACCGGTCGAGTTGGGGGGTCAACCGGTTAACTAATCGTTGACATTTAATGTTTGACAGGTGACCGTTGGAGCTCGATCGGTTAAGGTGGGGGTTGATCAGTTACTGTTCACACATTGATCGATTGAACAATCGTTTTGGAAGAGAGAGAATGTTTTTTACACATCTCGACCAATTAAGTTGGGGTCAACCAATTCTTCATTCGGTTCAATCGGTTGAACCGTTTTTGGCTCAACAATAAACTTTTTCAACTTAAAACCTTTTAAACAAGTTTAAAAAACATTTGATACAAGGTTTTAGTTGAAAGTATGAAATCATCAAATTTTAAAAAATTTAAAACAAAATAACTTTTGGATGATTTGGGTGCATAAGTAAAGAATGTAATGTATGAAAATCCTAATGTACCAACAACTTTACAAAGAGATCTTATGAAGCTTGGGTCTTGTAAAACATTTCTTTTTGAGATCTTCTTCTTCTTTATGATTTCTCTTTGGTTTGATTTATCTTTGTGATTGCCACTTTGAAAATCGTTTTATCTAATCACACTTAAAATATAATAATTAATTCTAAACTTTCTTTTGTTATCATCAAAACTGATATTAACCAAACCTTGGTTTCACACTACCTAAACTCATTATAAGGTTTGATGCTCCATTTGAGAAAAACCTTAACTTGTCCTATAGTTCCTAAAAGCTCTCAACAATTCGTTTAACAAACTCACTTGAGCACTTGAGGTATTATGTCGTGGATGTGGATTGTGATATAAGCGTTTAAGAGTAAGTCTTAGGTAACATCTGTCAAGTAAAACTATATATTATACGGTGAATTTCACATTTGAGATCTTAAACTCATGGTTTTTTTATCTTCACACATTGTTATGGGTTTTTCCACGTAAAATCTATTATGTTCATTGTGATTTATTGATTATGTTTATTATTCTCTCAAGGGTTTAATTAAAATCCAAACATTCAACTTTTATATTAAAATATCTAAAATTCACTTATTCACCCTTTTTGGGTGTTACCATACGGGACAATTGATGTTTCAAAAATGTTTTTTAATCTCTTCATTAGTGGCAATGTTTTAAACAGTTAAAGATGATTTTTAAGGTGTTTTGTAGTGTTTACCTAAATGAGGAAGGCGTAAGACTCTAGGCAAAGTCATGTGTAAGCCTCAACTTAAACAAATAAATAATAAAAAATTATTAAAAAATTAAAAAAGAAAAAAAAACTCATAAAATCACATTAAAATTGAATGGTACAAAAGACATAAAATAAATTGCTTGTATCATTTTTACTTTTAAAATAGAAATTTTAGATACTTCAAAGATTAAGATGATTTTGTACAAAGAGATTTCCACGGAGGACTTCTTGTATCTTCCTTTTTTTAAGAAACTAAATTACTTATGTTTATAGAAAAAAATGGGTTTTGACTCACTAATTTAAAAAAATATAAAAAAAAACTTAAACTTTTATAAATCATATTTATTTTCATCCATTTGAAAATATTTTAAAATACATGCACTTTTTTATAATTCAAATAATTATTTTCTAAAATGATCCTTTTACATGTTAATAATACCAATTAATAATATTTTAATTGTGAGAACTAATTTGAGATTAATAAAATGAAAAATTTTAAAAATTAAAAATACAATTAAAACTAAAAAAAAAAACTTTAAAGCTAAAAATATAAAAGTGAAATATTAACTTTCACTTAATTAAAACACTCCGATAGAAAATATAAATATTGGAGAGGAGTTGAAAATACAATAGGAGTAAATATTTTATTTTTAAAATTTTAAGTTTTTTTGTATTTAATTATATTTAATTTTTATGTTTTTTCGTTTTAATTATATTTTTTATTTTTAAAGTTTTTATTTTATTATTGATGTCAACAAACAAATTTTTTATTTAATTTTATTAAATAAAACGAGAAGACGAGAGGATTTACATAATACTATATAAATTTATTATTAACTAGAGGATTAGAAATATTTTATTTACTACTTAAGAATCCTAGAGAATTTTTTTACAATAATATGTATCTCATATTATATAATAAAAAAAAATTATTATATATTTATTTGTAAAACACTTTTATTAAATTAAAATAATAAATTAATTTTGGATAATTTTATTTAATATTATCAAATAAAAGGGTATTTTAATAAATAATTATTTGAATTATGAAAAAATACATGTATTTTAAAATATTTTTAAATGAATGAAGATAATACTCATTTATAAAAGTTAGGATTCTGTATTATTATTATTATTGTATTTTTAAAAATTAGGAAATTAAAACCCACCTTTCCATGTTTATACTATGAAGAGAGCCTTGACCTTGGCCTTTTGGCTTTTGGCATTTGTAACTTTTATTTGTTTTTCTTTTAGAAAACTTCTTTGTTTGGATTTTAGACTTTTCTAGGAAGTTTCCTGTATTGGATTTTTTTGTAGGATGTTGTGGCAGCCTTATATATGCCTTGGAACGATGATTCTAGATTATTCTCACATCTATAACAACCTTTTTTATGCTTTATGTAGAGTTTTTTAGGTGGGGAGTTTTCCATAGGTTGTTTGAGGTAGTTTATTATTATTATATTTATTTATTTTCATTAATTTAATATTGGGTTATAATAATATTTTATTTTAAAATTTTGATTTTTTTTAAAATTTAATTAAATAACAATTATATAAGACTTTATAGGCATTGTATAACTCCTACAAATCCATTATACATTTAGTATAAATGTTTTGTACATATGTGAAAATATAAAAAGTTATAATAAATATTTATGCATATATGTAAACAATCTTTCCTATGATATAAACAATAAATAAAAAATAAAGAAAAATATGTAAATATATTCATATCATGTAAACTTGTACAAGCCTTGCATACCTAATACAAATGTCTTGTATATATATAAAAATATAAAAAATAAAAATTATATTTGATATTTATGCACTTGTAAATAATATTTTCAATGGTTTGATGTCGAGAAAAACACGTAAATGGATATGTGTGAATGGTAAAATGCATTTTTGTCCAAAAATTTTGGGCTTTAGATCTACTCTTTTATGTAATTGTCCCCAAGGTAGAGCCCAACATATGTATTTCTCTTCTTCTCGGGTCGGTGTGGGGTCATGTGTCCAAGCCCAACTCACATGGCCCCAAAGGCTCAATAATTTGGTGGTCTAAGATGACCCAGGCCAAGCTTGAAGGCCCAAAGTTTTGTTCCGTTTGGGTGTCCTTCACGCCTCAGGGCTTCACCTTTAGTTAAAGGGTGCATTTTAAAATAGAAAACGGCTTAATAAGTGGCAATCTGATGCATAATCCTTTTCACCTTTTTAGGGATGCGGCTCGCGAAGGATGGATGCAGAGTCAACCCAAATTCAAGCCCTTTTGCCCAAGCCCAATCTTTAAGTCCATTTTTTTCAAATTTAAATTTAAATTAATTTAAGTTGGAATTAGTAAATATATATTTGGTTGGATATAATTAATTGGATTAGTAACTATTAATCGGATTATTTATTTATTTTTTAAATAACGTTAATCTTAAACTATATCTAAATACTAAAAAGATTATTCCATTATGATTTTCTTTTAGAATGGATGAACACATACCTCTGATAAGTTGATGATCAATTTCAATGTCCAAACGTGTCATATAAAGATTTATTATGTGAGTTTCTCCATCATTTTTTAAAAAAAAATATTAACAGAAAATCTATTTGATATTTAAGCATAATTTAGAATATATTGAAATTGTTGTAACGAAAATAATTTAAAGGTTAAATTGAGACACAAGCGAAGACATGAAAATACATTTTATAATTTAGTTTAAATATTTATTTCACTAAATTTTTTTACTAACCAATCAAAATTAACAATTGTATTTTTTTTTCACTTAATTCTAAATAATATTTAATAGTATTAAATATTAAATTGTTTGATTTTATAATATCTTATTTTTATTAAGTATTAAAAAGTCAAGAAAAACCAACATATTACTTTTTCCATTTAGAAAAAATCAAAGATTTTGACTTTGTCTATTCAACAAAAAATTTATAATAAATTATGAAAAAGTAAAAATACAAACAATTAAAAGTATGAAAACAAGATACAAGCTAGAATAATAAACTTGACCGAGATTCTTGCTTTTGGAGGAAGGTGATGAATTCACATGCATGATGGACCAACCTTTCATTTCCATGCAAATAAAAAGTGAATAAGAAAATCAGATGAATGAAAGTGGTTCAGACAATTGGGTTTGTCAAATCCCAATTAACATTGTTTAGATGTTAATCATGTTTCATAGTTGTTGGATTATATTGGAAAATGGACAAGGCCCAGCAAGAAGATTTGGTTATTATTAAAAACAGTAGGTTCTTGCAGCGATGAGTTCCAAGGTGTCTGTTGGTGGTGTAGCAGTCTACACAGAAGCTTCTCTAGTATTGGGCAAGACATGTTCAAGCTGTAGCATTAATATATTCAAGCTGTAATATAATGATCTGTGCTGCGAGGACGTGTATATTTTATATCAAAGTTTATCCGTAAGGGTTTGCATCCGATCCCCTGAAGGCTAATATAATCAGAAGAAATATGTATATGTATATATATCTTTTTGGGTGCGGAAGTGGTGGACCATATATGTATGGTGGCATATATTTTAAACAGGTCTTATACAAGGGCAACAACCTGGTTGTGGTGACTGACAACCTGGTACAGTGCCCTCTAGAAAATAGAGGATTCTGCTGATTGATCTCAAATCTGGGTGGAGTGTTCTCATAGAGTATGAGCCTTTTTCCTCTTCTAGCTCTAAGCCCATTATTCGTTTTTACCTCTTTTGTGCAGAAGACTTTATTTTGTTCAATGATGGACATCTCTCTTTATTTAATTTTATTTGACTATGGCTGATCACATTTTTCAACCAAACTGTACTTGGACAGATCATGAGCCATACTTCAAACAGTTTTATTTAAGTTTGTCCAAGTTATAGTCTTTGTTCAACGGATGATGTTTAATTAGTCAGAGTAAGATTTGTTGGACCAACCGCAGTATTAATGGAAACAATTATGGCATAGACTAGAACAGAGGAAATTTTTAATATTATAAATGTAGACTGTTCTTCAAATGATATCTCTCAAAAGAAAAATAACAAGCTTTGTCAATAAAATCAAGAGCGTTTAGTGAGGGCGCTCGGTCTAGAAAGTAGTTCAAGTTAATTATTGATCGACAGCACCAGCCCGACGCGATCAAACTGATAAATGGTGGTAGCTTAAGAAGTGATTATACATCCACATGATTGGACATTAAAATGTAAAGAGATGAAAGAGAAAGGGAGGCAGAGTTTGATTGGAGTACAGTTAGGCAGCCGCAGGTTTATTCTGGCAATAAAGAAAGGTGGAAAGAGAAGCATATCCCAAGAGAAGAAAAGTGAGGCTTGACAAGTTTCATTTTGTGTCCCTGTACAGACCGCAGGCCAACTTATATTACACCCAATACAACAATATTTAGCAACCAACGTAATGCATTTTATACCCAGGAAAAGGAATAATTAAAAATTAAAAACAAATAAATAAAGAGAAGGCAAAAAAAAAAAAAAACAAAAAACCCCACTCACCGCCCACCACCCATCATCATCCATCACCCA
The DNA here is from genome assembly GCF_004353265.1 of Vitis riparia. NCBI lineage: Eukaryota > Viridiplantae > Streptophyta > Magnoliopsida > Vitales > Vitaceae > Vitis > Vitis riparia. The sequence continues at coordinate 8,506,498 of NC_048448.1, read as the reverse complement.
CCCATAAAACAACCTTTCGCAAGCCTCCACCATCCCATGACGGTGACAGGCTCCCTGATGGAGGACCACTCACTACTCTCTCTCTTTCGGTGTCTCTTGTGCTTGTTCCTGCTGTCCACAGGCACGTCATTAAGTAACGGTTCTGGTAACCAACTCTTCCTTATCTCCTTATCTAGTGTTGTTTGGCAAACTGAGGGGTTCCCTGGTGGTCTGTTACTGTTTCTTTATCCCTTCATTCAATTCAACAGCCACCTTCCCCCCTTCCTTCATTTTCTTTCCCTCCTCCCTTCCTTCCTTCTTCATACTTGTCTCCGACTTAATAAAAATCATTCCAACAAAACAAACATAAGTAAACAATAATTAACATAAAAAAAAACCAAGTCCATCATCAAATAACTAACTATAGCCGTTAAACACCCCTTTGTTGGGTTGGGTTGTTACATCTGACAAAGTGATGAAAACCAAAGAGTAAGCAGCTTTGCCCGTTTGACATAATCCTTTGGATTATAGTTCCAGTTTCGGATTACCCAGCAACAATTCCTTTGTTTTTCTCTTCTTCCATGGTTGCAGAAGAAAGAGATGGGTAATAGAGGGGAACACAAGATCATAAGTTTATGATCTGTGGGTTTGAGATAGCTGTCAATCATCATCTGAACTTTCTGGGCTAGGGTACTCGTTCAAGTCGGGTTTGTCGGAGACTCTGCTAGAATTGGGTTCTGATGCGTGGAGGGCGGTCTCCATGGCGTCAACCCTAGCTCCGACTTCGGTGGCTTTCTTTCGTATGGATGCGGCGGATAAGTCCTGAACCTCATCTTCTTCCGCTATATACTCCGGGAAGTTGAGGCGAGCAGAGCGGCCCCGGAGACAGAAGACGGCGGTGTCATAGGCACGGGCAGCGGCTTTCGGTGTGGAGTATGAACCAAGCCATATCCTGGACCTCTTGTTGGGTTCTCTAATCTCAGCCACCCACTTACCCCACTTCCTCATCCTTATACCTCTGTAAGGCTTCTCTTGTTGCTGCCTCTGCTTCCGCTTCTCTGTGGTCGCACAACACTTGCCTTCCATCATCACAACCGACCTTTGTTCTGTGCCCCAAACAGCCCCAAAGCTAAAAACCAAAACCAGAAAAAGATTCTATCTCAGAAAACACTTGGGAGAGAAGGTGGATTAATATTTATAGTAGTAAATAGAGAATATAGAAATGCAGAGGCAGCACGCATTAGTTTCCTACTTGGCTGCTATTCTGTCGAGTGGGGAGGCCGCCACGTTGATCTTCCTTAAAGATAAATCCAACACTGGCCGACATAATCCATCGCCCCCTATCTCATCCCCCTTCTCTCTTTGTTTGTGAGTCTGAAAGGGTATTTGGAGTTTTCTCATCCACGTAGCGGCTTGTGGGGCATGTGATGCGAGCTGGGGTTGGCCGACGTGGATGGTTCCGCTTCTACTACGCAAACACCAAGCCCTCACAATACTAAGCCCCGTTTTGTTTTGTTTGTCCTCAAAGATGATGAGTCCATCAGTTTGGCCCTTGCCCAAGACCGCCTCATCAAAATCTAGAGTGTGCGGTCAGGGTCAAGTTGGACTTAAGCTATGTTATATATATAGATAGATAGAGAGAGAGGCAGGTCGGTGGTGGATGGATGGGTTTCTCTCAGTGACTTTCCGTACACGCAATAACCACTCCCAGAAGCTGATCACCTTCGCCCTTTTTTTTCCCTGGTTACTTCATTTTTTTAATTCAGCCACGACTAGGCTGGCAAGGTGCCCTCCGCTGCTTTGGGTGCATAATCATATTATATGGGTATCAAGAAATTAAACAATAAAGGACAAAATAAAACATAAGATGAAACATACACAACAAATTAAAGTTTGGACCCAAAAGTAAAAAAGATAACTGTGGGAGATTTGGCAATACCAGTTAAGCAATTGTAAAAACTATTCCCTGCATATCTTTTTATGCATATCAATAAAATACACACTTCCCTTTAGGTTCATGATGGGAATATGCCACAAATAAAAGGGGGCCAAAAAAAATAAAAAAAGAAGGAATTTAATTAAAATATGATAAAATTATTGAGCTTATTTATATCTATAAAAAATGGAAAAAAAGAAAAAGGAAAAAAAAAGATGAGCTCACGTTGTCTTATTCGATGGTCACTACAAAAAAGATAGAGGGAGGCTAAACGTAAGACTTTTGGTATGAACAGCGGTTTTTGGGGATAAGCATCGGGGACGTTCATTCATGCCAAAATCGGGACTGCAATTTGGTAATTGACTTCAAACGCTTTCGATAGAAAATTTATCCACTACCGCCAAAGGAACCGAGCGTGGGCAGCAACTCTACTCCTTTTCTTCCTTTTCTCTTTGCCCTTTTCATCACATGTCCAACAAAAGTTGGCAAGCTTACCCTACTATTAGATTACAATTCAATGCATTGTGTACTATACAGTCTCTCTCCATTCCTTCTATTATTATTCTTACTACTATTACAAATACTATTATCAATTATTCCAAACATGCTATTATTATTATTAGTGAATATAAATATTGATTTCAACATGGCCATTCCTAATATATATTTTACTATGGTTGGTAATATTATTATTATATTAATATTTTTAATATCAATAATAATAATATTATTTAATATTAATGTGATTATTTGCGTAATATTAAAATAATATGAATAATATTTATATTAACTTATATTACCTGTATGACAATTATTATGGATATATATTATTTTGATTTTCTTTTACATATTTCAGTAGAGCACGATATTATAACAATAATAATAATAATAATAATAATAATAATGATGATGATACATGATAGGTGCAATAAAACTCTAATTCATCGTATTTGTACCCTTTTACATATACAAACATTTTTTATGTATGGATCAGTTATCTATAAGAAAATTGTATTGCATGCACAAAACAAATTCATTATTTATATAAGATATTTTTTTTAAGTCCGCAAGTCCACGTATATTTATAAAATTATATGACAGGTGTAATAGACTCGTAATCCATGTTATTTAAATTTTATTATATGTCAAAAGTATTTTTCATGCTCCAAGCCTACGCATATTTATAGTATCATATGACAGGTATAATAGACTCATGATCCATGGTATTTAAACCTTTATTACATGTCAAAAGTATTTTTCATGTTACAAAGTTTGCGTATACTTATAAAATTATATGATAGGTATAATAGACTTATAGTCCATGTTATTTGAACCTTTATTACATGCTAAAAATATTTTTCATGCTTGTATATACCATGTACAAAGCAATTGGGAGTGTATAAAACACTATTTCTAGGTCAACCAATCTATGTATATAAAATTATATGAGAGATGTAGTAGAATTATAAACCATCCTATTTGAACCTTTATTACATGTTAAAAGTAATTTTCATGTTTGTATATGTTATATGCAAAGTAATTGTGAGTTTTCATCTTAAAACTATGACTTTTCTTAAATTATTCAAATCTGAAAGCAAAACTTCTAAATTTCTTATTCAAAATACGTCGTTAAAAACATTACATAAAACACCTTAGAAGCTTGGGTAAGACCCAATCATCCAAAAGATTCAAATATTTAATATTTTCCTTAGAAAAATAAAAAGGGATTCAATTCTTTTGTAAATGACAATTTTTTTTTTTACTTTTTACACCTAGTATCCCTAGCCTTTGTGTGAGTCAATACACCTACATGCATGAAGAAGCTTTGAAGGAAAAATATTTGGGATTATAAGACTGAGAAGTGAAGAGTATAGTAAGCATATTAAAATATTTGTTAACACAAAGGGACATGAAATGAATAATGGTTTCAATACAATATATGTAGAAATGATAAGAGCAAAGAAAATAGATGGTTTGATTTGAAGGGCAAAGATGTAACCCTCCTGGTTTAAATCTAGAAGAAAGTAAACAAACTAAAAAAAAAGTAGCATATATCATGATGGTAAAGGAATGCCCAATATAAATGTTAATAATTATAAGCATATAAATTTAGAAAATGAAGAAAAAAAAAAAAAAGATTTTAGCTAAGGAAAGATTACTCAATAAAAATATGAGAAAAGAATCGATCACATCTTGGGAAAGGTCACAGGATGCACAATTATGAGATCAATTATTAAACTAATGGGAAGTATAAAATATTAGTAACACTTTTATCAACAGTTAAGCGGATAAGAGTGTGATAGAGGTAGGTGGTGGTTGTTTGTTTGTTTTTTTATTTAAATGTAAATAAAATTTAATTTAACTTAATTCTAAATATAAATTATTAAGTAATAAATTATTTTATTTCTCTTTAAGCGTCAAATATTAATAAGATGATAGTTATGTCAAGATTGTGTTTTAGTTGTTTTAAAAATTATTTTTATCAAAAAGAAAAAAATTGACTTCTTTTTATTTAGTCAAAATATTTTAAAAACAAGTAATAAATAAAAGAAAAAAAAAAGTTAAAAATAAACTATTTTAGGACCGAAAGAAAATTGTATTCAGTATTAAGTTGAAAAAAAAAATAACATTTAAAAAAAAATTAAAATAGTTAATTCTGTAAACTTAATTCGAAAATACCTTGTAATAAATGATATTGAGAGAATTATAGTTACAAATTTTCAAATTTCAATATTTAGATAAATATTAACAAAAATTTTAGAATATGTATAAAAAGCAAGAGTAGTAAATGAGATAAAATAATTAGATAGGTATAGGTTAAAATTACCAAGAAAACTGGAAATAGATATTTGGAATAAATGGAATGCACAATTACAAAAGAAAAAAGATCATGTTGTATTACAAAGATATGTTAATAGTATATATTATTCAAATAAAATTGTTTTTTGAAGTCATAGGACTCTGCTTGCACATTTATTTTTTTTGAAGTAAAGGTGGATTGGGCATCTCTATTAAAAAACCAGATAAAGACGTAATAAAATCACTTCAAAAAAATGACATTAATGTGAATGAAATTCAACTTTTGAGGTGTGGAATTCAAATCTTTGAGAAACTGAATTTCCTTCTAAATAAATTGAAGTGTTTTGCATAATGCTTTGAATATCAATACAAACCAAATTAAAGTGCGTTTGATAGTGATTTTAGAAAGTATTTATAATATTTCTAACATTTAAATTTTTTTATCTTTTAAATATTAAAGAAATTGAAAACATTTTCTATAATCATTATCAAATACACGCTTAAAAAATAAATATAACCTATCTTATGTGAAATCACTTTTGCGTACCATAATTTAAATTAATGGGAGTGAAATGTTTAGAACTTACTATTCATTCTACTTCATCAAATCACATATGCCATGAAAAGCTATAATTGATAATTTATTTATTTTATATATAGAAGTGCAATTAAAAAATTGGATTTGCACCCATTTGACGAAAATGCTTTGAGTGTAGGTATAACAATTAGTAGAGAAGTAATTTAGCTTCACATTTATTAAAGTACTTTGATATGAAATTATTCTGATGATATGACCATTTTAGAGTTTATAAGAGCTCATTCATTAAACAATCATATCAATGTGCAAATATATAGAACCAATGTAAAAATGAGTGAGATTAAGATATAAAACAATAAGATGAAGGTACAAATTTAATAAGACTATGATATAAAGCAAAAAGACTATGATATAAAGCAATGAAATTAAGGAATAAAGGAATGAGATCAAGATACAAAGTTTAATGAAATCAAAATACATAAAATAAAATCAAGAACATAATAAGGACCAATGGTACTAATGGTACAGAGCATACCATTGAGACTAAAGGTATCAATGATAACCAAATGTATAAACCGATGATGCTAGAAACAATATCATCATTTGCCATTGGGTACAAAATTCCGGATTTTGGGAGTAAAATTTATAATTATGAGAGCATATTACTCATTTTATGAGTATAATTTATATGTAACTTGTAATTTCTATTGAATAGATGTTGGAATTCCTCACATTTTCAACTTACTCATTTTTTGCTATGATAAAAAAAAAAAAAAATCTGAAAATAAATAATTTTTAATTTTTAATTAGAATATTAAATTTTTAATTTTATAAATAATAAGGGTTATGAATGAAATTAATAAAAGAGAAAAATAAGACAAGTATTTAATGAAATTTCAAATTAATGACGATTAATTGTATTTAATCCAAATTATAGGAGGTTGAATAAGCCTAAATAATAATAATAATAATAGTAATAGAAAAAAGAAAAAGAAAAATAAAAAATAATGCAAGTGAAATAGTAAAAAATAAAAAAAAAGATGCAAAAAACGAAAGGTCATGTGGGTAATTTTGATTCATCAAAATGGTGAAATGTGATGGAATAAAATTTTTTGACTGGAACTCGAGGGTTTTGGAAAGAAATATAAAAGTTAATAAATCATTGAACCAATTAGATAGCCAGAATATGCGGGAGAAATTAAATAAAGAATGTCGGGCCAAATGGGGAGTTGGGATGGGGTGAGTCCTGAGTTGATGGAAAAGGGGCGTTTAGGGAGGATAATCGCTGTTGCTCTGCTGGTGGCCGTCCCTGTTGATATAAAAATAAGATTGCAGCTTAGAGCAAGTGTGTTAGGTCAGGCGGCTGCAATTATTTGTATGTTCAGAAGGAATGCGTCCATAATTTGGAGCACGTGGCGTGGCCTGCCGACTTCTCGAATTTCAAACTTGGATATTCCAATAATATTTGCATCGGGGACAACTATAATAACTTAATAACAACAGACTTTGTCACTTTGCCTCTCTGTTACGCCATCGGGACCTCTCTCTCTACTTGTGGATTCAGCTTCCTTAATTCATTGGTGGACATTCAAGGATATAATTCATCATATAAAATGGAGTTTGAAACACTAAACCAAGTGGCCTTACCAAGTGCCACCCACTCCCGACTAAAGACAAACCTGCTGTTTAAAACCTTTTTACACTAGTATTCTTAAACACCGAGATACTATAACTAATTACTAAAATTAAAAAAAAAATGATATGTTTTGAGCTAATACTTGGTTTTGTCTGCTTGACTGTGACCGCCTGATTCTTCTAGCAATTTATTCTAAATTAACATTTATTTAATTAGGTGTTAGGATCGAATTATCTTCAAAAGATTTGGGTAGGAATTGTTAATAACAAAAATAAGAGGTGAGGGGCGTGAGGCAAACCCTCGTCCAAGATGAGAATGACATCATGAATCGAGAGCTTTCAGGTATTGAAGGGCCAATGTGGTGGTGACTGGTGGGCATATCACATATGCGCTCATTACACCATTAATCATTTCCATGGACATACTTCACATTCATTTAATTATCAACCCCAAAATCATTTGGCTCACAACTACCGTTCATGTCCATGTCTACTCTATTTTAGGTCTATTTATCAATCCTCAAACTGAGGATAGACATAAGGCGTTTAATTGGACAAAAATGTCCACATCAAATTTGATCCCAAAAGCAATTAGGAAAATCGATGCCAGCCACTCCATTTTTTTTTTTAAAATCTCCCTCCATTGTCCACCAGAATCCATTCCCACTAATCAGAAATATGTTAAGTCTGACTATGATATTTGGGTCCAAATCTCAATCTTGAATAAGATTTGAAGAGAGGACAAGTCTATCGTCAAACCTAATGATACAGATACAGTAGTAAAGTGGAGTGGTGCTGCTACTTTGCTTCTTCGGTTGAAATTGCAGAATGAATTCATGCTCCAATTACAATAGACTTCCTTTCAAACCGAGAGTGCGTTTAATAGTGATTTTAAAAAGAGTTTTTAATATTTTTTATACTTAAAAAATGTTATCGTTAAAGTATTAGAAATACCAAAAACACTTTCTAAAATCATTGTTAAATGCGCTCTGAATCACCTTCAACAAATATGGGAGTGACCTGGTTATATCATCGAAACAAAAGCTTAAGAAACCCTCCAGCTTTCAAACAGATATATCAGACAAATTGGTAATAAGGCCCTCTTATATTATTTATGGACAAAAAAAAAAAAAAAAACAAGAAAACAAAAATATGGAGTGGCAAGGGCTAGCCAACATCCAACATCATCTCACTTTACAAACTTATCACGGACTGGCAAACAGGAATTGCAATGAACATTCAGGTCATCATTATTAGATGTTTAATTATCTCTTAGTTAGAACATTGGGTCATTCTAATAGAAGATTAAATTGCTAGGGCTCTGTGCTTTGAGGGCACTACCAGGGGCAACCCGGATGGAGGGATACATCAGGCTGGCATCGAGTGCTTGTCAAATTGTCAAATCCTAAAACAAGAAAGTGCTGTCTAGGGTTCATTCTAAGAAGACAAAAAGAACATGGTTCTGCAAAGCCAGACGGCAGAGACCATGCTGCCAACCACCAACCCCAGCTCGTTCAGAAAATGAATGAATTGGTTGCTGTTGAACCAAACTAGTTCACTAAGGTGAGAGACAAGGTCGAAAATTTCAAGCATAGTAAAACTCAGGTAAACCACCCTCTGAGATAGATTAGCATGGGCAAGTGAATATAACCTAGGCTGCTGGATGATTGGAACAATTGCATAAGATAGAAAAGCATAGGTTTGATTTGTGTTACACGCATTTCACCTTTAAAGAATATGAATTTCTGGTGAGTATTCAATGTTAGTCATCAAAAGATAATTGCAGGGTAGAATCTTAGTAACTTTACCCCCACCAAACAGATTTGCACTCAAAGAAGAGGGCACAAAATTGAAGAGTGGTGTCATCCCAAATGTCTAAACCCAAATAATCCGATATCCAGAGAATTCACATCAATCACATATCTTCTAAAGTGAAAAAAAAAAATGGGAAAAGAATAATCATGAGGAACTATTAATTATGCTCTCAAAACTCTCACCAGACAATCAAATTTCATATATGTAGTTCAGAGAAGTGTTTTCCTTGTAGCTTTCAAACAGTTCCGTGGTTTAGGCATGTTGCCTTTCTAAATTAACAACAGTCACAATAAATTCCACAATGTTTTTGTCAAAGCCAAAGGTACAAGTCCTTGACATGAAAGACCAGGATCTACAATAGTAAGTCCCACTTCAATTTGGAACTTATTCTGTAACCTTGCTATAATCAATGATATTCAGAAAAACAAGATTACATCTAATAGTGCCTGACAAAAGAAAAAGGTAGGCACACTTTAAAGTGAAAAGAAAAACAACCAAAAGCCACATCAGCATTCCCGCTACCTAAAGCTCAACTACTCATAAAGTCTATCAAGGATGAATGAAGGACCAGCTTGAAGAGATTGGTGAGACCACCAGAAGTGGGCACAAGTAAGGGAGTCCTTCAAAGATTGATATAAACATTGAACTCCAATAAAGGGTCCTGGTTATCATCCAAACCCTCACTTTTTGCCAGTGAAACTCTTATACGAACCAATTAGTAATTTTTTCACCAAAGGGAGGACACAAGAGATACCAAAGAGAGAGAACAAGAAGTGTCAGAACTCCTTTGCTTTCCCACAATGAAGAAGGTATTTAACTGACTTTCTGCATTCTTGCACAAATAGCAACAACCACTCTTCTTTTGAGCTGATCTAAAGTTGGGATCCTTTCCCAAGCAGTCTCGTATGGAAAAAAAATGCCACTTTCAAAGGAGCTCAAGAGCCACATGCTTCCTTTGGAGGAAAAATGCTTCTTCATCCATTTCTAAGATATAGAAAGATTTCACAGAATTTCCTACTATTGCAAGCCTCTCAAACCAATCTAGCCTCATCCCCATTGCACCTCCTCACGCTTGTAAGCTCCTAACCAACTCCTTGATACAATCCAACTCCTAGTCTTGGAGATGTCCTCAGAAGCAAGATTCCAAAGACCTACTTAACACAAACTCCTGAGTCCTGAACATTAGCCACCTAAGACTCTTAAAAGTTGCAAACAAGAAAAGAGAGGGAAACAAGTGCTTTAAGGAAGAACCTTTGCACCAAACATATTGCCAAAACATGATTCTTCTCCTATTGCTTGCCTCAAATCTTGTTCTAGCTTTGAAAGCTCTCTATCTTCTTCTTATTGCCTTCACAAACCAATGTCATACTCTCCCTCCCTACACGAGAACACCAACTTCCCAACTCTTGCCAAAACTTTTCCATAACAAGATATCTCTAAAGAAACTCGCTTTCCAAAGCAAATGTCAAGCACCATTTTTCCAAGGCCTTTTTTAAGTGCGGCCAAAACTCAAATACCTAGCCCCCTAACCTTTTTATCTTTGCAAAGAGACAACCACTTCATTAGATGGGGTTTCTTCTCAAAAGCTCCACCCTCCATAGGAAATCATGCTAAAATGTTTCCAATCTCAAAGAAGTCACTTTAGGAGTAACAATCAGAGACATGAAAGAAATTAGGCATGCTGCAAAAGGTACCTATAAGAGTGAGTTTTCCTTTCTATGAGAGATATTGCCTTTTCCAAAGAGCTAACCTTATGCGAAACCTCTTCTCTATCACATAGCAAATACATGGAGATTCGAAGGTAGCTCCCAAAGGCAAATCTAAAAAAGTGGCAGGATGTTTCCCCACCCCGCAACCCAACATCAAAGCAAGCTCCTTTATGCTAGGGACCTCCCTCTCTGGAATTAATTCACTTTAGCCTAAATTAACTTTCAAACTTGAAGAAGCCTCAAACCATAACAAAACCCAACTCATATAGTTCAATTTATTTGAACAAGATTAAAAATAAAGGACATTATCAATGAATAGAAGGTAGGAAATCTCCACTCTCTCCTCTCCTATTTCCCACCTTTAAGCCTGAAATGAAACCTCCCACCCTTGTCATTCTCAAGAAAAGACTAAGGGCCTCCATCATCTAAACAAACAGATAAGGCGATAGGGGATCCCATTGTCCCAATCCTTTTAATTGTGAATGAAATCAAAAGGCATTCCTTTCACCAAGACAAAAAGTTTGTTATTGATATGCAAAATCAAATCCAGTCAACCCCTTTCTGGCCAAAACTGCAGCACTACCAAAGGAAAACTCTGGTTGACAGGGTCATAGCCTTTTCCAAAAATCTGTTTTTTTTTTCATAAGTGGGTCATAGGCTTTTCCAAAATCTAACTTAACAACCACTCCTTGTAAGACTCCTCAGACTTGAATCAATAATCTCTTTGGCAATAAGGTTGGTTTTTTTGCTTAGGAAGCTTCATGGGGTAAAGCTTCAACTTTGGATCAACTAAAGAAGAGGGGCTGGTCACTTCCGAATAGATGTTTCCTTTGTTGTGCTGCTAAAGAGTCTATTGATCACCTTCTAATTCACCGCACCAAGGCTAAGGTTTTGTGGGATTTGTTGTTTACCCTTTTTGGTGTGCTGTGGGTTCTTCCTTCATCGGTTAGAGAGATCCTTCTTGGGTGGTATGGCTCGTTTGTGAGCAAGAAGCAAAGAAAGCGAAGAAAGGTTTGGAGAGCAGCCCCCTTAAGTCTCTTTTGGACGGTTTGGAAGGAAAGAAATAAGATTGTTTTTAAAATGAGGAGTTTTTTATTCAAATGATGAAATATTTTTTTGTTCGTAATTTTTGGCCTTGAACTAAGTCATGTATAGATGAAGAGCCTAATTCTTTAATCAACTTTTTTGATTGATTGGGCTCTAAATGAGGACAAGTGAGTTTTTTTGTACCTTCCTTTTTTTTTTTTTTTGCCTATAGGCGCCTGTTATATACTTCTTGTATGCTTTGGGTTGGCCGTTGGGCGCCCTGTTCTTATTGATGTATCCTTCTTCTATGCCTTTGCCTATAAAAAAAAAAAAAATTCATTGAAAATAAGAGTCGTATCCAAGACTTGTTCCACTTCTACAAAAGCATTATGGGATCACTTTCTTCAACCTATTACCCAAAACTTTAGCTAAAAGCTTATACAAACTCTCCACTAAGCTTATGAACCTAAAGTCCTTTACTTTCCTGCCTCCTTTTTTCCTTCTATTCTTCTTGGTCTTATAAAAAAATGATGTCATTAACGTCCACTATTCCTCATGGTACAATCAGATGCATGCTTGACACTAGTTTTTAGCGTTGTTCTACACCAAAATATTAGGCAATGAAGAAAATGAATAACCATAAAATCAGAGCCATCAATGAACAGCATTGAATTAATAAAACAATCACAAAAGCATTTTACAAATTGGAGTAACATATTCATTCATCAAAGTAAACTAAAAAAGTCAATCTAGACTGAAAATTTGCCTGAAGGTCAAATGTGAATTCCCTTCAAGGTTATTGATTGCGATCCTTATAAAAATTTGAATCAGAACATGAAATATCTCTACAGCCCTCTTATGCTAATGCTTCAGTGATTAAAATTTCAGTACAATTTGTACATATAAACCATACAAGTGACATATTACACCATAAACCTGAGGCAAATACTAAGACACCTCTTCAAGCCCTAGATAGATGACTACACTGCACTAAGTTGCATGGTCAAATGTAGAGTTTGTAAATGATGAAAGCATTGAAGGTTAAATGCAAAGGTATGGAGATATAGAACTCATGTACTTTCCGGCGGACACATACCATTTGCAGATATGATAATCAACACTGTCAACCTTTCATTGTAAGATCCAAAGATATTGCCCGTGATGGAGCACCTTTTCATGCACGTTTTGTGAATTCCCAGTTAAACCACCCAACCAACTCTGTATATCCAGAAAGCAATCAATGACATCTGGGCATGAAGTTGGAATCTATGAATTAGGCTGTCAATAAACATTCTTGTTCCTTAATTGCAGCAGTTCTTATCCTTCCCAACCCATATATTCCAATTTCACAACAGAAGGGAATGCCCACAAAACAAAAATCAATTCCCCAGGCTAACAAGTGCATTTGCTATATCACAAATACCCATCTTCCTCCTCTGCTTCCTCATCCTCACTATCCCATAAGATATAATCATCATCCTCATCAAGAGATTGGCCAGCTTGGAACTGAACACGACCCCTCTTGTCTAATTCCTCTCCTATCCAATCTTCTTCCCCTTCAGAAAAAGCTGATATATTGACACCATTACACTCGGACCTATTCACGACAAGCTCATCCACTAAACCATCCAAAATGCCCCCACCAATGCCATCTCCATTAAAATGGGTGACTGAAAACAAACCATCATCCCTATCCTCGAAATCACTTCTCCTCCTATTCCTAGGCCTCAAATCCTCCTCCGTAACCTCCCTATTTTCAACCCCAGTCCAGGGAACCCACAAATCTGCATGGCGCCCCAATGCCCTGTGCCAATCCCCAACAACCACTGTCCCCAAATTCGACTCCCTGGCCCTCCTCAACATATCCGCAAAGTCTGAATCATCTGATACCAAAACCAACCAATCAATTCCTCGACTCATGGAATGCTGCATTTGCCTCTTCAACGCCCAATCTGCCGCCTGGGGCTTATCCTCCACCGTCTTCACAAAAACTCCGGCACGCCTCAACTCCGAAGCCAGTCCATACCCAACCTTTGGAGTGATTAAAGACCTCGCTGCCTCCTCATACTTAGTATTCCCAGAAATGAACTTCTCCTTATAACGCTGTCGTTTCTTACCCTTGAGCGACCTCATCCGATTTAGCTTCTTCTGGCGCTCGCGCTCGTGGAGCTGCTTGAAGTGCTTTTTGAGGTCCAAGTTGGTTCGGCATTTGCGGCCGCAGACGCCGCAGATATAGGGCTCAGCCGGCGTCGTTATGCCCTTGCGTTCGAGGAAGTCCATGCGGCGTCGTTCGTGGCGTTCCTCGAGGACCCACTGGGGTAGGTGCACGAAGGCATGGCGGTTGGCGTAGGCGGAGATGTCGACAATATCGCCGAACCGCTGCGCCAATTCTATCAGTGCCGTCGCCGCCGCATACGGCGGGCCACGAGGGGGCTTGTTATCAAGATCCCAGAGAACCACCACCTTCTTCCGCTTGACTGTGTAGACGCCATCTTTGTTTCGAACCATGTCGATTTCGTCTGCAGCACTGGCTCGGACATTGATTCGCCATTTGGAGGGGTTGAGGTTTTGTGAGGGTTTTACTGATATTAGGGAAATCCCAGTTTCGGTATTTAGAGAAAGAGAATATTTGGTTTTGCGGAGGAAAATAGATGAGGGAGAAGTGAGAGGAATAAGGGTGAGTTTGGCATTGCAGAAAGGAGGAAGAGAATTCATCATCACAATCACTCCTCCCTCATCCTTCAACATGGATGAGGAAGAGATCATATAAGCCTGGAACTATCATCCAACATTATTGGGTTGGGCCTATTTTGGCTCTATAGGCCTTAATGGGAGCTATTGGCATCCATTGGGCTCAAGCCCATCAACCATGGAGCTGTGACCAAATTTTGACGTGAGGAGTGACATCATCGTAATCTACAATGATTCCAAGTGAGAAGTGTGTCTGTGACAAGAGAGACAGATGAGAGATGAAAGAACTCTTACATTCATGGTTTTGCCTAATAAAAGTCCACTGTTTTGCTGGTGTTCAACCTCCATGCTAGCTTTCCTCCTTTTGCTTTCTCCTTTTTTTCCACTGCCCACAGAGTAAGAGGAGGGCTGTCTCTCCCTCACTAATCTTGCTTCCAATGATTCCAAGGGATTAAATTTCTTCATTTTATAGCCAATTATCAATAAAATTCTAATTTCCAAAATTTCCACGGTAGGATGGCCCATGTATATTCAATATACATAAGGGTGCCCATGTTATCTCTGGAATTATGACATTTTCTTTTCCTCAACAACCACCAATTGAAAGATGCAAATCAGAATAATTGTGTCATTGTTGAAAGTTTTGGTCAATGGAAGACTATGAATGGCCTGGATCATTGCTTTCTTTGATATTGGGATTGAAATAACATGCTTTAATTATTTTGCAGAATTCAATTCAAATATGCAAGGTATTGGCACCACGATTGTTCTATTTTCTATTGCAACACTTGTCCTCTTTTATTTATTTATTTATGTGCCTTGCTAAGAAACGTCCATCTTTAAGATTTTCTTCCTCTACAATCATTAAACATCAGCCCCAAAAAGTTAGGGAAAAAAAAAAAACACCATGATCCACTCAATGATGTGGTGATAGCTGATTCTGAACCCATGCACCATTAACTTCCATCTTTTAATGCGTCGAACTTGATAATTCACTTCTACACCTAAATCTACTGATACTATATATCCTAAAATATCATATTCCCTTGAATAAAAAATTTCTTATCAGATCGTAAAATATAATATCATATATCTTATTACCTAATATTACAAATCCTAAAATATCATATCATATCTCGTTAAATAGAAATATATACCCTAAGATCCTACAATATCATATCTCATTAAATTAAAAATATCTTATCACCTAATATTACATATCCTAAAATATCATATCTTATTAAATATAAATATATACCCTAAGATATGATTTTTATGATATCTTAAATATTAAATTTAATGGAAATAACATCTTAATATAAAATATCCAATGATATATAATATTATGTTTATGTTTAATTTATAAAATAAAAAAGTAAATAGAATATATTATTTTTCTATATTAAAAATAAAAATTATATCACATTTCAATATTTTTTATTTTTTTAAAAAAATATGAAATTTCTCAGTGAGGGAAAATATTTAAATTTATAAATTTTTTATATTATATTATTCAATAAATAAAAATAATATATATATATATATATATATATATATATATATATATATATATACACATTAATATTATTTTTAAAATGTTTTTAATCCTAAATTTAATTTTATAGGAAACAATTTTAATTTAATAAAATAAGTAATATAAAAAAATAAAAAATTGATAAAAAAAAATAAATTTATAATTTATGGTATAAGCATAATTTACATTTTAACTCAATGATTAATATATCATAGAGAAGAGATATAAAAAAATTATATTATATTTCATTACTTATCCTCACTTATATTTAACTTTAACTTGATATAAATGATAAGATAACATTAATCATAAAAGTGGGTTTAACGGGAAAAACATGGAGGCATCGCCTTAATCATTAAAATGATCACATTACGTTAAACCCCCCCATTAATTAATTCCAAATGGACTGTTAGAAATGTTATTAAGAAACAGAAAACTCGTCTCATGTGTTGCCTGAACACATCATATAAAATGGCCCCCACGTTTGAACAACTCCAATTCCTCTGCAATCGCTTTTGCTTGACGATTTTTATAATGCAGGGATGTCTTTTTAATGATTGAGGTTTCTCAATTATCCATTTTGTAAGACTTTTTTTTTTTGGTTTTTCTTTTTCTTTTTCTCATGAGCTATCCAAGTGGATTATTTGAGGGGCATGTAGTAGGATTTAACAACCTTGGATTAACTGTCGTAGACAAACTCAACTACCAATACTCTCAAACAATCAAACTTGTGTCTCTCTGTTTCTTGTCACTTTGTCAGCTCTTTAACAGGTTCCGCCTCGCGGGCACCACGTATGCCTCAATGTCTCCTTCCGAAATCTAAGAAAATAAGGGGGAGGGAAAAAAAAAAAGGTGAAACCCCAAATGGTTTTGGCTTTCTAGAAGGGTTTAAGTGGAGCATATGTAACAATTGCATTTGGCATTTATCTCACTCATTCTCTCTCCTTTGAAAATCAAATGAATGTATTTTTTTTAATGCAAGGAAAGGTTGTCGGTTTTGATTAAATCAATGAGAGCGAGACAATAAAGAAAGAGGGGAGAGGGAGAAGAGGTTAAATAATGAATGGGTTCTGAGGAATTGCTACCTTCTTCACCACTTTACTGTTTCTTTCAACCACGCTCTCCTGCCTTTCTTGAACCAGTCTTTGGTCCACGCATGCCTCTCTCTGCAGCCGTCTCTCTTCTCCTTATTTAGCTTTCCTTCTTAATTCCTTCTTTCCTTATATTGGATTTTTTTTTTTGTTGACATAGAGAAATCCAAAAGGAAAAAC
Source organism: Vitis riparia (assembly GCF_004353265.1). NCBI lineage: Eukaryota > Viridiplantae > Streptophyta > Magnoliopsida > Vitales > Vitaceae > Vitis > Vitis riparia. The sequence continues at coordinate 8,489,565 of NC_048448.1, read as the reverse complement.
AGAAAAGCATCGGGTCATTTGGGGAGAAGGGATGTTGGGATGGAAGCATATCACGGTGGCTGCGGTGGCGGCCGGAATACTGACTGTGCTTCTGATCGTGTTATTTTGGCGATGGTGTTGTAGTAAAGGACATAAGGATTTTGTTGATGCTTCCAGGAATAAACATCAGAGCTTGCAAGCTGGGATTGCGAAACTCCACCATGTTAGCCTTCCTCCATATCACCATGATCTAGACAGCAAGAGAAAGGCGAATTACTATGTTTTTCGACGTGGGGTTTCATCCAGACCTTTGTTTAATTGGGCGCATCATCCATCGCTCGTCACGGATGCGGTTGAAAATGGGTGGTCTCGATTCGGTTTCACGAGCTACATGTCGTCTCCCTCGATGAGATCATCGCTGTTGGGATTATGCGCAGTGGGGGAACATGGGAAAGAAACGGGGGCGGAGATTAGCTGGGAAGTGTCTCAGGGATCGGCTGATTTCATGCAGAAGATCAGATTGAATTCTGGGTTAAAGAAGATGAATATGAGCAGTCCTTCCATGGCTGCTGCATCTGTAATTAGAACAGCTTTGCCACTGCCAGGCCCTCCCTTGGGGAATTCCTCGTTCCCGCAAGAAGCCTACTTCGAAATCACAATATTGTTTTCCGGTGAAGGTGATCCTGAGTCTGTTGGCCGGGTTAAGGAAGGTGAGAGAACGAAGCTCATCCATGAGAATTCCAATGCTAAAGCCAATTCAGAATCTATAATCCATCTTGAAGAAATGAAACTCGGCTCTAAGGACGACGGCAAAGGTGAAGTCGTAATGCTATCGGTGGGGCTCACCGCCGGAGGCTCTCTTCCTTTGAAACTTCCTGGCAGCTACCCGGGATCAATTGGATTTAACTCCAATGGCTCTGTCTATCTTGACGGTAAATTCTCTCTTCTCATATTTCATATTCCATTCCAGGGGTTACCATGTTGAAGAAAGACAAAACTAAAAGCTCCCAAATTGAAATAGCCCACCAATGAGTTAATCCCTCACCTAACAGCTCTCCTAATCAAACCACAGAAATGTGTGAATAACAGAGGGTCCACTGCTTCATTGACTTCAATGGTGGGGTTCCTCCTCTGTATTTGAGCTTTTGAAACTGGTTTGGAGTTTTACAATAAAGGTTATCTCTTGCAATTTACTCTGTAACTGACCCCGTTGCTTCTCTCCCTTTCAGGAATTAAACTTGTATTCGAATCGGAGAAGGAAGAATGGGAAAGGGCAGACAAGGTTATTGGTTGCGGATTTGATCCTAGCCAGAAGAAGGTGTTCTTCACAATAGATTCAGAACTAGTTCATGTAGTCCATTGCAAGTCAGAGGAATTTGGGAGTCCCCTTTATCCAACCCTCGGGGCAAACACAGACGTGGAAGTTCTGGTTAATTTTGGACAAAGTATGTTCAGCTACGCACCCGCCAATGCACAAAGAACTCCGAACCCTTGCTTTATCGGCCCCCTTGTGAATTCCCCCGCTGCTGCTCTGGGGTATGAAGACAGCAGGGAGCTTTTCTCAATGGGGAGAATAGACTCCCAGTGGCTCAACAGATGCACAACCAAAAGCAGCCACAACAATGGCAGTAAAGCATTAGATTTCGATGAGGATTCTGAAGCTGATTTATTTGAAATAGTCTTGGACAGAAGTGGCCGATCACCACACGCAGTATTGTAGAAACAAACTATAAATATCACTAGGATTTGTTGCATATATGCCGCCCACATGCATTTGCTGAATGCAAAATTTTCATACATTCACAAGCCTCTTTTAGGGTTTCACCTTCGCTTCTCCTATTACATATACCAACAGGTTCTTCAGGAACTGCTGATACATTTTTTTCATCACCCCTGTAACTAGAATTTTCATTTATTTTCCCTCTGTATATATCATGACTAATGTTCCTCCTCCTGGTTGAGTGATACCAATGTTCTTTCAGTTCCGTCTTTATTTCTCAAATACCTTTCATAAACAAACTTGAGATGATCTCAGGATATGTGTTACATAGCACCTAGGATATGTTATCTAGGACTAGGTCTTGTAATTGGAGGCCCCTGAAAGTGCCAATTTTTCCACTGTACTGTTCCCTTTTGAAGGGTACTGAGAGGCACCCACATGAATAAAATTGGGGGAGAATGGATAAAGGAGAGTAGAAAATAGTGAAATTGACCTGAGGAATAAAGCAGAGGTGGTTATTGGATTGAATGATGGAATAAAGAAGAGATGCTGGGTTTACCATGAGTGGGCGGACACAAATGAAGGCTTCAAATTAGAGGCATTTTGGCGTGAATTTGGGTAGATGGATATATGATGAGCTCATTGATTCTCTTGAGAAAATGGAAACCCTAACGTGGACTGTGGAGTGGCCTGCAGGTTAGGTAATTTGGAACTCGTCAAATGTGAAGATGAGATGCTTCTAGGCCTTTGACACCAACGTTGTGGGATGGCATGGTTGACTTGGAAGATACAATCCAGCTAAGGGAAATCGAATAAATCAAACTCCTAATCCATGGTTTCATGTTTAATACTAGAAAATCCGACATTCGAGGTACAACTTGACAAAAGCGTTCCCACACAACTTCCACACGTGAAAACGTACTAGAATCGATGGAGTTATAGAGCATCCTATGGGTAATAATGGAGTCTTCGTGATAGAATTGTTGGCCGTGGAAACAATCTCAAGATATCTTAATCTTAGATGGAGTTCATGAGGCTTAGATTACCCAGCCCGGGCCCATGGAGCCCCTATGCTAAGAAGGGTAGTCCTACCATGATCAGAGTTATTTGATGAGGAATTCTATCCAATTGAGTTGAGTATATAAATAAGTTGCTATCGAATTGGGCCTATAGATAGGCTACTTCACTTTGCTTTTTAAAGTAGTAAATAGAGAAGGCAGTCTTATTTTCTAAATAATGTCTTCCTTTCCTATATTTTGATTTTTGTGTGAGACTTTTGAATGGTCGACACCTGATTTACGCCCGTAGTCTTTCATTATAGTGGACACATTCAAGGATCCTCGACCTTCTTATTAGCGAGGGATTGAGCATATAAGCTTTGTTAATTTATTTAAATTACATGCTTAGATGTGATTAGTGGAAAGTGTTGATATTTCATTTTACCTTACTTGGTAAATTCCAGACATTGGTGTAGACCTAGCCCATGTGATGAAATTACACAATTTACTTTATTTAATTTATTTAAAAATAACTATTTGTTTGAAATTTTGATTTTGTTTACTTTGAATTTTTTTTTTTTGATTTATTTGTTCCCTAGTGAAGTTGCCTTTCTATGGACTTGTATTTCTTAAGTCCCACACAATGACAAACCATTTTTTTTTAATGATTATTTATTTGGAAAAAAAATTATTTTTATTTGTTTGAAGTATTTATTTATTTATTTTTTAAAAGAAAACAAAATAAAGAAAAAAAAACTAATTGACTCTTGAAAAAAGAAGAAGAAAATTCTACAAATTAAGAGCAGATTCATGAGTCATGTTATTTAGTTGAAAGATGTTAGATACTCCATTAAACTCAAAGTAAATTCAATCTATTCTAAGTGAAGTAAGATATTTAGATAATCGATTAATTTATAGAAGGATATAATATTAAAATAAATGATAATACCATGCACACAAAGACAAAGAGACATTATGGTTTATATACAGCGAAACGAATACTTCAATATTTCATAGCCCCAACAAATCACAGACTCCACTATAAAGTATTTTATTTGCATTTGGTTAGTCATAGTAACACTAATTGAGCCAACAAGTTAAATGAGTACAAATCAAAATCTAACTATGTTTTTCTACTTGATGATGTTGCCATATCTTCGAATAATCAAAAGCAATCTTGTGTAGCATTGTCTATCATGAAGTTGAGTATATTGTTTATTTAGTCATTATTCATAAGCGTGTTTGACTGAAAAGGCTCTTTCATAAGTTTGGTATTGTTGCATATGCTTTTAAACCAATTATTATATGTTGTGATAACATAAAAAATCTAGCCAATGCATAAGACCCCAAGTATCATCGTCAAACTAAACACATTGATATTAATTATTATTTTATACAAGACATGGTTGTGCAAGAGGAAGTGATCTTGAAGCACATATCTACAATTTGTATGGTTGTGAATCCCTTGACTAGGCTAATGCCTAAAGATGTTTATCAAGCTCATGTTAGAGTATAAGGCCGCATAGATTATGATTTTATATTATATTGTCAAGTTGACAATGGTAGTTGAACATTCATTTATTAGTGACAAAGGTACTTGAACATTCATTTATTAGTGGAATATTATGTTTGTTTTTTGTTCGATCTTTACACGATTGAGACATGATTATTTATTTTATTGACATACACATAACCTTACCATATGGTTTGTATCACAATTAGGTATGCTAATAGGCAGAGATCAATACATTTAAGTGTGTGACCTCCTTTCGCATTATGTATAACAAATAAAGACAAAACCCAATGAATCATTGAATCCAATATGTTTAGATAGCCTATTTGGGTAATTATACTTTATGTGTCACCTTAGATAGGTCCAAGATGAAGTCCATATTAAAGTTATTTATTTCTTATAATTATACTCTTCTTTTTAGGAGTACAGGTAAATTGGTTATTATTATTATTATTTATTTATTTTGATTGTAAACCGATTTAAACTCTATTTGTTTTGTACAAAATTTTCAAGCGATCATAATAAGAAATCTTAAACTTTTCTTTTTCTTCCTTTGTCTATGATTTTTTCAAATCTAACACTCCCTTCATTATTATGGTGAAGATTGAGTGTGAATATGTATAAGCCAAAAATAAGATCTCTATACAGCATGTGAATCAACGAGCATATAAAGGATTTGATTTAACCACTTAATGTGATTGGGCTAAGATTTATATGATAATGGGAATACGACATACACTCATGTTAGAGAGCCTTATCATTATATGTATTTCACACTACATGTGCTTAGTAGCAGATAAAGATAGTGCATACATCTCTATTTTTTCATCAAATGAGTTCCTATAGAAGTTTATGATCATTTTTTTTATGTCATATGTTACCCTTTGCTATGTCATGAGGCATAGATTTGGTGTGTGTTACTCTAGCATGTTATCTATGATCATGATTGGAGCGACATAAAAGGATATGGAAGCAACTAGGTAAAAATTTAGTCAAACTTTAATTTTTTTAAAATAAAATAAAAAATTTGGAAATTATGAATGCTAAAATGGTATTTTAAAAATATAATTTTATGGGTTAAAATTCTATTTTGAGAAAATAACTTTTATATATAAAATTGTTTTTTAAATATGTTGTATTTTTATAAACTATTTATAAAAATATATATTTTTTAAATAATATTATTTTAATAAAAAAATTCCAAGAAATTATATATAAGCAGATGGATTGCGCGTCTTAGTAAGGAAAATAAAATATTGTAAACTCAAACCAGATTAGTACTTTTGACTTTCTTTTGCGAAGGTTTGGATAAATGGTAATAGTAAAATGACAAGAATACCCTCACTTAAGTTCCAAAACTCAGACATAACCTCTTTCTAGAATCTGCGAAATTTCACCCAAATCCAACGCATGTACCCCGTTACTTTTTTTATGCGTCCCGCCGTCCACACATTATTCCGATGCAATCAATTATATATCATTTAATTCTTTGAAATTAAATTGAAAATATTTTGATTAAATTATTCTAAAATCTAACATTAAATTGTCTTAATTATGAGATTAGTTGCCCATCTTGTCATATTAAATTAAATATATCAATCAACAAAAATTCATATAACCATGAGGTTATTTAATTAAAGGAAAATTTTATCAATTAATAAATATTTGGTAAATAATGATACTCATGATAATGAAATTTTAATTTAGACTTTATAAGCACATTCATATGGTTAGTGAGACAAGAAAATAAATTTAGAAGGAAAAGTGATTTTAAAAAATATTTTTAATATTTAAAAAATTTTATCATTTAAAATATTAAAAATATTAAAAAACATTTTTTAAAATCACCATCAAAACACCGAAAAACTCTCTTGATTAGAGAAATGCGGTACTTCATTCCTCGAATTTGGTCTTCTATTTCGCATATGGTTATATCAATCTACACCTTCTTCCCTCTCAGCTTCTGAAGCCACCATGGGTTCAAAGGACGACGAGCTTCATGTAATGTTCCTTCCCTACATGGCACCAGGCCACATGATGCCACTGGTAGACATGGCTAGGCTATTTGCGGCTCATGGTGTTAGGATTACTATAATCACCACTACCATGAATGCTCTTCGCTTTCAGAACGCCATTCATAGAGATATTGAAGCCGGTCGCCAAATTGGGTTAGAGATTCTCCAATTCCCTTCCGTAGAAGCTGGGCTTCCTGAGGGCTGCGAGAATTTAATCTCAACCCCTACCCCAGAAATGTCCATGAAACTCTTCCAAGCCATCCGAATGATGAAACCACGGATGGAAACACTCTTACGCAACCACCGTCCCGATTGCATTGCTTCCGACGTTCTGTTCCACTGGACCGTGGATGTGGCCGCTGAGCTCGGGATTCCCCGCCTCTCGTTTAGCGGCAGCGGATACTTCAACCTCTGCGTCTCCCACTGCGTTGAACGACACCAACCTCACAACGATGTATCATCGGAGACTGAAATTTTCCTTGTCCCAGGGCTGCCAGATGAAATCAAGCTCACGAGGTCACAGTTACCGGACCTTGTCAAAGGTAGAAACGAGTTTTCTGAGTTGTTCGATAGACTCAAAGAGGCTGAGAGGAAGAGCTTTGGGACATTGATGAACAGCTTCTACGAGTTGGAGCCAGCTTATGCTGACTACTACAGAAACAACATTGGAATCAAGGCGTGGCACATAGGGCCAGTCTCACTGTTCAACAAAGACGCATGTGATAAGGCTGAACGAGGAAACAAAGCTTCTCTTGATGAAGATAGCTGGTTGAGTTGGCTTGATTCTAAGAAACCCAACTCGGTTCTCTACGTCTGCTTGGGAAGCCTAACCCGATTAAGCAAGACTCAGCTGACAGAGATTGCCAGTGCACTTGAAGATTCAGGTCACGCATTCATCTGGGTGGTCGGGAAAGTCCTCAATTCATCGGGCGAGGAGGATGGGAGCCATGAATGGTGGCTACCCGAAGGGTTCCAAGAGAGAGCCTACCAAAGTGGCATAGGACATATAATAAGAGGATGGGCTCCACAGGTGTTGATTCTTGAGCATCCAGCCATTGGAGGGTTCTTGACTCACTGTGGCTGGAACTCCATCCTTGAAGGTGTGAGCTCAGGCCTACCAATGATCACGTGGCCAATCTTTGCCGAGCAATTTTACAACGAGAAACTGGTGACGCAAGTGCTGAAATTAGGAGTTGGGGTCGGTAACGAGGTCTGGAAGGTGTGGGCAACAGAGGAGATGCCATTAATGAGCAGAGAAAAGATCAGGCGAGCAGTGACCATGGTGATGGACCAAGGCATTGCAGCAGACGAGATGAGGAGGAAAGCTAGTCTACTTGGTGAGCTGGCAAAGAAGGCTATTGAAAAGGGAGGGTCGTCCTACAACCAGTTGAAGGCTCTTATAAAGGAGATTAGATCGTTCAGACAGCACCCTTGTGCAGAAACTTGTAACAGAACTACATTGCATAGTCAGAGTCCAATGGCTCAAAATTTTAGGACCTTGGAATAGCTATTCTTTTTTCCTTTTCCTCTTTTCAAGCTACCCACATTTTGTTCTAGTTAATAATCTTGGTCTAATTTTAAAACATTTGAGTGACCGTAGAGCCTTTTGAATTGTTTCTTCAATCTTCAATCTGCTTCTATCAAACATAAAGCAAAGAGCCTAAAACTTAAGAATTTCTCTTCCCCCATGCTCACAAAACAAGGGCCTTGAGCCCTGGACAACTTTCTCGTATGATTATCAATAATTTCCCATCACTTTCAATTATATCACGTCGTGAGTTTACAAGGGTTGTTAAAAACACAGCAATTACGTTGACCATGTCCTACATATTATAATAAATCTGATATCAGTGGTTATGTCAACAATTTCTCCGAGGATAAGATGACACATAGTAGAACTGAATCCAGCAGGTAACACTAATCGCAAGAATGGCAGGTGATAAGCAAGGAAGGCAGAATTATACTATTAGTACTCTGAAAATTATAAACACTTTGAAAGCTAGAATGATTAAAAAAATTACTCTTTGTTTGCAACTACTCAAAATAAGATCCATCTTTAAAAAACTCATGTTCATTTATGTCATCATGCATGCTTGGGTTTACTGCCCACACTTTTTCACATCATCCTGCTGAACACAGTGAACAATGCCCTTGTATCTTCATACGGAGTGAACAAGGCAGGCGCAGGAAAAGCCGGTATAGCGTTATAAAAACAGTTCGTAATTTTTGAAAACAAAAAACCTATTGTCAAAAATTTACATCCGATCAACATTTTCAAAAAATAATTTTTAAGATCGCTTTTCAATTGTTTTTAAGAATAATATTATAATTGAAGACTCAAATACAAAAATAATTTTCTCTTTATTTATGAAAATACTGAATATTTATATATAATGAAAAGTAGTTTAAAGCATTTTCCATACTTTCAATTATCGCTGAAAATACTTTACAAATAACAATTAATAACACCTCAAATTTCTTCTCAAAACCCTATATTTAAATCAAATTCTCCAAAAACAACTTTGTATTAAAACTTTGTTAAACGTGTTTTTTGAGTTAAAAAATTATTTTTCAAGAACAGTTTGCAAACTGGGTCAAGCCTCCCAAACCAAAATCATGTTTCCCACATTTGTTCTTTCGTGAAATTGAAAGCTTTTCACCTAATTAAAATTTTCCAAAGTTGTTAAAGCCTCAGAGCCCTCTTGATGCAACCGTTTAAGCTTAAGAGATGATGTATCTCATCAATCTACCCAGCGCGATGTGTAACACACTAAAACGAATTCAATTCTTCTATGCGATAAGCGAAATCCAGTGAAATGAAAGCTTAAAAACTAAACACAAAAGAGGAGGCCAAGGAAAAAGAGCCACTCCAAACTCGGTTCACTAATTGCCCATACCTGTATCCCCTGTCAGCCATCCAGTCAGAACCACCAAAGTTGACCTGTGCAAAATAGATAATGTCTATCATCTTATACGTGCTTGTCTTAGACTTCTAGTGAAACTCAGAAATCCTGAAGTAACCACATCAGCCATATTAGTCACACAAAACAAGTGTAATTATAGATATCCACCACTTAAAAAGGCACCCAGAAAGCTTTTGTCATTTCTGAGTGTCCACTAGGACCATTGCAAATAGAAGTTGCACGCAATCTCAACAGAAGTATTACATATAAATACAGGGGACTGCTGACTAATGAGCTAATTGTATTTAGCAAGGGCGAGCATCAGTTAGACAAGAGGTGGATATTGCTTGGCCTGTTGCCGCACCCTTCTTTTATACTCCGCGGGTTCCTGCAAATTTCATAATCACATACCTTAGAACAGAAGCATTGCTATCACAGCAACGCCACAAAGCTGACAGAAAAAAAAAAAAATGCAATACTGAGGGTTGCAAGATACCTGGATGAAGAGCTGATACCCATCAGTTTGTGCTGGATCTGCAGGATTGGGCTGGTCCAGCAAGTCTTGAATGCCCACTAGAATTTGTTTCACTGTAATGGCAGGTCTCCAACCCTAAACAAAGTGCCAAACGTGTTTGAGTGTATAAGTTTGGCTGAATGAGCTGTATAGCCAAGCAGCCGGTCTCATTAAGACATGTGAGAGCAGTGGTTAGTACTTACACTGTCTTCATTGAGGATCGAGAGACATACAGTTCCAGATGGGTAGACATTAGGGTGGAAGAAACCTTGAGGGAACTTGCACTTAGGGGGTTTGCTAGGGTAGTCCTCACTGAAGTGCAAAGTAAGTGGGAAGTAGCCCCCTTCCCAATCAGTCTGCAACAATAAAGAGGTCAATATCCCTCAAGCAAGACATTTTAAGATGCATTAGACCAATGCAAAATATCAGCATAGCTTCTGTCTAACATAGTTTCTGATACTTAATGACAAAATGCATGAACCTGAATAACTATGAGTTTAAAAAATCTAATATGGACAACAATCATTTGCACCAATAAAGAAAAGGCTTTATCTGATAGGAGGTGTTGTCACAAAACTTCACGATATCTTTTGGGCCACTTAAGGATCGTCACTGCTGGAAAGAATGAGTAATATAATGAGAAGAAAAAAGAACAAAATGAGATGAATATTTTGGTAGTAATAGCAAACTAAAATTAAGATACTCATAAGGGCTCCTACCACAACATCATAAAAGCAACTCACCCCAAGGAAAATGTGATCATAGATTAACAATACTTTATGGTTTAACCGATCTTGGTTTGAAAATTCTTTTTCCCTAAAATTTTCCCAAAACAATGTTTTGAAACTAGTGTGGCGAGAAAGATAATGCTCATTCACTAATTCCAAAGAAATAAAATCAGCACTTGTTTTAATGTTAGATCAATATCACAAACTTTTAGGCAATCCTTGAATTTATGATGGGAATCCTAATGGTCGGAAAGATGCATGCAGCAAATAGAATCAGACTAGTAGAAGTCCCAATCTTCCAGAATAAGTAGGAACTCTATTATGCTGGGTTGCTCAATTATTTTTTTTTGATAGGCAAAAGCACAAAGATATATTAGAGAAAGGGAGCTTGAAAGGCAACCCAGAGCATACAGGGAGTATACAAGAGACACCTAAAACAAGCAACAAAAACACAAGCACTCACCGGCCCTCAACAAGAACCCAACCAATCCACAAAGTTAAACAAAGATAAAGGGCCTACAACTATAGAAGAATTAGCACAAGATAAGAGATTACAAACAAATGAATTTTTCAATCTTTGAGTCGACAAAGCCTCATTATCGAAGACTATCCTATTTAATTCCTTCCAAATTGTCCAAAATAAACAGAGAGGAGCTGCCCGCCAAACCTTTCTATGATTCTTGTCCTTAAAAGAGACATACCAACTTAATAGAGTGTCTCTCACCGAAAACGGCAACACCCAATTGACCCCAAAAAGAGAAAACATAAGATCCCACAAAATCTTCGTCTTAGAACAATGAACAAGGATATGATTTATCGTTTCCTTTTCAACGCAACACAAGCAACATCTATTGGCTAGAATCCAGCCCCTCCTCTTAAGCTGATCTTGAGTAAGGACCTTCTCCCAAGAAGCTTCCCAAGCAAAAAAACTCACCTTTGAAGGAACATACGGACTCCAAATAATATTACCCGGAAACGAGACTGCACAGCTATGATCAAGAGACTTGTAGAGAGATTTTACAGTGAAAATCTCATTTTTCGTCCCTCTCCACAGCATCCTATCCTCCCCATCAACATCCAACCTCTTCCCTTGAATGGACGATAGGAGTCTCTCCACCTCCTCCACCTCCCAATCGTTGAAAGGTCTAAGGAAAAGTGGAGTCCACCCTCCCACTTCCCCCATTGGGTCCCAATAGTCCGCAACCCACGCATCTTTAGAACCCGCTAAATCAAACAAGGAGGGAAAAGCCTCACAAAGGGGGGTGTTCCCGCACCAAATGTCTTTCCAAAACCTCACCCTTTTACCATCCCCCACCAAAAAAGATACATTATTGAGCAGTAGCAAACCTTCCTTGCTGATATCCTTCCAAAGCCCAAACCCATGGCCCTCCCTAGCCCCGCAAGTGCTCCACCCTCCTCTTTCAACCCCATACTTCGTACTAATAATAAGCTTCCAATATGAGTCTCTTTCAACCGCATAACGCCAACTCCATTTGCACAAGAGGGCTCTATTAAGAATGGAGAGATTTCTAATCCCCAATCCACCCATCTTTTTGTGAGTACAGACAACAGCCCACTTAACAAGATGGGGCCTCTTCTCCAACGCTCCCCCTCCCCAAAGAAAGTCCCTTTGAATTTTCTCAAGTCTTAATTTAACCACTCTTGGCATGCGCAATAATGACTTATTGCTATTATGCTTTATTTTCATTTTATGCTAACAATGTATATTTAATCCAAACCACAGAAAATTTCAAATTAGTAGGACCAAATTCATTGAACTCTATTCAGCTACCTTTATATCCTCACTTTGATCTGTGGCCCTCTCATTCAGACAGACACTAAACAACTATAAGGGATCAATAAAATGGACAATGAGCATTAGAAGGAAATGCACTTCTTATTTATGAAAGCAATTTCCATAAAATGGTACCATCATGGTAAGTCTAAAAATGGGGAGGTTGTGTGGGACATATTATAGTTCAAGTTTTAGAATGGACCAGCAAAAACATAGAAAAAGGTTGATAACAACCTAATTTTGTGATTTTCCTGAAGATCATTCCTGCATGTGGTTTTCAAATCCTCTAAAGGCTTGGTTACACTGACCATTCTAAGAAGTCAGAATATTGATGTATGAGAAATGAGAATGGTCATATCACAAATGACAGATTGCAGAAATTGGTTCATTGTTATCAAGTGGCTTGACAAAACCCAAAAATTGTTCTTATTGTGGTGGTGGTTGGTGGTAGCTGTATACTTTTTGTATAACTTGGGCTGCTATGCCGGCAGCCCTTTTTAATATATTTTTCTCTTTATCTATCAAAAAAAAAAAAACCCAAAAATTGCTCATGCACATGGATCTCTTTAGTAGACTGGAAAAGACAGGAACACCAGGTTCATGAGCAGTATGTTCAAGTCATCTCACCAAAATTGATGCTAATTCAGATGGATGATATGAGTCAGTTAGGCTCATTAGATGTCAAGTTAGTTTGTACAAAGAAAACTCTTGGTTTGGCAGTGACAAGCATTGCCAATCACAGATTCCAACTCATCTAGTATTAATTTATTTACAGCAACTAACTATTTAGTGGTTGTGGTTGGCTATTGTTTCATTTATTCAGAAAATGATGAGGAAACAAGACTTCCAAATGGAAATTTTCTTCTTTCAGCCCTTGTTCTCCAAAACTTGCAACCCTAGTTTACTTGTTGTGTATGCTTCTACATTTCCCCCACTACCTTCATTCATTTGAGCTTCCTTCGGTACTTACTCCTGTATCTAGATGTTGAAATCAATATACTTTACCAATTTACAGTTTATGAAAGTAGGCTGTGACTTGTGAGAGTATTTGGGGGATTTGTCAGTAATTTACATGGGAGTTCACACAACCGCGGTTGGAGATGTTTTACACTGTCAAGCATATCTTTGGGTTTATGGCATCAACCTGAATAAATCCCTCATGGTATTGGATGCTATCAACCATTTTCACCACAACAGGGAGAGAGAGCAGGATCCAACTACAATATCACAAAATTTGGAACTTTGTGAAATCCCATCAAAATGATGGCATCATGCCAATATACTAAAACTGCGCCATCAAATTATTGTTTTAATAAGAAAGGAATATAATTATTCAAAAGAATTAAGTGCAAAGAATCACTGACTAATGACCACATTCTCTTACGTTACAATAAACAAGAACTTTGTGGCATCTCTTATGCCCATTGTTTGGAGTAAAGTGGGCATGGCCCTCCTCAGTTAAGGAGACCATATTGAATTAGCAAAGGGGCTTTGTGGGGAAGAAGGTATGGAAAAGTGTCAAGAGCTGCTCCATTGTGTTTATTTTGGACTGTATGAAAAGAGAGGAATTGTAATTCGTTTGAAAGTATAGAGTATTCAGACTATGCACTTAGAAATTCATTTGTTTATACTGATTTTCTTTGGTCTAGAAAATTCTTTGATGAGCTGTCTTTATATCGATAGAATTAACTGAATGTTTGCTCTAGTTTTAAAAATAGAAAACAGGTAACGTATCTAAAGCCGCACTAAGTAATCAAAACATTAACCATCCAAGCAACATGGAGAAATTTCTTTGATAGTAAGAAGACAACAAGCAAAAGAATAATAGATCGCTCATTACATGCAAATGATTCCATCCAGCAGTGACCATTAGGGATTAATTCAAATTGAACTGATTACAAAACAAGGTTAGAAACAAACAAGTCTAAAACATAGAAGGTGATGAAACGCAATCAAGAAACGCGACAATGAAAATTAGCAAAAAATAAAAATATAAAAACCATAAAAAAAACAAGTAAAATTCAACTCGAGGTCCAAAAAATTTTGAGGTTAAAGAAATAAGAATCGCATAGAGTAATATAACACAGTTCCATTTAAGCCCTAATGCGCCGTTTGATAAACCAAACAGAAAATCAAAACCTTACATCAAGTTTTCCTTCTCTTCTCCTAAATTTTGTCGAGAAAATAAAGAGATAAGAAGATAACTTACCCCAGCCTTACCAGGGATGGTGCAATGCCACACCATCAAATTGACGGAACCGTCCGGACCAGTCTCTGGCTTAGCCACGAAACCCTAAAAAATGAGGGAAAAAAAACATAGAAACGATCGGATTAGAGAACGCAAATGGAAGACGTAAAGAAGAGTAGAAAAAAAAAGGGTAAAATTGGAGAGGGAGTGATACGGACATGGGGATGATTCTTACGCCAGGCTTTTCGCTCCTCGGCGAGACGGCCACGCGCGATGCCTCCTGACATCCTTGCCTTGCTTTCTCTATCTCGACTCGCTGCCCCTGCTGATTTACCAAGATGAACTGCGCACCATCTCGCCGCTTCTTTTTCCTATATTCAAGGCGCCCACAGGTTCCTCAATTCCAATGCTGTTTTCACATTCTTTTACCCCTTCTTTATGGCATATTTACACACACGCCCACTCATAAATTAGATTCGGCTTGTCACTCACTCCTTATCATCGAATCCAAATTATTATCGAAAGTAATCCGTGATTAACAAAAAGCAAGTTACTCTACCCCATATATGCGATTACCAACAACTGATTGCCTTCCATTTAGGCAACGCCAAAAACCATATCAACATTTTCTCTTGGTTAAGAAAATTTCAATCTCACTCGGCAATTGGTAATCCCACTCAAAAAAAATTTACAACCAAAGCTTTTGCTTTTCTTTTAATTTCCAAGCCTTTTATCTCCTAAAATTCTAAATCCATAGCTTCAAATTCAATAATTATTCAATTATTTTTTTTAATATTTAATGTTATATGATGCACCTCACCTCAAAATGCGCATTATGAAGAGAGACGATCTCTTGGACCTGTAGGTTAACCTGATTGGCTGACTTATCCCTTAAAAACAGCACAACCACTCCTATTCCCATACGTCCAAAAGTCCATAAAGTTTGCTAAAAACCTGAAACAGTGATAGAGGTGTGGACCTTAAGTATCCCTTGATCACCCATCCAGCAGCTGAGTGGAGAGAACCACCTAGTCGGGTAGTTGTTGGCCGTGCACCAACAAAAGGGGAGGCTATATAAATAAGACCTTTGCCACGCAGCATCGACTAAAAACAGGGAAGTGCTAATCACAGCTTAATAAAAAAAATAATGAATAAACTCTAATGTGCTGTGGTGCGGCAGAGTGCAAGCATTGTAGTCCAGATTTTTGGCAACTGTGACTACACACTACAATAGCTAATTTTAAGAAACAAAAGAAAATCGATTTTTGTGGTAATCCTACCAATGCAACATAAGCACCTGGATATATGAAAGACTGCAAACAAGGTTGGCGAACTACTTCATTTATCAACTAGACCAAGTTCTTGATATGAATGCGAAGATTAAAACGGGGCAGAGAAAAATATACGAGGGTAGATGAAAGTTCATCTCTTCTTGTTGGGAGATGTTAGACATGATTTTCATGTAACACTTAAGTGGAACCATAGTCTCACAATTTGTATAACCATTTTTATGTACATGTGCAGATAAAAAGTAGAAAGAGCTATGAGGTTCATCTTTTGAGATTCAACACTCAAGCATCATTCATATGAATTGGGGAAAAAAGTTAAGGATGGTATGGATCACAAAGGAAGGATAGGATCTCACTTTACATCAATTACGAAAACAAATCGAGAAACAATAAGATAGTTTGACCAGTGGATCAAAATCCTAACATAATGAAATGAGACATTGACTCAAGAAAATTAGGAACTAAGGGTGTAGCTATTAGATAGCAATCCCTCGATCTCTATGTTATGTGCATATGTCACCATCACTTATGAGGTCTCCGCAAGCGATATTCACTTTTTTTAAATGAGGAAGACAAGCCAATCAAGAATGAAACAATGTGTTCTTATTGAGAGAAAGGTGCCTTAGAGTTACAATTAGATAAATTGAAAGCTCAAATTAACTCTATGAAATGAAAGACTCTACAACATAAAGTCAATGAGTTGTCCAAGGCCTCATCAACACTCCATTTGCTCCCCATATCCTACAAATGACACTTCCTTGTGGTTTATCTTTTCAACATTTCATAGTTATGATGGGATAGGAGATCTAGTGGATCACTTCATATATTATCAAGAACTTATAACCTTTATGTAAAGAAATGATGCCCTTTTAAGCAAAGCTTTTCCATCAAGTTTAAAGGGGCCAACATTTGCTTGATTCTACAACTTGGTTGGTGGGTCCATCTATTCCTTCTATAAACCTCTATACGTTGTTTGTTTCACCATATACATGTTCTACGTGCAAAAGCAGGACATGAGCTCTTTGTTTAGCATCAAGAAAGTGGAAAAAGAGAGACTTAGAATGTATGTGCCTTTAGCATTGCCTTACTCTAATGGAGTGCTTTGATGATGGTATGTGAAGATAGCCTTAAATAAGAGGATTGCTAAATAATTTTAATCTCTACAAATCTCTGCATAAGAAGATTTTGGCAAGTATAAAGAAGTCCTTTACAAGAGCATATAAGTATGTAAGTTAAGAGTAAGATGTTGTTGCAACAACTTCAAAAGTTATCATTAGGGCTAGTGAAGTATAGAGAAAGCAATCATCTTAATGAGAGGGGTTGTAACAAAATAAACTCTCTCTAAGATAAAGGATCCCAAGCTTCTTGAAGGCTAAAAACTTAAGGGAGACATTTTGAAACAATCTTTATAGAAATTTTGAAACAACCTTTAAAAAAGTTGAACGCCCTTAACACATGCATTTTTTAAGAATTATTTAAGTTTCAAGACTTTTCTTAACTCCTTGTAATTAATTGGAAATCCTTCTAAGATAGATGAGACCAAGTACTATGCCTATCTTAAGATACATAACCACATGAATAAAGAATGTCATAGCCTAATCAATGTTGTAAACATGTATATGAAGAAAAGAGAACTTCAATGGTTCCTCTTTAAATACAATAGTGATTGATCACTCATCAAAGTTTATGGCTAAAGCATTGAACAAAAATACTAAAAGAGTCATAATTGCCACACATCATAGAAGTGAAATTAGATAGATGACCAACATAGAAGTTGTAAACTATGTTAGTGTTAAGGTTCATCCTATTGTTGCTCGCTAACTCCATCAGGAAGACTTGGTGTTCACCGTAATTATGGAAGGGGAAGTTGGCAATTTGCATCACAATGTCCTTGTATTAACCCACCTTTTGATAGCAAACTACAAGGTTTAAAGGATCTAAGTGGATCTCTACAACTTTGCTATAAAAGCTCTTGAATAAATAAAAAAATCGTATCAAATGGATAAAAGAATGCCAAAAGGCTTTTTAATGTTTTGAAAGTTATTTCATTTATCCATCAATTTTGTCTTTCCCAAGAGTTTGGGAGAAACTAATTTTGTACTTGGTGGCATCAAAGATTGTTGCTAGTGCTGCTCTAACAAAGAATTTGAATCATACATATATGATATCAAAAGTTGGTTCTCTACCCTATGTTACCCACAAGGGAATGTCCAAGTTGTAGTTTAATTGAATAATCTTATATTGCCTTGAGAAGAGACTTGAAAGAAGTAAGGGTTGATAGTTCATCTGAGATCATTGGGAGAGCAAAGTTGCAATCCTGCCCAAGCAACACAAGCACTCAGATATCCAGAGATTGTGAATTTGGTAGATTGCTCCATTAATGACCTTGATCAAATTCTTGACATCTCAATTGTGAAAGTTAAAGGAGTAAAGCAGTGAATGAAAACTTATTTATACTAGGAGATGTGGAACCCATAGTCTTCATGTAACATTTAGTGGAACCACATTCCTACAATCTGTATAATTACCTTAATGCACACTTGTAAGAGACAGTAAAAGGAAAGAGGATTATCTTTTGAGACTAATAATTTTTGTTCAATAATATACAATTAACTCAAAATTTTATATTAATAAATTAGTTAGAATTTAAATGTAAATATCTGTGACTTAATTGAATTCAAATATGAAGTTTTTGTTTTCTAAATTAAATCGAACTATTTATAGCCTCTAGTAATTAATTTAAAAAAAAATGTTTTAGGTGAGAGACCATGCATGAAAGAACTTGACAATGTCCTTTCTTTGTATCTGTGAAGGGGTCCAAGTGCAAGGCTACACAGCCATCACAAACTAGGGGATTTGTGTTGATATTTTCAATTCAATTGCATTTACATAATTGAAGTAAAGGCCTGAAGGTAGCAGTTGAGCATAATTATGATACAAAAATGACAGGAGGTGCTTTTTTAGGTGCATTTCGTCGCGGATGGAGGAAAAAAAAGTAGACGTCACATCACAATTCCAATAATTGCCCCGATTATAATATATGAACATGCTAAATATTTGAGACAAAAATTACAATTGCATTTTGGCACGTATGAGAGAACTATGTAATAAATGGAAAGAAATGAATTGCATGTTGTGTCACATGACTGATAAATGATAATAGGTCCATGGGCCATGGCCCTTTGTTTACAGCCAACTGTTGCTTACATGACACGTGAAAATAGGAAAAAAAAAAAAAAAAAAAAGGTTTGAAAAAATTGTTAAGGATAGATTTGAAAGTTTTCTTTGAACCTAGGTTGGGTTTGGAGTGTGATGATGTCCTACCCTATCCTCTCTTTCTTATCTCGTTTCTATGAATAATTTAAATAAAAAAAACATTTTAATTGATTTTTTATTTTTTTATTTGTTAAACATGTATACAATAAAATATATTTTTTTTATAAAAATAAATTATAATATTTACACAATATATTAATTAAATAGTTTTAAAAATGAAATAAAATATATTACCAAGTTTTCAAAATCGAAATGAAATGAAAAAGTTATTGGTTGATGAAATTAAATATATGTAATTAAAAATTTTAATAATGTTTTATTTTTTATGTTTAATGTGTCAAATTAAATGATAAAAATAAATGTATGTATATTAATATTTTATATTTTATTAAATAAATTATGTTTAATTTTAAAGTAGGATAAGAAAATTATAATATTTAATTTTATCTTCATATTTTTATATTTTTAAAACTATCGTATTAATTAATTTGTATTATTTTTCTAATTATAATTACATAAATATTATAGAAGTAAATGTGAATGTGACTATTTATATTTTTTGAATGGTTTTATATGACAAAATTTGAAAAAAAAAAGGACATTAACATTGCTATATATTTTTAGTTTATACCTATATTAAGAAAGGGGGTTACATGGCACGGTGGTCTAGCCCCCACTTTTACAAGCATATAGAGTTATAGTTTCTTTTCCAGTTTTCCTTATCTATAATTATTAATCTTTCATCAAAAGAACATTAATTGCATGCAAAAACTAAGGGATTCCGAGCGGGTTAGGCTTGCTCCAAGTGGGAGCTCGTAACTATTTTGGACTTGATCAATTCTCAAAAAAATCAAATGAAACCTCGGTTCGATAACTCAACTATTGGGATTCGAATGGTTTAATATTGATTTTACAAATAAATATTTCACTTGACCCATTCGAACTAGAAAGGTCATTGATTGAAGACTAGGTTAATTAGCCTAATATGATTTTTAAAATACATTTGATATTGATTTTAGTTTGAATATTATTTTTAAATATTAAAAAAGTTTAAAAAAAACTTCTAAAATTATTATCAAATACACTCTTAAAATCTTATAGATTACTCATTCCTATCCATCTCGTTTAAGATTTTTTTCTTTTCTTTTTTTTCAATGAAGATAGGAATTCGGATGGAGAAGGTTAAAATGAAATAGACCTGCTCCAAATCCGTCTGCTTATTAGTTAAACAACTTTGCATATTGGAATGGCCTAAGGCATATTGGGCCTGTTGATTTCTCCTAATCCCTATCATACTACAGCCAAGCCCAGAGCGGAGTTACATGCAAAATTTATAGCTACATAAAATCTAGGCACGTATCATCAATAAGAAATACTCCACGACACCTCAATTCTAGATACAATTCGCGAAGCCACATACACAAAAACAAAAGATAAAACTATCATTGAGGCTATCAAAACCGTTCTCACTAGAAGATAAAACTCTGAGTGAGATGACCTGAAGGCATGACATGTCCCCTGCAAGTGTCGATAAATGAATCCATCTCCTGCCACGATTAAAAAAAAAGAAAGAAGAATATTTTATAATTGCTAATCAAACTTTAAAAGTACACATCTTTAGTGTTAAAAATAGAAGGAGGTCACCTCTAAATGAGAAAGGGTTTTCAGATCCTCAATATTTTACCACCTAATATCATGACAAATAATCTATCGTATTTCAAGTCTGTTTAATAATCATTTTAAAAAATATTTTAAATATTTTTAATTATTAAAAAAATTTATTATTAAAGTGTTAAAAATATTAGAAACGCTTTCTAAAATCACTTTCAAATACACTCTTCATCTCTTTGTTTCTTGTTATCATAATTTAAAACAAAATCCATGAATTAGGAATACATAAACTATGTTTGGTTTTAGAAAAATTTGAGGGAAAAAAAGGTAGAAGAAAAAAAAAAATTAAAGTCAATAAATTATTTTTATATTATTTTTTAAATTCATTTTACTTATTTTATTTTATTATATAAAAATTAAATAATTTCAAAATAGATAAATTTTAAGTAATTTTAATTATATTTGATTTTTTTTTATATATTTTAATAATAAAATCAAACATGAAACAAATCATTATATATATATATATATATCAATGTCAATGTTGGTGAGCAATAATAAAAATATAAAATATGAAGAACTTAGATGAAAAGAATAAAATTCAAATTGTTTAAAAAAGAAAAAGAAAAGTGAAAGTTCAACTAATGTGGTCTAGGGGGGAAAAAAAGAAATAAAAGGCTGGCATGATTTTAAAAAGGTTATCAACATATCAAATTTAAATGTATTGTTTTTTTTTTTTATTAAATTAATAACATGTTATTTTTAGCAAGAAATTATATTCTTAATTGTGGAAAATGATGATAATACTAATACTTGTATTACAAATTTTTATCATTGATGGGTGGACGGTGATAGTTTGATACCAAACATCACATTTTAGCAATGTTTTTATAATTAGATTGGTCATTAAATCGGAAATATCATCCGTCTACGGTCAAATTGATGGTTGAATATTTGTAATATCATAAATATTTAATTTATATAATATATAAAATAAAAAATAATTATAAGAAATTAAGAATGTATATATATAATTGAAAATTTTAATAATATTTCATTTAAAAAAAATTGATATGTCAAATTAAATAATAAAGATAAATATAAATGTATTAATATTTGAATTTTCATTAAATAAAAAATATATATAATATTTAAGTATGAAGATATATTTAAGATGAAAGGAAGATTATAATATTTAATTTTATCTACATGTCTATATTTCTTATTATTTTAATTTTTAAAAAATTCTTATATTAATTAATTTATATTATTTTCATACTTATCATTATATAGTTATTATAGAAATAAAATATTGTAAATATTTATACTTATTTAATGGTTTTATAAGATGAAAATGTAGAAAAATACTTCATTGTGTCTATGTTATTATTTAAGTTATTGTACTATAATAGATAACAAAGTAATTGAGTGGCTCAGTAGTCCGTTCCTTTGCTTTTACGGCTCAATTCCCCTTGGGTTAATAATTAGTCCCACATCGCAAATATATATAGCCAACTAGGACGGTGGGCTTAAGTGCGACTTGCTAATAAGGATGGATGTTATATTTGAGGAATCTAATAAATTTTTTTGTCAACCAATCTTTGATTAGGTTTAGCTCGACAACCCAATTGGCGGTTTGAACGGTTTAGCATTGGTTCAATAGCCAAATAATTGGATTCAGTCCATTGGGCTTAAGAGGTCACCAATCGGTGGTAGTTGTCACACCTCCGATAATTTGCCCAAATTTTGCACAGTGTGTGCGATGCTAAGAACCCTTTCTTAGTCAACCTTTCTCTTCAACCCTTATAAAAGCAATGTAAGAGGCCTAAACAATTACGGGAAGACTTCCCAACTTGTGTTATTCCAATCAACTACAAGATACAAAATTGTTTTCAAAGTATCTCAACACTTTGCCCGAGTCAGAGATTATAATGCTTAAACTCCTAAGCATTCAAAAACACCATCATGCTCCGTCTTAGAGATGTATGACCCAGCCTGCAATTTGCATTTTGAAATTCAAACCAAGAAGCTTACCGATGGTTATGCAACTGCTATAACTACTTGCATAACCACCTAGCTGGAGACACCCCTTCGAACTAAGGTGTCTCTTTGCACCAGCTACCAGCATCACAACCATCTGCCAGTTCCTTGTTGCTGAGTGCTGTCCTGATCAACTTGCTGCCACTAACTAGTTGTCATCCCCTCAAGCCCTTTTCATTGAGTTG
Source organism: Vitis riparia (assembly GCF_004353265.1). Lineage (NCBI taxonomy): Eukaryota > Viridiplantae > Streptophyta > Magnoliopsida > Vitales > Vitaceae > Vitis > Vitis riparia. Next base: position 8,466,811 of record NC_048448.1, on the reverse strand, counting down.
ATGATGAGTCCCCTTAACAAGTAGTTTTATTCCTGTAAGGTGTCTCTTGTGAACGGGTGCCCATCAAAGTGTCTCTGATCAAGGCCTTTTGAATCAACAACATGTGTCAACTAGCTAACCAAGTGTCTAGTGTATTAGTGTGCCTTCCCTACACTGATGTTTGAGCCCATGCCATGTCAAGGTGCCCATGGCCCGAGCATGTGTCTAGCTCCATCTATTAGGTCAAGGCTCCACAACAATGAGTCATGGCATTGTGCCCATGGTTGTTCCTTCCTGGTGCATAGGGCATTACGCCCCTACGCCATGTAGAGGCATCATGGGTCCGAGTCAATTGCGTATCTAGGATCCCGTCGAACCATGGCATTGCGCCCATAGCTTTTCTAGCTGGCTCACTGCACAAGCCTTTAGGCGCCCTTGTGCCAGCGTAAGGAAGAGGTAGGCCGCATTAGGCCCCATGCCGTTGTGGCCACAGGGTGCACACCACACATGTCTTGGAGCCCATGTGTCCATGCTTGAGTGCCATCTGAGTGTCTTAGGCATGCCCAAGGTCGTGTCGTGATGCTCCCTTGAGTCACCTACCTCTCTCCCCCTTAAAGAGCATTACAGGTCATTCTTAAGATGTTTAGAGGAAACATCAGACCTCTTTGAGGAGACATAATGGAATGTTTAAATAATTAATAATTATATTCCATAAGAAACCTCACCTTTCATCTGCACCAACTCCATAGCCCCACATATGCCTTAATGTGCACACATAGGCGCGACCTAGTGTGCGAGAATGTTGTGCGCGCGATGCTTGTCTGGTGCGCACATGGTGTTCATTTGGTGCACTCGTGGTGCTCGTTTAGCGCGCGCTTGGTGTCCGTCTGGTGTGCACGCTGTGCTCGTTTGGCACGCGTGTGGTCAGTGTTTGTCCTGTTGGTTTCCTTATTTATCTCTTGGGGTTTGAACCACCAAACCTCCAGGCTATCCCTGCTCTCCGTCTAAGACCCTCATGGGTGCAAGGCCTTCACATGAGGCTCTTTCCTCCATCATTGGGTCAAAAGGCTAAGGGGTTGACAAACCCACCCCCATCTATTGAAGTCGACGCCTTCGTCGACTTAGTTTGCCAGTATGCTCATACTGCCTCCTAAAACTACCACAAGGTAACATCTCTTTCCCATGTAGCTTCTACTTCTGAAGTCTCTTTTCACTGAACTAAAAAATCAGTTCATTGATTCTTTCTACTATGTTCCATGGTCCTGTGATTCAAGATTTTCTCCACCTTTTGATCACATTGTTTCATGACCAAGGGAGGGGTCTACTTTGTCTGCACCCTCTATGCGTCCAAATCTTCATGGTATGACTTTAGAAAGCTGACATGAAAAGTTGGGTGAAACTTAAGGCTCTAAGGTAGCTTTAACATGTAGGCCACCCACCCCACCCATTTTATCACCTCAAATGGTCCTTCATATTTATGAATCAGACCTCTCTGCCTTGTCTTGCTGCTAATTTTCTTCCATATGAGGAATCAATTTCAGGAGGACCTTGTCCCCAACCTGAAATTCCAAGGGCTACCGATCATGATATGCATACTTCTTTATTCATCTGGCTACTTTCTCTAGACTATCCCAGGTTTCATCAAACATCTCATGCTGAGACCAAGCCAATTTGTAGGCTGCATGGCTATTTCCTCATACTTTTTGCTTGGCCACCTCCAAAGGCATCCTTAGTTGCACCCCAATAGCCAATTCAAAGGGGCTTAATCCTTGTTGCTAAACTCCTCTATAGATTGTAACACAACTGGGCAGTGTCGAGCAAATCAATCTAGTTCTTTTGTGTTGTTGTCACATAGTGCCTGAGGTACTCCTTCAATAATGCATTGATCCTCTCTATCTACCCATGATGATGATTGGTTGTGGAAAACTTCAACTCCGAACCTAAGAGTTTGAACAGCTCCACCAAAAAAATGGCATGTGAATCATGCATCATGACCATTTACTATGTCTTGAGGCAATCCAAAGTGCTTTACAACATGGCTGAAGAACAACTTAACTGTTTCCTTCGCAAGACATGCATTAAGAGTAGGTATAAACATAGAGTACTTAGAAAATCTATCCACAATAACAAAGATAGATTTGAAGTCATGAACCTTTGGAAATTAAGTGATGAAATCCATGGAAACGCTTTCCCAAGGTTTTTTTGGAATGGGGAGGGGCTACAGTAACCCTGCAGTCTTCTTCCTCTTAGTCTTATCCATCTGACAAACTAGGCAGGACTTTCTCAAGATGTCTGGAGGAGACATTAGACCTATTTGAGAAAACATAATGAAATATTTAAATAATTTATAATTATATTTCATAAGAAACCTCACCCTTCATCTGCACTAACTCCATAGTCCCACATATGCCCTGATATGCGCGCAGGTGTGGCCTGGTGCGTGCATTGGTGCGGCCTGGTGCGCGAGACTATTGTGCGCATGGTGCCCGTCTAACGCACGTGTAGTGTTCGTCTGGTGCGCACGCGGTGCCTGTCTAGCGCGTGCATGGTGCTCGTTTGGCGTAAGCGGGGTGTTTGTCTAGTGTGCGCTCTTGGTGTCCGTCTGGTGCGTGCGCATGGTGTCCTGTTAGTCTCCTCATTTGTCTCCTAGGGTTTGAACCACCAAAGCTCCAAGCTATCCCTGCTCTCCATCTAGGATCCCCATGGGTACAAGGCCTTCCCATGAGGTCCTTTCCTCCATCATTGAGTTAAGAGGCTAAAAGGCTGAAAGTAGCCCACTAGGGCTACCCAATAAAGATGTGTATTACATTTGAATAGCCTAGTAAATTTTGTCAACCAAACCTTGATCGGGTCTACTTGACGACCAACTGGTGATTTGAACGGTTTAACATAATTTTAATAGCCAAACAATTGGATTCAACCAATTAGATTGAAAAGATGATCCATTGATGGTTTAACCAGTTGGACCATCTAGTCTAATCCAAATTTTAAAACATTAATTTTTAGTATATCCATGAAAATACTAAGGTACTTTAGCAACCCCATAAAACTTCAAATTTGGATTGTTGAATATGCTTGCAAAGATTTAAGTATTTTACGAGTGTACAAACAAATAAGACTACTGTATTAGGATATAAATAAATAAAAAATAAGGTATAAATAATGAGACTTAAAAAATATGTATGTGGTCCACCTAATTGAGGCATTTATTATATATCTATTGAAAAAAAAAATACATTTCTATACTATAATTATATCCGAAATCCTATCATCACTTACCATACAATCTAATAGTAAAAATACGGTGGCACCATCAAATAATTAATTAATTATGTCCTTATTTATACTTTGAATTCAAATTAAGTTAGTTGACCAAAATTGATTTTTTTTAATTATAAATTCTTAATATTATTCTTAACTATAAAAAGCAATTAAAAATAATGATATAAATATATATTTTTAATTTGAATTCAAATTAAGTTAGTTAGCTAAGAATTGTTTTTTTAATTATAAATTCTTAATATTATTTTTTAACTATAAAATGTAATTAAAAATAATGATAGGGCTAGTATTTCCAGGTGAAAGGAAAATAAATAAAGCAAAAATTCTTTAATAAAGATGGACTGATTTGGGAAGGATCGAATTTTTTGTGTTACTTTTTTGCTTCACTCTAGTTTACAAAAAGTGTATTTAGGGTACGTTTCTTTTTAAATTTCGCATATTTATCTTCTAAATATCACAAGCGATAGTGATATTCCCATATGGAGCTTTGGACTAGACTTGTTTCATCAAGTTATCTTTTGTTTCTTCAGGCTATCTTTAGCGTCTTTTGAGTACATTTTAGGTTGATGATTAGAACTTTGTCCCTTCGTTTATGCTAGTTTTAAGGTTGTCGACTCCCTTCTCAGGTGCTAATCTGAATATCTTTTGGATTTGACAATGTATACTTTATAGAATTTTCATCTGCATACAGCTTTGAATTATTGGCCTCAAAGCATCTGATTTATCAGTTTTGCTTGATAGGAAGGGTTTATATCATTTGGAATCAGAAGGTGATAATAATGAATATAAAATCACTTTTTTTTTTCTTTTTTTTCTTTTTTAAAGTAAGACTCGGTTTGGAAGTGTTTTTAAAAAATAATTTTAATTTGAAAAATGGTTTTAGCACTTTCATTAAAAAAGGCTTCTTAAAGATATGAAGATTTGGTATTGATGGCAAATTTTGTGTCATTACATAAATAAACAAAAGAGATTAAGTGCACGTTGCCTTTTTGGTTGTCACATTTCCCTAACGGAAAAGATTGCTTTAAAAAATTTTAAATTTATAGCACGGTATAAATTCTGAAAGCATGTGGAGCTGCATCCATAAACGCCAAAACAATAAAATATATGTTTAGGAAAAAGAAAAATAATTAAAGAAGGCGATGGGGCATATGGGTATTGGGGTTAGGACACTTTCCAGTTGTTCCACTCCATAGCATCACCTATCTCCAATTAACGCATGCTGGATTTGATTGGACTGGATATAATGGAGAAATGTCAAAACCCCTACTCACTCATTATGCCAAAACCCACATATAAATATAAATATAGATATATTCCTCATAGTATTAGGACCAACCACACATTTTCACCCATGCGCATGAGCGTCACTTGCAGTGCTGCACATGCTGTGTCTCCACTACTCTCCACAGCCTTTTAAACTCATGAGCCCAGAATCAGATAGCGAGAGGGGGGGAGCGCTTTAAGAGGCTCTGCAGTTTTAATCCAAGACAAGAACTGATGGAAGACAAAACTAAAAAAGGAAGCACAATTAGATTGCATACACATTTTTTTGCTTTAGGATGACAAGAGGGGCCATGCAGTGATAATTGCACCATTGGAATCATATCTCCTCTATGAAACCCTAATCTAGGATTTTTAATGTACTTAAAACGAAAATGAGTGCACTGATTAACAGAACTGCCTGATTGGACCCTAAGACCGTCTAAAGTATGTTTTAATAATGGTATTAATAATTCTGGTAAACGAAGGAGAGTAGGGTGTGGGAATGATCTAATGAAAGGGGACAGAAAGATGGGTGCTCCTATGACAAAAGAAGGGTTGGAATAATGGTGGGATGTAAAGGAGGTGGGAGCATGTGATGCCGAGTTTTCACATGGGTAGAAAGCACAAGGAAAAAGTAGGGGTGGTGGAAGTGGGAATAAAGAAAGCGTAAGCTGCTCTATCAAATTTAGAGGAGGAAGCCACCTCATTGGCTCAAAATTGATTTTATTTTTGTTCAAACATGTGGGTTAATGAGAACATTTGTGTCAACTTAACAGTAATTATGAGCAGTTTATGCCAGAAAGCTGAATTCATTGCTTCACCCATGAAAAAGGGCTACACTAAAAGAAAAGAACAAAAAAAGGGAAAGTTGCTGTGATCAAGTCTGAAGGTGATATACGCAAGGAAATTGTAGAATATAAAAAGGGAGGACCATGGCATATGGAAAGGGGGGCGTTGCTCAGCCAGCTATGGATCAGTAGCATCTTTTCCCCAAGGATAACCAAGATTAGCTCATTCCATTGTGAAAGCTTATATATAGAGCCTGCGATTATGATTTATTATCTGCAACTTTTTCCTTGCACGCAATCCTGAATCAAATAACTGCTTTCCCTTTCCACATTGCAATGCAATAGGAAAGTGACATTATTGTTTTTGCAGGGTTTGGAGAGGAGTACGGGTTATGGAAATGAGATTTTAGCCCTCCAGAAGGGTGGCCTAAGAGCTGGGAGGACAAAGCCATGACGTGTTACCTAAACGAACTAGAATCAGGCAGAAGAGATAAATGATATAGCAAACTTTTTATGCCCTTAATTCAATTATCCCTGTGCTCCCTGGTGTGGAAAATTTGGCCTGGCTTCACAAGGAAACCAACTTCCATTACTTTCAAACCTGATTCTAGAAGAGAGAATTGTTGTCTTTAGTAAATGGAAACGTAGACCTACATATATCTATCATCATGGTTGGTAAGTTAGGATGAAAAGCTACAAGACTATTTGTGATCTCAATCTGCTGCCTTTCACATTATATATATTAGGCATTTTCTGTAGTTGGTAAGATCGCCTATACTAGAATTTAACGCAATTACATTGCCAGGGCAAATTAATTAGAAGGAAGAAAAAAAATTGTGGGGCCTGCCTATAGGTGCTTGGCCTACATCCAAGCTAACGGTCGGAATGCAAAAATCCAAGAGTAGAGCGTTAGGTTGGGGAAAAGGAAACTTGGGATTGGGATACTTTGAATAAGCTTTCTTTCTCTCTCAATTCTCCCTTCTGAATGAAGGAGTCGGAGAGCTGCAGAAAAAATTGATGGGTGGGGGCAGTTTGCTTAACTTGCAGTCTACCGCATCCAAGGAAAGTTATCAAAGCAGATGCAATAGTTGTGTTTGAAACAGATCACAAAAGTTTCAATTTCCTACTCAAATGTCTAAAATCCGGGGTCCAAGTTTTATACCACTAGTTGATGGTCCACCTTAAGGGTTGGGTGCAATCCATTATCCGAAAGCATCACAAACTTATGAGTGGGGAAATAACACCTTATTTCAACTTTCAAGCATGTATAACTTAGGATGGGCAAATGATTTGTACAATTGAATACGTACAAGCTAACATTCAATGGGAAATGGTTGCCATTTGTGAGGCAATACACTGATCTGAACCCACGTAAGAAATTGCATATGCCTGGTTTCATTGTCATTTGTGGTCCTTTGTCTTCCACTCTGATTACTTTCTTTTTGGGTCCTCTTAACAATCCAACGACCCAACAACTAATTCTGCCTTGCCTCATCATCTCATGACTTAAGTTCCAGCTGCAAAAGTTGTCTTAATCAAGGCATTCTTTGAAGTGGGTGGGAGGTTAATTTTATTCTTTTTTTCTTTTATTCTTTTTTCCCCGTAAGCATGCAGATCTGGTTTACCATTCAGCTGATTAATAATAATACTTCAATAATAGGTATTAATCAAAATATCATCTATCTACTAATTTTTATGGATTTCTTACATAAATGCTAAAAAATTACCGACATAAATTGATGATTAGCGTTCCAAAAGAAGCATGCGGACACCTCTCACACCTCGCTTCTAATACCCCCAATGCCAGATTGAATTACGGAATAGCCCTTCCATCCCTTGGCATCTCACAGCTGATATATATTATGCAAAGCATTGTTCTTATGATTTAGCGCATGCTTTTAAAAGCCTTCTTTCTCTTATAAAAAAAAATAAAAATAAAAAAAACAAAAACGAGAAGCTTTAAAGTCAATTCAGACCCATGAATTCAAGGCAGAAATCCATGAAGCCAGACTTGAAGCGAGAATGCATTTACAGAATGAGCTGTTAAAAAAGATTAAATCCATGAGAAGTTGGAAAATGCGAACAGGTAATGAAAAAAGTGGGACCATATAGGTCTGGCTGACAGAATGTGGGGAAGAGCCAAGTTAGAGATACTAAAAGGCCATGTGAGGGTAGGAGACCACCAGCTGGCTATGTCTATTACGTGGGTCTACCTCTCCCGTCCTCTCCCTTTACTCACCTCTCCCCACCCCCGCTAACTTTCCTACCTCCAAACAAACGTCATCCCGATTAAATCATTTCTACATTTGGAACCCTCTACATTTTATTTTATTCACATTAAACGACACGCTATCGAGTGGGTGTGGGTTGTTTAGAGAAATTAATTGGCGTCCCATAATTCGAAGAAAAAAAGCCTGAATTGAAGAAAACCTCCCTCGTGCCGAAAACTAATCCGTGATCGTATACCGTATACGACTCCGGAGTCACGTGCTCCGTGGTTTATGTGCTGTTTTCTACCTTATATTATTCCGGGGAGAGGGCGGGGGTAGGATTGTAAATGACGCCGAGAGGGGAGGGTGGCGGTGAGAGAGCCGTTGTGGAATGCGGAGGGTATTTTGGGAAGGAGTGAGGTGAAAGTTTTTTTTTTTTCTTGGTTTTGGGAGGGGTGGGAGCAGAGGCACAAGTGTGTGGCAGTGGTGATATGCGCTGGTTGTGCAGTGAATAGCAAGGGAAAATGATAGTGGTTGTTGTCCTTGCAGTTACCCTTCCTTTCTTCTTCTAATGCCCCCAGCGCCGCTATTCCCCCAACTACCCTCCCTTTCTCTATCCACATTCTCTGCTCTCTATCTCTCTTCCTTCTTCTGTTGCTGCATCACTTTCTTGTCCTGAATTCTCTGGAATTCTCACACAACGAGAAAGATTTTCTAGGAAAATTTGGTCAAGAATTTCTCTCTCTTTCTCTCTTCAATCTTTTTATTTGTCTGCTTGCTATGGAACCTGGAGAGGATTGCTGCGTTAAGGTTGCGGTTCACATCCGACCACTAATCGGTGATGAGAGGCTTCAAGGGTGTAAAGACTGTGTCACTGTCATTCCTGGAAAGCCTCAGGTACACTCAGTTTCAGAATGTGAAAAACTTTAGTATAGGAGTGAATGTGAGGGATGATCAATGGATGACTCAGCTCATTTCTTTGGCACAGCTGATCTAGATCTCGCGATGCCGAGTGGGGATTGAGGATTACTGGTTTTCCTAAAAATTCTTGTAGTCTTTTTCATGTTTGACTCAATATAGTGGTGCTCTTGTGATCTGAATCTGGAGTATAATTAAATTATTAGTGCTTGATATATCCACAATTGGGTTAGGAAAATACATGAATCCGATGGTGTTGGGTTCACCTTTATGAATGGTGCTTTTGCTCATATGGGGAGTTGATTGCTTTTTAAGTTCCAGTTTTAGGAGTCCTTTCCAACATTGTATTCATCTCTTTTTTCTCTGGGAAAAGACTTGAAGAATCAGATAGGTCCATGAACATGCTTTTGCAGATTTTTCCATGGAGTTATATTTGACTGGTCATGTTTTCTGTTCGAACATATTGTAAATGGGGTCCTTAAATAAAAGAAAGGAACTCATGTGGTTTCTTGGTGGCATCTGGACTGTGGCCAGGTTGTTTTATTGGCTGTGTTGTCTTCTTCGGTTAATAATTCTCAATTTGGATCCGATATGCAATGATGGTTTTTCTGTTAGTATGTGGTATCAGTTTCTATGCATGTTCTCAGACCTGGCCAAAGCTCCTGCCCTTTTGGGAATCATGCACAGCAATGTGTATCTATGGTGTCTCATCCTCTGCATAGCAGTCAAATTAGACAATATTAGTGCCACATCTGTCATTTTGTCTTATTTTTCTTGTTCCTATTTATATTTCTGCATTTTTTTTCTTCTGTCGGTGAAGTACTTTCTTCATTTTCTAGGTCCATACATAATAATTGTTTTTCTTGTTATAAAATATTTTTATTCAACTCATTTACCTTTGCAAGAAATTGACTCTTTCTTATTCTAGTACCATTTATAGGCTGCTGCAAGTTCATTATTGAAAGGAAAAAAGAAAAACCAGGCAAGGAAAAGTATGAAACTAAGAAGTAGCTCTGTTGTATCACACTTGTTTTGTTACATTTTGTATGCAACTGAGTTGGCATTGCAATAATAATCAGAAGTAGTATATAGACTTGTAATTACTGATCAATTCTCCCAGCAGAAGTAACTAAGGTTTACTATTACCAATTATATATAGTTTTAGAATTGCATTGAATTTGGTTACCCCAACTCATTTTAAATCTGTTACTGTTGTGGCCAAAATTTAGTACAGTTCTGAATCTTGTTCGAGCAACTTAAGGAATGAATATTTCCCCAAATTCAGACATTTAAGTATTTTATTATATGCTAGTTAATAATCTCAGTAGGCTTTTCCAACATGCATTCTCGTCCTGGATTAATACTTTCTTGTATTATTCACTTCCTTCGTGTGAAGTGCTGTGTGCAACATAGAGGTTCATTTGTTTGTTTCTTTCTTTTTGCCCTTATTCCTAAAGCTTAATCCATACCTATTAATGAAGTGTGTATGAAGTGTAATTTCTTGTCCAAAAGAGAAGTTACAGAACATGTTTTTATTAATTATAAATAATTTATTAATAATAATAAAGTTTATGAATCTCATCCTACAGCATCATACAGTTATAATATTTGTTCAACTGGGTTTGCAGAAAAAATATTTCTTTCTTTGGCTTGACAATTCAGATATGTATTTGGTGATGATAGTAAGTTGAAACAAAAGTACCAATAATACAAGCTTTTTGAATGCCCTTACCTTTGTGAGTGCATGATGACTACCTAGTTTAATTTTCCACCAACTTCAAGTTGTTTTATTTGGTTCACAGAGCATGAAACTAATTGTTGGGTTTCATGGAGGTCGTTTCTGGCTATGGTGCAGGTACAAATTGGAACACATTCCTTTACGTTTGATCATGTCTACGGGAGCACTGGTTCTTCTTCATCTGCCATGTTTGAGGAATGTGTTGCTCCACTTGTTGATGGTCTATTCCAAGGATATAATGCTACCGTCCTTGCTTATGGTCAGGTAAACCCTTCTCTCCATGGGAAACTGCTCAATTTGAAATAATCAGTTACTTATGCATTGCAATATCATATTCCTTTGGAAATTGTCATTGTTGACATTTCGAGGTGTTGCAGACAGGATCTGGGAAAACTTACACCATGGGCACTGGCTTCAAAGACAGTTCTCAAACGGGACTAATCCCTCAAGTGATGAATGCTTTGTTCAACAAGATTGAAACTTTGAAGCATCAAACTGAGTTCCAATTGCATGTGTCCTTCATTGAGGTTCATTTTGTTGTTTCTTCTCTTAATCTTTTAAATTCCTTTTGACATTTGGAGAGTTATACAATGTGGTGTACTTAATTTATTTATCGAACCTATTATTTTTTTCCTTTAAGGATTGTTTCAACACCAATACAAGTTATCTATAGTTAGCAAGTCTATGCCATACTTCTTTGTGAGTAAATGATTGGGCTGGTATATTACAGCAAGGGTTATGATGCGACATCCACATTAATGGTAGCAAAACTGACATGTTACTGGACTATTTGGCACAGAATATATTTTTCAGTTTTTATTCCTTGTTTTGCTTCTATGTAGTCTAGTAAAATCAAAAGTGTCCATGGTAGCATGGTTTTTACATTGTTGAACTTAGGTCTATATATTTGTTCCTCATCAAGCTGTTATTTTTCAATCTGTCAGGTCTTGAGGTTTTTTGATATATAATCTTTTGCCTCTTATATATCATTCTTATTGTAAGTTCTCAAACTAAAGTTGAAAAAATATTAACCAGTGAAACTTATACCTTAATGTTTATATCCTCGTATCTGAATGTAACTTCCAAGCTTAGTTTTGCTGATTCATATTTTCCTACCTATGATATGTGTTTTACTTTCATAGCTTGGAAAGTTAATTTGTTACTAATTGAGTTTCTGCTATTTGTTTGATATCCTTTACTTTCTTCCATTCCTACTATAACAAGCATTTGACAATAAGATTGGCATGTGAAGATTTTAAAAGAAGAAGTACGAGACTTGCTGGATCCCAGTTCTGTGAACAAATCAGAGACTGCAAATGGGCACACAGGAAAAGTACCTGTCCCTGGGAAACCACCGATACAAATTCGTGAGACATCAAATGGTGTTATTACATTGGCAGGGTCTACTGAAATTGGTGTCCGTACATTAAAAGAAATGGCAGCTTGCCTAGAACAAGGATCACTGAGCAGGGCAACAGGAAGTACAAATATGAACAATCAATCAAGGTTAACCTCACATCTAATATTATTATTAACATAGGTGATGCATGATGACATTATTTTCCTAGATTAAAGAAAAATAAATGTTGTGTGATGGCATTATTTTCTTTTTCTAGGCATTTGAAGAAAAAGTCTGTCTTTTCAAAATTTCAATCCAATTCGTGAATCTTGAGATTAGAAAATATTTAGTAATCTTTCTCACTCTTGGTGTACCAAGGAAAGCCTAGTGTTATAAACTAATTGACAGATGAGAGTTTTACTATGAATGATACCACTATTACCATGAGCCGATTATGGAGATGAAAATAAGTGTACTCGAGGCTAATTTTGTTAACAAATTATTGTTTAAAAATCTGAGCTAGTTTCATGAATTAATGAATGTTTAAGAAACTCAATTGACCCAGTGGTTTTGTTTGTAAAACCACTGAAAGATGCTCCAAGCTTTTGCAATACGTAAAATATTATAAACTATCTAAATATATAATGAATTATATCTAAATATAATTCATTATATATAATTCTCTGGCCAAGTCAACACAGCCTTATCCAAAGCAAACTTATTTTGTTTATTTTTACTTACTATACTAGAAGTTACAATATTCTTTTCTAAAATTTTGAATTTTTTTCTTTAATATTTATGTGGCATGGATTAACTAGTGGGGCCCAGTTTCCATTTTAAGGAAAGGCCTGGTTTCAGAGATTTTGCATTTAAACAAATACTTACTGTTAAATCTGCGGTTGTTTATGGATTTAATGACAATCGCATCTCTTGTTTATGTGAATGTACAGTCGCTCGCATGCCATCTTCACCATCACATTAGAGCAAATGAATAAGCTCAATCCTGCTTTTCCTAGTGATAGTGGTCTTAGTGAGAGTATGAGTGAAGAATATCTATGTGCCAAGTTGCATTTAGTAGACCTTGCTGGATCAGAACGAGCTAAAAGAACGGGTTCAGATGGTCTACGATTTAAGGAAGGTAGATTGAACTATCCTTTTCTTGTTGCATCTGACTACATTTTGGCCGCAATTTGATCATATGGATGCACTTTCTTTTAAACAGGGGTCCACATTAACAAGGGCCTTCTTGCACTTGGCAACGTCATTAGTGCACTTGGTGATGAGAAAAAAAGGAAAGAAGGCGTTCATGTTCCTTATCGGGACAGTAAACTTACTCGGCTTTTGCAGGTTTGACTTACTTATGGTTGACTGGTTGTTTATTGTTACCGCAGCTAGATGAAATTTCAATGGTTTTGGCTTGTCACTTAATGACCCATAATTCTGACTTCAACCATTGTTTGCAGTGATTAATTGAGATTATGTACTTTCAATAACAAAAAATTTCTTTCTGTTTACACCAAGAATAGGCCTACTCCTTTCTCACATACAGGCACAGAAAAAGATTTTTGGGTCTACCATAAGGCCTGATCTCTCTTTCTCTCTGTTTCTCATTTTTGGTTTATTTTTATCCTTGCTGTAAAATAATGACATTTTTTATTTCAAAAAATGACATTCTTTGAAATGCTTAGGTTGAGTTTCTTTTTTATGCTTATGCCAAGTTAATGTGTGACTGAGTTTTCTTGCAACAAAATCCCTAAAACTTCTTTTCATATAAAAAGTATATAAACTTAAGAAAGCAAAGACAAACAGTGCATTTATAGTCATTCAGATGCTCAATTTGACAATTTTTTTTACTGAAATAGTTGCGTATCAATTCGATAGCCTCCCTGCTATTTTTTTTTTTCTAATTTTTTTCATGTAGGTGAAATACCATAAAGTTTCCATTTTAATAAGGTCAGTAAATATTAGGATTGTAAGGTGAATTACCAATAGAATAAATGTTTAAATATGCTCCTGACTGTATAACATATTTCACAGTTCCCAGGTTTTATAGCTCAGTGTGTCCTTTATGTAGTTTTTGAAGTTTGATTATGATTTAATATTTGACTTTGGTATCAACCAATGACTAGCTGTAATGAGGGTGGTGTCATTTCATTTATTATGAAGTGTCTTAAGTGCCAATGAAGCTTTCGTATTCCCCCCTCCCCCATCACCACCCTTTTTTTCCTTTTGTATATGTATTTTAATATTTTTACATTTCATATATATTTTTAATATTTTTAAATCTATGTTCATGCATTTTGGCAGGATTCACTTGGTGGTAACAGCAGAACTGTCATGATAGGTAAATTTTATTATTTATAATATGAAGAATTCTTGTAGGCAGCATAATATGCTGCTTAAGTAGATGCCATGAAACAGCACCATGGGTCTTGCATAGAAGTCCCCCAAGCTTCATTTTGCATTAGTACACCTCTACACAGGCCTAGCATGGAAGCAATGTGTGTCAAACCTATTGTACTATAGATTTATACTCCCAATAACATGTTATGAGAAATAAACATATACTGGTGAAAACAAAGAAAGAGAAAACAAGAGGAGGGAGTCAATCACACAGATCTAATGAGGCCCCCTCTGAATAGGGCAGGTACACCTGATCAAACAGATTTCTATAGGCTTTAAGGCAGAAAGAAAATGTAATAATACACATTATGTGGTTCACAATCCCTCGAAGGACTTCAAGGCACAAAAAACCCAGGATATGGTTTATTGACCGGCATGATCATGCTTTAGTATAAAGTAGCATACCTTGTTTTCTCTCCTTTTCCCTCTGGATAAGTAGTATACCTCATTCTATAGCTACTTTGACCTTGTTTAGAAAAAAGAAAATAGTTTCTAACTCAGAAAACACGTTTGACAAACTTTTGATAGAAAATGGTTTTTGTGAATTTAATATGAAAACAAATTATTTTTAGAGCAAATTTGAGATTTTTTTTTTCTAGTGTGTTCTAATTAATAATTGAAAATATGGTGAATACTTTGTGAACTTTTATGTTGTACTTAAGTACATAGTACCTTCACAGAGAACAAGTGGAGGGAGTTGCTTTTCATATTTGAGTTCTCAAACAGAATTTTGTTCCTGAAAAATAATTGAGAATTATTGTTAAGTACAATTCTTTAAAACTATATTGTTTTTAAAAACGTTCCCAAATAGACCCTTTATTTCTTCAAATCCCCAAGATGCTAAACTGATAATCCTTTGGGCCTTTTTCCTTCATGCACACTATTTTTCTATTAAAAAGTATCTCTCAGACAGTTTCATCTCATTTTTTACTTAATAGAAGAGGCAAAAGAACCATCATTTACTCTTAGCACATATTTGGCATTGGGCAAAAACCATCTAATCTGAATATTTAAGCTTTTGCATTCTGGCATTTCTTAGCGCTGTTGTTTCTCTGTCCTTAAAAATGCTTGACTGAAAATATTGGTAGGCAGTTATCTGATTGTAAATTAACTTTTATGAGGAATCATAGCAAAATAACTGTGGGATATTATTTGTATGTTGTGTTTTGCGTTTCTTGTTTTTTCTAATAATTTTCACTCTTTCAGGATTAGAAATGCTATCTCTATGCTACTTTTGCAATCTGTGGCAGCAAAACTTTTTCATATTTTTCTTATATTTCCAAATTTCTTCCTTTTGTAGCCTGCATTAGTCCTGCTGATATAAATGCTGAAGAAACTCTGAACACCCTAAAGTATGCAAATCGTGCTCGCAATATCCAAAATAAGCCCGTCGTAAGTTTTTTAGAATAAGCCTCAATTTTTCTTTCTTTTCCATTTTGACACATGAAGATAAAGATTCCTCGCTTTCTTGGAGGTGCCATTAATGCAGCTTTCTACTTCTATTGTTGATGTTAAACAGGTCAACAGAGATCCAATATCCAATGAGATGTTAAAGATGCGCCAACAACTAGAGTATTTGCAGGCAGAACTGTGTGCACGTGGAGGAGGTGCTTCATCTGATGAAACACAGGTATTTTGATTCTTTGCTCAAATGTTTCCATTTCCTGTTGATTCTTAGAATAAGTGCTTGTTCACTCTTAAATCATTTTTCTTTTTCTTTAGTGGAGACAATTTATATTGAAGTTCAATTATATAGGTTCTCAAGGAAAGGATTGCTTGGCTTGAAGCAACCAATGAGGACCTCTGTCGGGAACTTCATCAATACCGCAGTAGATGCCATGTTACAGAACAATGTGAAACAGATGCCCAAGTAAACATTAGATGCTCATCTACAGATTCAGTTTTATTTTTTATTTTATGTTTTTTCTTTTTTGCTTCTCATTTGTAAGGTTGGAAAATGATCTAGTTTTTGAGGTTAGAAAACGACTTCTATTCTTTTCCTTGGTTTCTTCTTTGCACTCGAACTAATTTTTTTATGTCATACTTTTCTATAGGTTCTTTCTTTTTTATCTTGAAACATTTTTACTGTTTCTCCTTACATTTGTAAGATTTGAAAATGACTTATAATTTTCTTTTTCGTCTTATCTCACTTCATGAAATATTGCTTTTGTTTTTATTATGACATAGCCAATGCCAAGAAATTGGGACTAGGGACTCGTTCAGTTTAAAGTGTTATCATAAGAGTGGGATTATCTGTTGCTCTGAATCTGAAAATTCCTCTTTCAGGATGTTCACACCTGTTCAGTGAAAAGTGATGGGCTTAAAAGGGGCTTGTCTAGTGTGGATTCATCTGATTATCAAATGGGTGAAACCATAATGGGTATGACTCTTTTTCCAGTTTAGGACTTGGTTGGAAATATTTTTTTTTAATCAATGACATCAGCTCATTTTGGTTGTGGCCTTCTGGAACATGAAGGCTGAATTTTGTCTTTGTTCTACTAGTTTTTACTTTCTCTTAGCAGAGGCTCCCCCAATAATCCCTTCCCCCCTCTTTTTTTCTCTTTCTTGCTAAATATGAATTCAGGTTTGCTTTATTAGTTGAGTCCATTTCATTGAGGTTGTACTGCAAATTTTAGCAGGGGATTCCAGGGAAATGGATGAAGAAGCAGCAAAAGAATGGGAACATACACTGCTGCAAAATACAATGGACAAAGAGTTGAATGAGCTAAACAAACGTTTAGAGCAAAAGGAGGTATGGACTTCAAATTTTTTGAGTGTGTCCTTCTACCATATTAATTGTGATACATTTCCATAGGAACTATTTGCAGAAATTGTTTAGAGACCAATTGTGTTTTGCATTTGGGTTCTTATTGTAATTTCTCAAACATGCTTGTTCTACAATCATAAAAAATACAAGGTGATACAGAAATTACCGAGTTCTTAGTTGGCAAAAATGTGAAATGGTATTTATATCAGAATTGATCTGAATCTCATAGAGTTAATATACTTTTATTGGTTATGATGAAAGACTTATGAGAAAAGGATTGATGTTTTTGGTGTTTTGTCATTTCAATATCTTGACAGGAGGGATCATAGAAAAATGAGTTGTCAAATAAGCTAAAATATAGATCTGAGTTTGTGAATCTTCCATTTACATTTATGGTATTTATGAAGTAAGCTTCCTGTGCGGCTTTAACATTGACAATTCTACAGGCAGCTACATCTGGGAAATTCTTTGTCATTGATTTTTTTTTTATTTGTTTCTTTTTAATATTTTTTTTAGCAATGTTGAATATATGCATCTGCACAATTGTTAAAACAGAATTCACATACCTTCTTTCCCAGGCATGTCTTTACTTTGTTATTTATGTGCAGACGGAGATGAAACTTTTTGGAGGGCTTGACACAGTAGCACTTAAGCAGCACTTTGGAAAGAAAATAGTGGAACTAGAGGAGGAGAAAAGAACTGTGCAGGTAAATAGGAGTTTTTGAACTTCTGGAGTTTCTGCCTTGTAAAAACTGAATTCCACTTGTTCACCATTTTTATTACTGCAGCAAGAGAGAGATCGTCTGTTGGCTGAAGTTGAAAACCGTGCTGCTAATTCTGATGGGCAAGCACAAAAATTGCAAGATATTCATGCCCAGAAATTAAAAACACTTGAGGCACAGGTGACTCTCATTTATATATACATATTCATTTTTTTTCAAAATGATATAATGATATTTGTTTTGGAATTTAGAAAGGGATCCATAACCTTCTTAAATTGTGAAAACTTTTCTTCGATTTATACACATTAGATACTGGATCTTAAGAAGAAGCAAGAGAGCCAGGTTCAACTTTTGAAGGAAAAACAAAAAAGTGATGAAGCAGCAAAGCGCTTGCAAGATGAAATACAATTTATCAAGGCACAAAAGGTTGAATCCCATTTTGATCTTCTCTTTATTTTATATTCTTCATATATGTGTCACTAATTTTTTTCTAATGTTATAGGTTCAATTGCAACAAAAGATAAAACAAGAGGCTGAACAGTTTCGACAGTGGAAGGCCTCTCGAGAGAAGGAACTGCTGCAGGTACTTGCCTTTCCTCTTTTCTTGATGTAAATGTTAAACTTTTTAAGATTAATCTCCTGCAATCTTATTCTATTAGTTATTATTATTATAATTTTTAAATTTACTCATGATTGTCACTTTGAGGGGTGGTATTGGGTCTATGCCACTCTCTATTAATGTTGCTTTTAAAGAAGTGAAAAACTGGTACCATGCTGCTTGCTTGCGATGGGCCAGGATAAGGATCGTTAAGTCTGTCAATTTGTAAACATGCTAGTAGGGCCTGCAGGGTCAAATATTTACAAAGTAATAAATTAAGTCTCCTTTCAATTGGTGTATGGTACTAGTGAAAAAAATAAAAGTTTGTAACTAACAATTTTCCATGAAGAATTGTAATCTATATGGGTTCTAAAATAACCTCAACAGTATGAACCATCCTAGAGGGAAGGTGATTAGGTTTATTTTAAATTTTCAACAGTTTTGTTAATTCCAAATTAATTTTGGAATTAAATTACCTAAATATTAATCAGTTTATTCAAGAGCATAAATGTGTCCCAGATTTAATTAATCAATATGAAATCAGGAAATCAACTTTTGAAAATGGATTAGTACAAGACACGATAGTTTTATATTGCAAAATCTAAAACAGGACTATGAAACCAAGCATCTGGAAGCTATTAGATAATAGAGTACAAGAAATGTTGACCTGTGAATGTTGCATCCCACCTGAATCCATGAACTATTGATATCTTCATACATCTCTTATTTCCAAGACCATGAATGCATTTTGTCACTAATGCATCATTCAGATTAATTCAGGTTAGATGTTGCACCAGAAATCCTCTGGCACACAACTCTCACAAGCTACACATTCTAACAAAAGGCAAAGGGATTTAAGTGTTTAATGACTCAAAAACCACTCAAATCCATTTTGTTATAAAATGGGATTTTTGAAAGAAAAGAAATTTCTCTCCATTTAAATCTAATTCTTAGAGGAATAAAGTTGTTCTTAGATGCAAAATTGAATTTAAAACTTTCCCATCTCCATCCCAACCCCTCTCCAGTCAGGTCTCATTTAGACGGAAGTTCTTTACTCTTCCCCTCTTGTATTTTATATGTTAATACATGTCCATGTCTTTTCTCCTAATTTATAATTTTCATAAGTTATGATGGAATTTTTTGCTTTTTGATACTTCAATTTATTCATGGTGAAGCTTTTCCAGATATGGCTCTAAGGTAAAATTGTTGATGGGAAAAGAACAATGCTTCACTTATTATTTCACAAATCAATAGGAAAGTGATAGCCATTATGTTTTAAATTATGGAGAGGAGCATCAACTAGTAATCATTTAGAGCAAAAGCTTGTGTATAACACTGCTCAACAAAAGGTTTGTGGGATAAGAGAAGTCATTGTTTGATGCATGTGTGAGATAATATCAAGTTACTTTTCCTCATACTGTTAACTTCTTTTGAATATTATTTTTTCTCTTATAGAGGTACAAGTTTCCATCAAGTATGCTTCAAATTTTATTTACTTGTGCGCTTTAATTGGATAGCATTCGTATTATACTTCCATGTGTTGATTATGCATTTGCAAAAACAGTTACGGAAGGAGGGGAGGCGGAATGAGTACGAAAGGCATAAACTGCAGACCCTAAATCAGCGTCAAAAAATGGTAAGAAGTTCTTTGTTGCTTGTGTATTTATTTATTTATTCTTCCGGCTCATCAAGGACATTTTAAAGAAGAACTAACACCATCTTTAGCAGGAAACAAATTTTGACTGTTATAAGCCTCTGAAACTATGCTGAATCCGGGTTTTCCTATGCTCTTTCTTTATAAAATATTCAGATTTCATTTTAGTTGTGCCACTTTCTTGAGGATCTGTTTATATGGATCGTCTATAGTTCTATCTGCTAGATTCTTGTTCAGGGATTTTGTGTCTCAGAGATTGGAACATATCTATTTCTGTTCCTCCACAGAGCATCTTTGTTTGGGTAAATTATTTGATGCTTCCTGCTGCTTCTATCCAAACTGAAATGTTCACCAAGAGTTAGAAAAAAAAATTGCCCCACTTAAATATGTGATGTAGGACAACCCTAGGATGGTTGCCTACACTCAAGGGTAGGTGGGCTAGGGTTTTATTTTTAGGGTGTAAGGAGAGGAACAAGGAATAAACTTTATGGTAGAGAAAATTATAAGATAAGAAATAGAGAAAAAGAAGAAACAATGAAGAAGAGATGGAAAACCTTAGAGTCTCACTAAGGCCTTCTAGGAGTCTCACCTAGAAGAAAATCAATGGAGTCTCACCATTGAGGATTGCAACCTTGCAATGAAAGAAAGTATAATATTATTCATCAAAATTCATTCCTTTGATTTACATTGATTATCCTATTTATAGGCTTCTCTAAGAAATCCAAAGTCTACTAGGACTCTAATAACCTATTCTACTAGGACTCTAATAACCTATCATGACTCAAATTCTAATTATATTATAACTCAACTAGCTAATCCTAATTAGACTCCAACAAATACCAATCCCTATTCAATTCTAATTAATATTAATCCTACTTAAAGTTTACTTAGGTCTTCCCTTTCTTCCTTGAATAAACTTTAAAAGGCTTTCCCCCATCAATATGGGATGCCTCTTTTCTTTTGGAGTTGATGCCTACAATTTAAGGAGAGGAATGTAAGTAACCACTTTGGTTATTTGAAGAAGGGAAATCTATTTTTATTGAGTTAATTCCAAAATCTCTTAAAAATGAATATTATGCTCATGAACCATAAAATCAAAATCAGAAGCATTATTAATGATGCCTCCAACTTTATTATAAAATAAACAAACATCACAAGCACCGTCAATACAATATGGAGGTTTCAAATATCAGAAATAATTGCAGCTTTTTGTTGGAATAATCTTCTGTTTTGCAGGTTCTTCAGCGAAAGACAGAGGAAGCTGCTATGGCCACCAAAAGGCTAAAAGAGTTGCTAGAAGCTCGCAAGTCTTCAGCACGTGAAAACTCAGGTATGTTTTTTCTTTGAATTTTATGTCTTTTATAGGCTGGTGATTTGGACTCTTAACCAAGAAGTACACCCTCATTTTAATAAATAAAGCTTCAGAAAGGAAAAATACTCCTTCATGTAAGCTGATGTAGGACTATTTGTACTTCTCAATGTGTTGTATAAAAGGCAGTCTCCTCCTTATAGAAAACATGGGTTTTTTGCATCATGGGCCCTTTCCTTGTGCATTCCAGTTTTCTAATGGTACGTCATCTTTCAGGTATTACCAATGGAAATGGAACAAATGGGCAGGTAATAATCTATATTCCTTGTTTCATGGTATGTCCATAGTAATAGTACTACCTCTTTTTATTTCAATTGATTTTAACTAAAGTTTCATGTTTAGAGCAATGAGAAATCTCTACAACGCTGGCTTGATCATGAGCTAGAAGTCATGGTGAATGTGCATGAAGTTCGTTTTGAATATGAGAAGCAAAGCCAAGTGTGCGTATTTTGCAATGTGTTTTCTTATTTAACTGCTGGTCAAACTATCATGGTATAGTTTTGTTAATTATGCTGCCCTCTACAGACGAGCTGCACTGGCAGAAGAGTTAGCAGTGCTGAAACAAGTGGATGAGTTTGCTTTGAAGGGGCTTAGTCCTCCACGAGGAAAGAATGGACTTTCTAGGTATAGAATATATAAAAATGTTTATTTTATTTATTCCATTTTTTTCCCTTTCTCTTGTTTAATGATAGATCACAATATGCCACATCTAGAACAGAGTTGGGCTTAACCTTTTTTTCATGCTTGTTCAGAGTGTCCTCCATGTCACCAAATGCAAGGATGGCAAGAATATCTTCTCTTGAGAACATGCTCAGCATTTCCTCAAATTCACTTGTGGCAATGGCTTCACAACTTTCAGAGGCAGAAGAAAGGGAGCGTGCTTTCACTAGCCGTGGACGTTGGAATCAGTTGCGATCAATGGGAGATGCTAAAAGCTTGCTTCAATATATGTTCAATTCTGTTGCAGACACAAGGTATTCCGCTGAACCTCCTCTGATAATGCAATTTGATAAAGAGATTAAAATGCAAATAAGAAAAAGGTTGAGTTATTATATGGAGAAAGTAAGAGAAAGAAGTGTAAACTAATGAAGCCTGTTTGCACAAGCCATTTCTTAGTAGCAATAAAAATTCCACTTTAAAAAGAAAAAACAGGGACAAACTCCAAGTTTTAAGAGAGCCCAATCTGGGACCTATCTTGCCCCTATTCTGGAGGTGATGCTGTTTAACAACTGAAACAGTACCCTGTCTTCATGATTTCGGTAGAGAAGGACCAGATAAAAGGAAGGGGCATATTTCTCTTGGTTTGATATTCTAACATGTCTAAGACCCTCTTATTTTGTGATAAAGACCTTTAGTTTCTTGATATCCAATATCCACCTACTATAAATCCTCAGGCTTTCTGTATAGCCAGTCAGATATCTTTCCTCCCAGACATGCTAAAAGCACAGATTCTTTAGACTGGGTGGCGTCTGGCCAGCTTAGTTGATCCTGTCAAATTATCATCTTTTGCAATTATTTTTTCTATTTTCAAAATGATTAATTTTTAGGGGCAGTATGAATATTCTTCTTTTTAGCTACCGCAGTTGGTAATATTTGTTATGCCTGGTTGAAACTTTGAAGTGTCTGTTGGTGTGTTGGACAGGTGCCAGTTATGGGAGAAGGAATTAGAAATCAAAGAAATGAAAGACCAACTGAAAGAACTTGTAGGTCTACTACGACAGAGTGAATTACGAAGAAAGGAAGTTGAGAAGGAGCTAAAATTGAGAGAGCAAGCTGTTGCCATTGCACTGGCTACACAAGCTTCTGTAAGATCATGTCTTTTGTGTCTGAGTTTTATTTTTGTGTAGTAGTATACAAGCAAATATTGGAACACATTTGAGAATGCAATTGGAGGTTAAAAATATTACAAGGCAGGTGTACAGAAATTCATGTGAAATCCAAGTAATGGAAAAAATATTTTTGATGAGGTCTGTTGTCTGACTCTGTGCAAGGCAACCTTCTGTGTTCTGAGTTTGCCCCCAGTCTCTAAATTATTGGAAAATGATATCTTCATAATGAGTTTTGAGGTCCTTTTGACAGGCTTGCAGAACCATTATGGATGTTTTCACTTGTTTGCCTAATCTAGATGTAAACCTGAATTTCTCAGTATTTAGTTTTTATTTCCACCTTTCAGGCTGGCAATGTTCAGGAGAAGTCGCAGAGCTCATTGAAACACTTTGCTGATGAAATGAGCGGTCCCTTGTCCCCAATGTCTGTCCCAGCACAGAAACAGCTTAAATATACAGCTGGAATTGCTAATGGCTTGGTCAGGGAGCGGGCAGCTTTTATAGATCAGACACGAAAGGTTAATTTCCTTCTTGTTGCCTTCTTTCTGTTGAATTATACCCTCCTGTGTAAGGCTTTATAAGGTGGGATTCTCTATGAGTGCAGATGGTACCAGTTGGACCATTGTCAATGAAGAAACTAGCTGTAGTAGGACAAGCTGGGAAGCTGTGGAGATGGAAAAGGAGTCATCACCAGTGGCTATTACAGTTCAAATGGAAGTGGCAGAAACCATGGAGACTCTCAGAATGGATTAGGCACAGTGATGAAACAATCATGAGGGCAAGGCCCCGTACACAGGTTCTGACAGACAAGCTGGGAAGCTATGGAAATGGAAAAGGAGTCGTCAACAGTGGCTATTACAGTTCAAATGGAAGTGGCAGAAACCATAGAGACTCTCGGAATGGATTAGGCACAGTGATGAAACAATCATGAGGGCAAAGGCTCCATCCACGGGTTCTGACAGATGCAATGGGATGCACCAGGTCACCAACTTGTATTTCCAGGATATTAATCTTTGACTTCTACATGTGGCTCCAACACATGGCACGGGGAAGAGCATAAAATAAGTGCAGGTAATCTTTCACTGAATTGGCCGAATTTACCTTTGCAATTACTATTGAGTTTTACATATTTGGGGGTTCTGTCAATGAACAACGATATGAATATTATCTACAACTATGAATTCATAAAGGACAATGTGTTTTTGGTGAAAGATATACTAAGGTGATGCATGCAATGCTTAATAGATCAGGAGAATGATAAAAACTGCACCCCTATTTTTAAGAGAAATGATACTTAAATGGGACATATTTTGAGAGTAAGAGCTGCCAGCTATGGACTCAAGATCAGTTTGTTAACCACTGCTCATGGCTTGGTTTGAGTGAAATATGGTATGAGAGATTCCAGGCTTGAGTGTTGTCATGTTTTCTCTGTGGGAAAAGAAGAGTCATTTTGATGAAATAGTCAATTGAAACATAGATGCACGTAACTAATGTAAAATAATTGTTCTGAAAGCTTATGCACTTTCTAGATGATCAAATGACCTTGCTGCAGGCAAGGCCAAGTTTTTCAGCCTCAAAGAACTTCCTATGTATCAATGAACCTCATAATATTCTCTCTCGTGGATGCAGTGTGCTGTAAAGTTGCTGTTGGGGATCTCTGCTTTTAATTGCTGTCTTCAACAAGTTGAATTTGGGTAAATAGGTTTGTAGTCTGGAATTCTTAGCTGTAGTCACAACATTCGGAGCATCTTGTAAAGTAGGTTTGGTGCTGCCGATGGAGTACTCATTGGAAAAAATGCTGCGGATAAAAGGGTGTAAAGGGTGATACATGAAAGGAGATCTGCCCTGAGATGGTGATCTCTGCTGTTTTGATATATATACATTTTCTTTGATAGCAATTGCCTCAATGGAAGAAATTCTTCCATCAGGTCACAGTAATGTGTATTAAAGCTTCTCTTTATATAATTTTTCTCTTTTGATTTCATTTTGTGGCTAATTTGATGTAGTGTTTTTGTGTGTAAGCACAAATACTGATTTTGTTGAAAGAATTGAATTCAGTAGCATTTCTATTACAACAAAGGGAGATTCTTTTATAGGAATCCATTTCAGTGATTTTACTGTTTGTAAGCATAAATGTTGATTGTGTTGAAACAAATTGTAACTCTGTACAAGTTCGCAGCAGCAGTGAAATTTCTTTTTCCTTTGTACTCTTTTGATTTTGTCTCTTTTTTTCTTTTCACTTCGTCCATTACAGGAATAAAATAACAATAAGGTCTAGGAGAGACGCAAACAATGAATTGATGAAGAATAAAGGTTTAGGCATGAATTATGCATGGATGAAAGATGGCAGCAGTGGACTCAGGCCAAACCTAACCTTTTTGCTGGTTAGATATGGGGAGTTTCTTCCTCATTTAAAACAGTCAAAGTGTCGCTATTTTCGCTTTCAGCCCGTTAGGACTCCCCCAGATGATCACATGAACCCAGCCACATGTAGACGAATTTGGACTAACATTTTTTGTTTTTCTTTCCAGCACTGTTTCATGATTTTCTCCATCTAAGCTGTCCACTTGGGACTCAATTCAGCATCAGAATCCAATTTACGTTAATAGAATCCTGAGAATCGACTTTCAGATTTGTTGAAAAGATCAGAATTTGATCTTACGAGTCGAGCTCTCATGGAGGCCTCAAGGGAATGGCAACGTAACAGTAGTAGACATGTAAGTGGGCAGCCAGCATTTCCGGCCGTGTAGTAAAGAAGGTGGTTGTGGTGTGTCTGTCAGCGGTGGAGAAGTAAAAATGGCTATGGCTGCTGCTGCAGTCGAAATGGCAGTTCTGGGGAATGCAGTGCAGGAGCTGATTTGGTTGGGCTGTAAAAATTTTCGATCTGAGAACTTCAAATTAACTGAAAGTCAGATAATGACAAGCACTACAAACTGAAAATCATCTAAAGACAAGGATTAGAGCTCCCAATTATCTCTCTCTCTCTCTACTTATGCATATCTGAAATCTGGATAAGATACAAGATCTTGTAAAGCAAATGCCACCGGGTATAACAGGAAAACAAGCATAGATAGAACACTATAAGATCACAACCAAGTCCACAGGCAAAGACAATCAACAAATCCTGCCAAGTAGGCTGAGTATGATATAGGACACCACCAGAACATAAAGCACTGTTGCAAACACTAACAATATTACTATGTCAAAACACCGCCAAATGCTTCATCCAATTATTTGCCTAAATTCTACAACAAAGGTTTTTCGCTATGAACATACAAAACTCTAGACTATTATACAAAGAGGATGTGCCTTAGAAATTCACTCCACTTCAGGTAATGCATGGCCTCTAAATCAGGCATTCAACTTGTTTATGGTCACTACGTCTGGCATGTGTGGCTAATAAATAAAGCAGGAACTGAAAGCAACAAGACATTCAAACCAAATACAAGTACGATGCAGTTCCGCAGTCATACACTAAGAAGACCAAGTACCCTGCAAAGTCAGATTTTGCAACACCAGTATGCATAGTGCTCATCTTTGCGATGATTGCTAACGAGACCTCCACATTGTAAACAGATGAAACTGCTACCATCTGAGAATGCATCCAACACAATTTGTCTCCTACCAGTTTCAGCCAGTATGGAAGTTTCATTAGAATCTGGTGCAATAGATGGACTAACCACATCATGTGGTGAAGGTTCAGCATTGCAAGGCTCGACTTCTGCAATTGCACACTCAGCAAACAAACAAGCCAACTGATCAGCAGCAGCATTGGCTTGCAGTCTATTTCTATATAGCTCACGAGCTCGGTGTAGAGACTGAAATATAGCCTCATCTCCACCTCTGGTTCTCATTGCCATAACAACCTGTTTCCAACACTGCATAAGTACTCAAGATAGAATCGTTCAAAGGACCATTTCTTGTATTCTTAATATATTTATGCTTTCTGGCTCTTAAGTTATATATAAAATGTTTCCATCATTTTTTTAGTCAATCAATGGTGCAAAGAACTTAATAGAGAAATAGCAATACATGCATGCACAAAGCAACCAAAGGGGTTTGAATCATACAAGGCTATGAAACCATTATAGAATTTCAAGCACACTGAAAATCCATTGAAGGAAAATTTGAATCTTCCGCACACACAATGAGTACATAAACATAAAAAGAATTACAATAGAAACAATCTATCTCCATCATCTAGTATGATGAAGAGCCCCTAAAAGATATTCATATTCTTCTAATTTCATGTAGTCAAAAGTACAGTGAGTAGAGAAATGTGCTACACAATAAAATGCTTTGCACTCTATGGCCCTATTGGCATGCAAAGAGTCAAGAAACGGAATGAATGAAACATAACCAATGGGATGCAACATGCAGGCATTATTTCACTGACTTCTCCAATTTTAGGGACAACTCCAAGGACTACGTCACAGGCAGTATCCCTTACCATCCCCCCTCTCTTTTATCCATTTTCCTATGACAGGCACCTCATATATGGGCAGTGTCAGAACTAGATTATACCCATAATTAGATTAGCTGCATATTTGTCTCAAATGATGCTTGTATTTTGTATCCTTGTCATATAGTAGGTTGGGATAAATAAAAAGCCATCATGCATTGTTGATATGGTTTTCTCATCATTCTGACAATGATATTTTGAGAGGTGGGGGCTCAATAACTAATAGTGATTGAGAAAGATCTAAAATCATGAAAAAAATATTGCAGGGTGCAAACATTAGTTGACAGGTTTGAAGGAAGAAGGAATTGGCTTGTCAAGATAAAGTGCAAACAGAAGTCACTTGTGTATTCAGAGAGTTAATAGTTTGGATGATAGTGCGAAAATCATTAAAAAAAATCAGAGCCTAAATGATATCCTAGAATATTTTCAGGAACAAAATTGTTCTACAATCAAGTCTGAGGGTAGTCCAAAGTACTAGAATATTCAATCAAATAGTTCAGCAGGGAATACATCATGAAGGAGGACCATCTAAATAGATTCTCTCAACACTATTTTTCTAATTTGTGATCTAAACATGCTTCCCACTAACATAAGATTCTTTGGTTTGAAGCCCTTGAGGCCTAGCTCAAGTGGTAAAGGGATGGGGAGGGTTTGTGGGAGGTTCAAGGTTCAAGTCCCAATGGGGACAAAAATTTACCTATAAAAAAAAAATAAAAATTCTTTGGTTTGAAGGACTTAGGATGACAGATGGCTGATTAGTACTTTTAATTTGATGGGGAATATGGAATTGGTTCTGATAGTTCCACCTTGAGCGTTATCCAAGAGTTTTGGGTAACCATAGAACCCAATTTACTGAAATTTTCCAATCAATTTCATGCTATTTAGGATCCATTTATCTGTCGTATGGCTGATGTAAGTTGCACTCTCAGACCCATCAACAAATCACAAGTGAACTATTTATTCATTTGATTATTTGATAGGTAGATTACAAGTGACTTTATGGTAGTCTCAAATTCCCTTAAATCTATTCATCTCTTGCCCTTTTAGAGTTCCCTCACCTCTCTTGATCTAAAAATGTTTGTAACAGTGATCATGTCACTCCCCTGCTATCAAAACTTTTACAGAACTTTATTTTCTTCTGGAATTAGCGCTTACTGTCATGAAATTCATTGGGTGATTCTATTTGCTATCCTTCCCAAGCAGTATCTTTCTTATTTTAGTTGGCATGGTCCTCTAAGGCTCTCTCCAAAGTCAAAGTTATTTGCTCAACCTGTACCCATAGCACTGCCAGCCCATGGCAAGAAGCTCTTTCTAATGTTAAAGCCATTCGGAATAGAATTAGATGGGTCATCAATTGCAAGTAACTCACCAAGATTTTGATTCTTAACATCGCCAAAGATGGGTGCAATGTGGGCTTTAACCCATACCAATCACGGTAGCAGGCGATCAAAGATGCCCCTTACAGTCCCACAATCACCCAACCCAGATGCCTCGTTAGGACATCCATCCATTTCTCCTGTGAAATCCATAACCCAGGCACATGTAATCATCATTATCTCAAGAACAAAACCCTTTCCGCAACACTGAATACAGCAAGCCATACGAGATTACCCCAGAAATTCAGCCAAAAAATTACAAAATACATCTAAAAATCAGAAGCATTAAAAAGAAATCTTCTTTCAGAGGAAAGGAAAAGAATCGAACCATCAAACATAGGGAAGCATTTACGGAAAGAAGTAAAGGAAGAAATTAAAGAAATAGGAAAAGAAGATAGATGGAAGAAAAAGGAGTTGGTAAATTGAATGTGGGGTGGGAGTACCGTTTGGAGGGCCTGAGAGGGCTTCCCTTCATTGATGAGTTGGCGAGCCAACGAGAGTAAGTCTTTAACGACGTCGTTCTGGTTGGTTCCCGACGCCGCCGTTTCTGTATCCATCATTTCTGAGTCCTCCCTGTCCATGGCATCTGATCTAAATTTTTCTTCTTTCCCTTTTTCTTCCTCTCCTTGTTTCTGTCTTCTTCTTTCCATCCTAGGTAATTAGCAAGTATTTGTGTTGCGACTAGATGTTTCCAGCAATTTCTAGCAGGACCCCTCACCCCGCACCCCCTTCTCCTCGTCTCTCACCAAGGAAGATTTTTGGATTTGCAGAGCTTGGTTTTGGGTTGGCCCTCTTCCCAGTATCTTCTTGGGCTATGATCTGTCCTATGGTTATTTAAGCCCATATACCTAATTCTTCCGTCCTCTTAAAGGAATTCCAACCCAAGTCCAAGCCCAAGTTCAGCCCTTTAGGCAATAACTTCATTGATTTTTCATTTTTTTTCTTTCTTTTCTTTAGTTTTATTTAATTATTTATTTTGTTGTGCTTTAAGGTCAGAGTATAGATCAATCAAAACAATAAATTAATCATAATAATTTATCTAAGATCACAGACTTGACCGTCCATGAGTTAGGGTAATGGAAAAAATATTTCCCAATCTATTCTAGTTTTTGTCAATTAAGAAAGAGAGATTGGATTTAAAGTAAAAATTATGGACAAAAATCCTTTGAGACAATTTATTTTTATTATTATTTAAATAAAAATTATAACAACAAATCATCTTTTCAAGAGACTATTTCTAAAAATTCTTTAAAGAAAAATTTATCTATTCAAAAGATGATTTCTATTTATTTATTTATTTAAAAAATCATATATTAAAATAGTCTTTTGAATAGATAATTTTTTTTAAAATAAAGAAAAATTAAGAGAAGAAATCGTCTTTTGATTTCTTTAAAATAAAAAACAATCATGAGGAAGACAATTTCAAAAAATTAACTTTCTTTTTATGTTTTCTTATTTTTAATAATTTTTAACAAATAATGTATTTTAATAATAAAATTATTATAAATATATGCATTGTAAAATTAATTGATTGTATGTTTATTATTATTGATATATTATTTATAATTATAATATTTATAAAATCTCATATTGATTAAAACAATATTTTGGTTTTTATCTCGAATTTTATCTTTCAATTAATTTAATTTTATACTCATTTTTATTTCTACTATAAGTAATAAATATTTTAATTTTAAAATTTTATTTATTATTATTTTTTTCACTTCCACATTACTTCTTAATATTGTTTTTAATAACAATTATTTTCAATCAGTCTAAAGCATTGAGAATAAATAAAATTTTAATTTTAAGAAAATCACTTTTTGAATAAACAATTTTTAAGTGATATAGCATTGTGCTATTCACTAAAAAAATAAGAAAACAAGTACAATAATATAATTATTATAAATATATGTATTATAAAATTAATTAATTTTATCTACTAAATTAATATATAAAAATTATTATAATTATTGAGATATATTATTCATCAATAATAATATTTATAAAAGTATAAATTATGTCTAGCATCTTATATTTAAAAATACTATTTTATATTAAGTTAGATGTCAATTTAAAAAATATTTTGGTCTTTATTTCAATTTTATATTTAAATTAATTTAGTTAATTATAACAATAAATGGAAACTAATTTAATTTTATATTATTTTTTATTTGTAAGATAAATAATAAATATTTTAATTTTTAAACTTTTAAATTAAGAAAAAAAATTTATTATCAATTTTATGTGAAAATTGAGTTTATAAAAATTAAATTTATTATCATTTTATTTTTTTTAATTTATTAAATAATTATTTACAAAATAAATAATTTTGTTTTGTTTTAATTTTTAAATTACTTTTATTAGATAAATTTTAAAATTATAAATATTAAATTTTAAACTAAAATGAACAAAATATAGAAAAATAAATTAATTTATTATTCAATCTTGCTTTTGACACCATATTGAAATCCAAAATAGATTCAAAAAGAAAAAGAGATAAAATGAAATTTAGGATTTTTTTTATATTATGAATTCTCTCTTGAAAAGAGATACGACACCATTAAAATTTAAACAGATTTAAAATGAGATAACGATTAATCTACTTTTACTTCTAAAAGGAAAAAAAAAAATTCTAATAAATATAGTACGTAACTGATAAGAGATGTAGTAGTCGGGCCCTGTGATACAGGAAGTACGAATTGGGATGCCAATGACAAAACCTGAGCGATCCCTGTTGATTGCTAAGACCTTTTTGGTGCGGACATAAAATCTTCATTGCACCTAACCATATGCAGATTCCATTCAAGACAATACGTAAGTAGATGAGCAATAGATCACTTTGCCATCGCACTTAATTTTTGCCTATAAAAATGGTCTCATTAGTGTTTTCAGAGATTGGTATACACATCGCCATTAAATCTTTTCACAGAATGAAATTCATCGATTCCCTTGAAGCGATGGCAGGAATAAGAAATTGATGTCAGTGGATTTGGATTACTCGTTCTGCAGCTAAAACCATATAATTCTCAATAATCATCACGTGGGGCAGCGCTGCACGATACCTACAGACACTCAAATATAGAAACCCACGAAATAGAGATGAAGGTAGGACCGCGCAGAGGAGAAAAAGGCAAGGGAAGTTGCATGGCCTTTGTTTGCTTCTTTTTCACCTTTTTCCTTTTTTTCTTTGCATTACAGACGAGTGTGGTACAATAATAGCTAGGACAACCCAGTGGGTGGGTCCAACTCGTTGTCCTCCATTAATACACTCTCTTTAATCTCCTGTATCATTTTCAAGACTTGCCACATTGTGGGCCTCTGCTCCGGCGAGGTCACACTACAGGCAATGGCTACTTCAAGAAGCATCCCCATCCTGTTATCTTCCCCATCATCGTCGTCCCTGGTGGACCTAACCCAGTTCATCATATCATCTGGCATTAGAACCGGATGCTGCGATGGAGGTTTACCCGTTAGAAGCTCCAGCAGGAGAATGCCGAATGCATACACGTCGGCTTTAGACGTTGCTTGCCCACTGGGATTTCGGGTTTCGGGGGCTTTATAAGAGGCGGAGTCGAGATCGTCGTCTAAGGAGGGGGAGGCGAGGACGGCGAGGCAGTAGTCGGTGAGACAAGCCTCGAAGTCAGGGCCGAGGAGGACGTTGGAGGACTTGAGATTGCCATGGACAAGTCTCCATGCTTGATGTATGTAGGACAGACCTTGTGCCACGTCCTCTGCTATTTTCAAACACGATGTCCAGTGAAGAGGCTTTGCCCTCGTTGACTTTGAACCTGATCGTGCACATGCAAATTCAAATTTAAAAACATTCTTCCAAAAAAGGATACCGATATTTTATCATTATTCTAAAATAGAATCAATTCAAAGTTTTGTCTATTTTATCTTAGGAGGACCATAATTAATTTCATTGGAATGGCTCGTAACTGATTCTCCCCTACAGTGGCGAAAATACGATGGATCAAATCAAAAACTAAGGCGAAGTTATTCTATTGCCAGAGCAGATATGTTACTTGTACAGTGTTCAAAGCGGATCCTGTCTGATGCATTGACTGATAGTGGAAGCAACACATTTGCTCCGGTTAAGTTCATTATTGCACGGTCAAAGGTAGCGAAATGCTAATGCCGCTAGTTTTAATTCTGTGGCAGATGGGACCGACGAAATGAAAAGCCAGAAAAAATCCACCGGGATTCTCCCAAATCCCAGCCGACAGCTAAGATATTGCACATTAATACGGAGGGCGTCTATGTTAAACACCATACATAGTATAGGGAAGGTAGGTGGTGTCCCACGCGCCTGATGCATTCTAAATAAAGATGATCAACGGCCAAGATTCAGGTGTCCTACTGTGGCTCCGTCGCTGGCTGAGCAATCAAGTAATGGATCAAATATAGTACTACCCCTAGAAATCTGATTTGGAAAAAAGTGGTATCAGGCACTTTAATCACTTCACTAAGCTGACTCAAGTCTCGCGAACCAACGTGTTATTCAACTATTGAATCACAAGACCAATTCCCAACGTAGACAGCGGCGAGGTTCTAGGTGGTATTGGTGGAAAAGTGAGATACTCCCAAATCTAAGAAACTTCAAAGTGAGTAATGATGAAGAGCCCAGGAAAGAAATTGGTAGGAATATTCAATACTAATATGCCACGCAATCATCCACGAGGATATGATTAAATTTTCCATGTTTACGTGGCTATCCATGGTCAGAATCAGTCTCAAATCAAACAAAAACTGGAATCGAAAATGTGGAATCACTGAGTCCAACCGAGTCCAAGAGGCTGGACAGGTAGTGACCCAGTGAGTAGAGGGTATGACGTTACCGTGAATGAGGGAGAAGAGACTGCCGTTGGGCTGGTAATCGTAGATGAGGAGTCTCTCTTCCTGGGCCTGGAAATAGGCTCTGAGCGGAACCAGATTTGGGTGGCGAAGTCCACCAACTGATTCCATGTGACGCTCGTACGTCTCTTTATCTGTGATCGCTGTTTTACCGGCGTCGAGTCTCTTCACGCTGACGATCAGACGGTTATCCAACACCGCTTTGTAAGTGGTCCCTATGCTTCCTCTCCCCAGCAACTCAGCTGAAGCCCTCATCAGCTGTTCCAGAGTATACAGCTGCGCCTCCCCTGCACAAAATACTAAACTCCCACTCTTCGCCACTTGCATTCCCTGTACCTTCTTCACCTTCTCCTCCAACTCGTTCTCTTCTTCTATTCTCATCACGGCCGCAGCCTGGGCTGTTGCTGCAGAGTCAGAAGCCATCGTCGGCGCTGTGTTCCTCTGGTTTCGCTGTCTCTTCATTGCTATCACAAAACAAAGAAGTGAACTAATCAGAACGAACACCCCAGATGAGAAGCCCAGGATCACCACGGTTCTCTTATGATTCTTCGGACACGGTTGAGCCAACTCAACACCGTGCACCTGCTCGTTTTGCCCAAGACCCACTGGCGGTGGTGGCGTGGCGACCGGCGCTGATGGACTAAAAAAGGGTTGACTCGGGTGGCACTCTTTGTGAAGAATCTCACCGCAGAGACCAGGGTTCAATGCGAACGCAGACGCTTCAAAGTGCAACAAAGTAGGTGTCACGGGTATGGCACCGAAGAGGTTATTACGCGAAACATTAAACGTTTGGAGAGTGGACTGGTTGAGTGGAGGAATCGTTCCGTTGAACCGGTTCGACTCAAGTCGCAGGTAGTATAGCCGATCTAGTTTTGTTAACCAAATAGGTAAAGGGCCGGTCAGATTATTGTAAGA
The DNA here is from genome assembly GCF_004353265.1 of Vitis riparia. Taxonomy (NCBI): domain Eukaryota; kingdom Viridiplantae; phylum Streptophyta; class Magnoliopsida; order Vitales; family Vitaceae; genus Vitis; species Vitis riparia. The sequence goes on along the minus strand of NC_048448.1, from coordinate 8,432,342 downwards.
GAAATCAAGGGTTCGAAGCCGATGAAGCGACGAGATTGAAGGTGGAAAAGAGCCCGTGAACGAGTTGTGATCAAGAAACAGAGCCTTGAGATTGAAGAATTTGGAGAGATCTGGAATGGGTCCAACGAGCGAGTTGTTCTGCAAACTGAGGACTCTAAGTTGGTCGAGACGACTCAATGTGTCAGGACCAAAAACCCCACCGAGATCGAGCCCTTCCAGAACTAGGCGCACCACTTTCCCTCGGAGGCATGCGACTCCTTGCCAATAGCAGTAATTGAGACTGGTGCTTGCAGTGAAGCGAAGCTTGTTACCCAAGTCGGCTTTGGATTTGAACATGACAAGGGCAATGGCATCAGATGGTGGTAGCGTGGGCGAGGGCGAGGGCGAAACAGCATGCGGTGGATGAGTGGCAGCAGTGGAAGAAGCAGTCAAAAAAGCGACCGAGAGAATAAACAAGCACGGAGCAAGAGACTGTATAGGATTGAGCATTTTTAGTGAATCAGAAAGAGAAGCCAATAATGCCAGCTGAGCCCTGTCTCTCTACAACTTCAGCGGCATCTACTCTGATCATGCATTTCGTTCCCTGTTAGGGTTTAGACTTGGGAGAGTGAGGAGGGAATGGGGATAGAAGAAAGGTACGACACTAGTGAGCAAGGTGCAGAACGTGACAGAGCAGCTGTCGGACTGCAAGCTCAGAATCACGTGAAGGTGGACAAGTAAAAAAAAGAGGCGAGCAGAGCAAAGTCTGTCTGATCCCGTTGTGTTAAAAAATTAAAAATGTTATCTGTACGGCTTCTATTACACCAAAATTTTAACAGCTGCTTCACTAGGCCATTCTCTTTTTAAGTTTTAACCTTTTAATCTTTTATGCTTTATTTAACCGCCCTACCCCCTCTTCACCCGCCCTTGTTTTGATCCCTTGTCCAAATGATTTGGCGAATCAAATTCAACTTTACCCCACGTTTTCTCCTTAAAAGAAACAAATTTCTTTCTTTCCCTGTTATTTTTTATTTCCCTCCGCCCTTTATACTTGATTGAAGAAAGGTATTTCACGATCTGGAGACCGCAGCCATGGGCTTTTTTAACTTCTTCAGTTTGGAAAAAAAAATTGTACTTTGGAAAAAAATTCTTAAAATATAATAGTTATAAGACCATTCATAAATACTTTTTCACTTCGAAAACTATTTCTTAAAGATACGTCTTTCATAATTTTTATATTAACTATATATACTGAAAAAAATTTAAAATTTATATTAAAGATGTCTAAAGAGACACTTTTTCATAATTTTTTTATTAATCATATATATTAAAAAAATATTAAATGCTAAATATATATTTTGAAGAAACATTTTTCACGATTTTTATATTAATCAATTATAAAAAAAATTAAATTTATACTAAAAATATCTATTAAAATCTTTTAATACAAATTTAATTTTATAAAATTATAAAAAATATTTTTTGAAGAGATACCTTTAATATAAATTTAATAATTTTAATAAATAACTAATATGAAAATTATTGAAAGTGTTTCTTCACATAGACATTTTTAATATAAATTTAATTTTATAAAATTATAAACAATGTCTTGAGACATTTTTAGTATAAATTTTAATTTTTTTTATTATACAATTGATATAAAAATTATGAAAAACATCTTTTTTAAAGACTTTTAATATAAATTCGATTTTATAAAATTGTAAAAGATGTCTTTTTAAGAGATAGTTTTAATATAAATTCAAATTTTTTTAACCTATGTAATGGATAGTAAATTTAATTTTTTTTTAAAAGCGTTTCATTAAGATTTGTAAATATTTTTTAATGTAATATATTATAGAAATTAATTTTAAATTCACCATACGATTGTAAAAAATTCCAAAGCCATTGTCCGTGAGGATATAGCAGGATTCACGTACACAGGTACCCTCAACATTTACGGGTCCATCCATCGATCTAGCCAGATAAAATGACAAATTTTGATTAATGCTTTTCATGCACCATATATGATGTCCAATTCCCTATTCCTTTCTGGCTGACCTCGTCAGGTCACTTTCCACCACTTATTAACTTTATTGTTTTAATTAATAGAAATTCTGTCGGATGGAGTTTTCATTTAATTTAGTTTAAACCGAATGATAAAAGTAATGCTATTCACTTCTATAAGTCTATTATGTGCACATGTATAATGGGAATTTGGCTCTTCCAATTTACCACATACAACCATCTTTGAGACTGCCCAAAGTTTCAAGCTATATATTTCTTTGCATTTCGTCACTAATATTAAGATTTCCTACTATTTATAATCAAGATCCTTGTCTCATCTGTTGGCATGTGATTAGGGGTTTGACTGCCTGTCCACTGACAAATATATGTTGTGAGCTTCAAGCATATATTAGTTTATGAGGGTTCAATATCTGTCTGAGTTGAGGGCCAAATGATGAATACGCTGACCGCTCCCTCAGCCAACAGCATCTAGGTCTCTAATTAAATCATGGATTGGGATAGGTTATGCCATGTGAGGTTAGCTTCTTCCTGGTTTGAGTTGGACTCAAATAAACCTAGACCTTTTATAATCCATTTTGTATAACTTTTTCTGGTGTGTTAATTTCACACTGGTCAACTAACAAACACACCTTAAGACAAGTTAATTTGCCCAATATAACCAGTGAATTGGTTTAGAAAACATGCAAAATATAATTGTCAGCGTACAGGAGTACGTTTGTTGTTCCTGCAGGTTAGATCAAAATTACCATAAACACATTTACTAATTAAGCTTAGGTTTTATATACTGTCAGAAAAATTCATAGCAACAACAGCTGGATGGTTGGGGAACTTTCTTCTAAGTCATTGAATAGCCATTGAAACTTGGGTTGGGTTTGTCAACACAAACCCTCCAAGTTGTGCAAGTGTGTACATGTATATATATATGTATATACATATTTCGATTCCTTGAAGAGTACTTGCAAAGAAATTTATTAGTGTTAGAAAGAGGATATAGGAAGACAGCTAATGATACTAGACAAACGTAAGGTAAAAGCTATGCATCAACCAAAAGAAATGTCCTCCATAAGGCATTCTGAGTCAGCATAGTTAGATACAAATCCAGTACCCAAGTTAAGTGGGGGACAAGTTTTGGGTAATTTCCTTACACAGTTGGTAAGTTCTCCAAGAAATCAGTCATTCAACTCACGAGAAGTTGGAAAAAGACAATTTTGTGGAGTTGTATTGCTAATATCCAACTGCAAATGGATAAAGTCAATTTTAGATATAATTAGTTTGCTCCTGTTTCCTTCACCTTCTAGGCTGGAGATTGGAGACATGTTCCATGAGGTGGGCGTGGAAAAAGGCACAGTACTGATTGTGGAATTGTGTGCTTTCTTTTCCCAAATTATTTGGTAGAATGATCGAAACAGTGGGCTCAATTATTTTCGTAGCAAATTTAGGGGGGCATGTGGATGTAGACAAAAGAAAGACCCATCAAATTTGATGGCCACTTGTTCGTCTTTTGGCATCATAGTACCTTGCCTGCAGGATTCCAAAATTGACGCAGCTTGCACTGGACTTCCATCAGCATGGAGAATGGCCATCAAGCGTGATCATGCAATTGAAGGTATAATTTTTATGTTAGATTCAGAAGTTTGAATCAGCCTTTATTGCACTAGCTAGGCAGGAAATTTCAAAGGTCGAGCTCTTCATTGAGTTCGGGTACTATATTAGATTAGTAGATTTTTGAGTGTTAATGTGCTTCATAAACATGGAGACGCTAATGATACTTAAATCACGTTAAAATCTCTTCAGCTTTTTTATTTCTGAATGTGTGTGGTTGGGTTAACATTTTGAAGGCTAAGTACGCATTCCAAGCCCTCCACCACACCACATGGTGTGCTTCCTCTCTATTTCAATTCATGCTAGTGAAACATATAATCATGGAGAAAAAATCTAGCAGCGGGGTATAATACAAGAAATCTCTTCCTCCAACGAGTTTCTGTTGCCCAAGCGGTCATGCCCTCGAGAAGCAAAGACATGTGGGTGCAACAGTCGCCTTGCCTATGAGCTGAACCTTCGTCTCTTTCTATATATTTGAACAGGGCAAAATTAGAAACAAAAGTAGAAGCACCTTAATTAATATAATAATGTTGATTATTGGTTATTTTCATATCCACTTAAAATCTTCATTAGAGTCAATTACCACTTCTTTTAACTTAAACTATGTGTGGTTAACTAAAAAAAATGCGCTTATGCTTTTTAGGATTTTGTCTACCTGAGTATGGACAAGAATTGCACCAGAAGTAACTGCATCGTCCTAGACTTGGAATTGAGATAGTAGATTTCAGTGTTGTGAACAAGAAGCTATTTCTGGCCCATTTTGGTTTTGCCCATATGATGAACTTTCTATATTGTTTGTTGCAATTCCAAATCAGCAGTTAAGTGATGAAACAGCAAAAAAAATGTTACAGGTTTGGATTGATCCATATTGTTAGCATCAATGTTTTGAGAATCCTGACTCGGTTCTCCCTTTTGGCCCGTTGGGCCTCCGGACGGGCTATTTAATAGAGTTGAAAAGTCGAGCTTGTTGGGAATGTGGGATTTGATGGCATGACTTCATGGCACAAAGAGTGAGCACCAAACCACCAGGGCCTACAAAAGTTTTGTTACCCTGTTGGGAGTTCAAATATTTTCCCACCTTCTTGCTTTCATTTGTAAGATAAACTTGTAAAAAAGAGTGGTAATTTTTTTTTTCAATAAAAAAAAAAGGAAGGAATTTTAGGCTTAAGAACTAAGACTACTATTCACCGCTTAAGTAGTTTCACTAAAGCATGCATTAATAGGCCAACTAGAATTTCTGCAGTGGCACCATGTGCAGTCTATTCATTCACATTTTTGAGATGCTTACTCTGATGATTAAACCAAAGATATGATCAAGGGCCAACAAGGGTTAACTGCAAGTAAGCCATGACCCATCCAGACGAATCTGATCTCGTTTGTGAACTTACACCCTCAAATTAAACATATGGCAACTTACTGGCGCGGAAAAGAAAGCAGTACTGCAGGATAACTCCAGGGTTATTTTCTTAATACTGATTATAAAACATTGGAAACTTGAAACTTCCACTAGGTATCGGATGCTCACCACTAACAATAAAAAGATATAAAATCAAGAGCAGTGACCAGTGACAATGCTCTGAAATAAAGATCACATTTTGAATGATAATTTATTCATTAAACGGTTCTTCCTGAGCTGGACTGCATGGTTGCAGCAGAAGATAGGATTGGAATGATTTTTCTTTAATTCTGTTCTATATATCAACAACTGGAATTGGGGAGATGTAGAGGGTTGGAGAAAATGGTTCTCAGTGGATGCCAGGACTAAAAGGAGTGAAGTTATCCTCTTGCAATGCTTGTATACTCTTGCAAATCGTATTACCAACAACACGAATTTTCCAATGGTCTCTTCAATATCCTTTGGAATATAACCTTTTCTTTTGGCATTTTTCAATCTACTGTTATATTGGGCTGTCTATCCTTTAATTGCAGTGACACACAGGAAGGAACTATAACTGAGCATTGTTGGTAAATGCAGGAGCATTCAAACCTTAAATTTTGGTCCTGTTTACCCCTGGGAGAAACCTTGTACTATGTGTACATGTCAAATTACATTTGAATCTCACTCTACATAGCATAATTTACTCATAACCTTCCTGCCTTCTGGAATTCAATAGAGGGTGAGGCAAAAGGTTCTCACATGATAAAGTACGTCCTTTCAGTTTTGCAGTTCAATGTCAACGCTGGGCTGGGCAATGGGAGCCAGTTTCTTTCATGGAACATTTCATAGGGTGCAAACAGACTGTATTTTTTCCCATACCAAACCTGCAAGGTTTCTAATAGCAATCGTGTTACTGAACCACATAACGGTTTCTCTCCGATTACATGTAGCGGGGTACTCAAATATCATGTCTAAAGTGTGGAACTTTGTGAAGAGTGTATCAAAATTGACTACCAGATGATTGATTATTTCTTGATTTCAGCTCATTCCATTGAAGAAGTGAAAGAATGACCCTGCATACATGTTCAGAATAATTCAAAGTGGTTTGCATGAAAAGAGAATGACAAGGCTAAGCAGCCATTTTAGGGAATCAAAGAACCCGGAGAACCAAGATGCCGAGGCTTGCAAGGAATGTGAGTTCATGTAAGGACAGAACCTTGTGTACTGAGATAAATCTGCGCATTCAGCTACGGATCTTCGAAATGGCAGATCAGGAATGCAGTTCTTTCTAATATCCAAGAGCCCCTTCCAAATCAAGCTCCTACATGCTAGCCCTACTTGCATAAAATAATTATCATACAAAGACAAGTTCAACAAAGTTGGGAGTTGACAAAGCACCTCTGGCACCATTCCATAGAAGAGGTTACCGGCAAAGTTGAGCTCCTCCACTTCTCCAGGCAACCCAAGGAGAATGGTATTGGACCTGTAAGCCGATTGTTTCCTACATCGAACACCCTCGCCTCCTTTAAAAATCCTATCTCAAGGGGCAGACAACCAGTTAGCATATTGTTTAGGAAGAGAACTTCAGTTAGAGTGGACAAAGCTTTGTTAATGCTTGAGGGATAGGACCCATGAATCCGTTGTTGGCTAATATAAGATAAAGAACGTGAGTGTTGCCCAGGTTATCAGGCAGCATCTGCCTGAAATTGTTATCTTTAATGAAGAGGACATCAAGATTCTGTGAAAATAATTGAGATGGTACGGACCCAGTAAAAAGATTGAACCGAATATCCAAGAAGGTTAGGCTTTTAATTCCCAAAATTGCCGTTGGAAATGAGCCTGACAATTTATTGTTACTTATGTCTAGCTCGTAGAGATAAGGTAGCTTGGCAATATCCGGAGGGTTGGTGCCGGCAAAGTTGTTGGAATTTGCATGAAAGAGAGCAATGTCTGGAAGTTGGTTGATGAAGCCATCGAGGGTGGGGACGCCAAGCTGGAATCCGTTGAAGTCAATGGAGGCGAGAGCAATGGCAGTTTTGTTGTCTGGTGGATTGTCACAGTAGAATCCTTTGCAGCTGCATATGTCCAAACCTTGCCAGGATTTGGTGATGCCTAGAGGGACTGAGGTGATTATGGCCTTGAATTTTTGGATGACAGGGTAAACCACAGCGAGCCTTTGGTCGTCAAAGACCAAAACTTCTGGTCCGACGGGAGGTGGTGGTGGAAATTGCAATGCAAAGTGGGGAGGAAGTGAACAAAATGGACTCCAAAGTTTCTCCTTTTGTGCTCTGTTTCCACCTCCACCTCCACCACCGCCTCTGTCGCCACTGCCGCCACCAATAGTGAGCTCCAAAATTTCTCTGCTGCTACTCTCTCCTTCAGTATTGATGGCAAGAAATATGAGGCATATGCACAAGGTTGAAAATTTAGTACTGATGAAGAAAAGGCCGCTCGTCGTCTCTTTTCTTCTATTCTGAAATTAATCAAGAGATATTTGACAAGCAGAAACATAACTAGCTAGGCAAAGAATGGCCTAGCAAAAACAATAAATGGATCTTGGTGGAGGAAGCAACTGCTCCAATTTTTCCCGCCTAAAATGAATAATTAATGTTCGGATAGAGAGGATAGTTTCCAGAAAATGAAAGTGCATTCTCAAAATTTATTTAACTAAATTAATCTGTCTGTCATAAAACGGATGAAAATTAAAAGATGAAGAGGCCCATAGTACACTTCCATTCACTGCAAGTTCTCTGAATAGTTTGAGCACACCAGAGCCATTTGTCAGACTTTTCTTGTTCCTCTAGCGTCAGTTCTACACTGTTTACTCATTCATCCAAAAAATTAAAACTAATTCAGTCTTACTAAAAGAAGGATCTGGCAGTTCAGTTAGGAAAATTTATTTGAACTTCACATTAATCCTTAATCAGTGATGGATAATTCCAAGAAAGCTATTCAACTTCTTTATAGGATTTTTTTTATTGAAAGTTAGATTAAATCTTTTCATTGCAATGAATTCCAATCTTAGATACAAAAATTCCAAACGCAACAGATGTTAAATAGTTGAGAAACAGACACACATGTGATTTACGGCTACTGAATGATAAGAGAGAAGAGAGGGAGTTTTGGGTCAAAATGACCCATTTTTAAAACTTAATGTTGAAAACCGGCACATTTTCAAACTATTGTTCAAAATGACCTTTTTGATGCCACGTAGGCGCCACATCATTAAAAAATATTTTTTTTCGTCATTATAGTGAAAGCCGTAGTTGGGAAACGCGGCTTCATTTTTGTACTAAAGCCGCAGTTGGGAAACGCGACTTCATTTTTGCACTAAAGCCTCAGTTGGCCAACGCGGCTTCATTTTTGTACTAAATTCGCAGTTGCCAAACGCGACTTCATTTTTGTACTAAAGCCGCAGTTGCCAAACGTGACTTCATTTTTTAACTAAAGCCGCGGTTGGCAACTGCGACTTTAGTTAATTTTTATTTAAATTTAAAATTTAATTAAAAAATTATTAAATTACAATTTATGAATGAAATTTAAAAATATACTTAAATAATAAATTATTTATATTTAAATTTAAAATTCTAGTATTACTTCAACAAACATAAATTGATAAATAGAAAATATTATAAATGAATGTTTTATTTATTAATAAATTAATAATCTTAAAATAATAAATTTATATAACATATAAATAATATATAAAATTGTATAATTTATTAATTTAAGATATTTAATTTGTTAATTTTTAAGATATTAATTTATTTATATTATGATAAATTTATCTTTATCGAATAATAGTATAGTAGTTAATAATTGAAATTTCAATAATAATATTTTTTTTTACTTTCAAATTTAATTAAAAACTATTAAATTACAATTTATGATTGAAATTTTAAAAATATACTTAAATAAAAAATTATTTATATTTAAACTTAAAAATCTAGTATTATTTCAACAAACATAAATTGATAAATAGAAGATATTATAAATAAATATTTGATTTATTAATAAATTAATAATCTTAAAATAATAAACTTATATAACATATAAATAATATATAAAATTTTATAATTTATTAATTTAAGATATTTAATTTTTTAATTTTTAAGATATTAATTTATTTATATTATAATAAATTTATCTTTATCGAAATAATAGTATAGTAGTTAATAACTGAGATTTCAATTATAATATTTTTTTTTTACTTTCCAATTTAATTAAAAACTATTAAATCACAATTTATGATTGAAATTTAAAAAATATACTTAAATAAAAAATTATTTATATTTAAACTTAAAAATCTAGTATTACTTCAACAAACATAAATTAATAAATAGAAGATATTATAAATGAATGTTTTATTTATTAATAAATTAATAATCTTAAAATAATAAATTTATATAACATATAAATAATATATAAAATTGTATAATTTATTAATTTAAGATATTTAATTTGTTAATTTTTAAGATATTAATTTATTTGTATTATGACAAATTTATCTTTAACAAAATAATAACATACTATTAAGCCGTAGTTGTCATATATAGATTTTTTTTTTACAAAATTAGTTAATGAAATTAATTACAAAAAGTCTACTACAAAATGTAATTTTTAATAGTTTAATTAAAGTCACAAAAAATATCCACTAAACATTAATATAGTGGAAAATAAAAAACATATATAATCTCACATGCCTCCACAAGGAGAGAACTTATGTGTAACTGATACTCTCTTCCTTTTTGGACAAGAACCTATATATAATCACACATGATAAAATTTATTTCTCACATGGATACAATTGGCCGGATAAATGCCGAGGCTAGAAATTGGTTGGAGCAAATTTCTCTTGAAAAATGGGTACTCTCATATGATGGTGGGCGGAGATATGGGATTATGACAACTAATATGTCTGAAGTTTTTAATGGTGTCATTAAGGGTGCTCGTAACTTACCAATAACAACTTTAGTCCAGTTAACTTTCTATCGGGTTAACAGTTACTTCACAGTCAAGCGGGAGCATGGTGCCAGTCGGCTCGCTTCAGGTGAAGAATTCACTCCACATATTGACGCCAAGATAAAGGCTAAAGTTGTTAAGGCGGGTGCACATGAGGTTTTTTTGTATGATCATGTGGCGGGACGTTTTCATATTAAAACTAGACACTCTGTTGGAAGCAGTAATAGGAAACCTCGCACATATCATGTTACCCTTCAAACGAGGTCTTGCACATGTAACAAAACACTTTTGTTAGGATTCCCATGTTCGCACATTCTTGCTGCTTGTCATTGTCGAGCAATTGATTTTCAACAATTTGTACATGGTTATTACACCACACGTGCTTACCTATCAACATGGGCTCCCTTGTTTTATCCTATATTTGATGAGTTGGAGTGGCCTCAATATAATGGACCGATAATTGTGCCTTCAGACTCAATGAAACGGCTAACTTCTGGTCGACCAAAATCAAGTCGTTTGCATAATGAGATGGATGCAAGGGAAACTAGGACTCCACAAACATGTGGACTTTGCAAGCAATCTGATCACAATCGGCGTTCTTGTCCAAAAAGGAAGAGAGTACCAGTTACACATAGGTTCTCTCCTTGTGGAGGCATGTGAGATTATATATGTTTTTTATTTTCCACTATATTAATGTTTAGTGGATATTTTTTGTGACTTTAATTAAACTATTAAAAATTACTTTTTGTAGTAGACTTTTTGTAATTAATTTCATTAACTAATTTTGTAAAAAAAATCTATATATGACAACTACGGCTTAAGAGTATGTTATTATTTTGTTAAAGATAAATTTTTCATAATACAAATAAATTAATATCTTAAAAATTAACAAATTAAATATCTTAAAATAATAAATTATACAATTTTATATATTATTTATATGTTATATAAATTTATTATTTTAAGATTATTAATTTATTAATAAATAAAACATTTATTTATAATATCTTCTATTTATCCATTTATGTTTGTTGAAGTAATACTAGAATTTTAAATTTAAATATAAATAATTTATTATTTAAGTATATTTTTAAATTTCATTCATAAATTATAATTTAATAATTTTTTAATTAAATTTTAAATTTAAATAAAAATTAACTAAAGCCGCAGTTACCAACCGCGGCTTTAGTTAAAAAATGAAGCCGCGTTTGACAACTGCGGCTTTAGTACAAAAATGAAGCCGCGTTTGTCATCTGCGGCTTTAGTGCAAAAATAAAGTCGCATTTGCCAACTGCGGCTTTAGTACAAAAATGAAGCCGCGTTTCCCAACTACGGCTTTCACTATAATGATGAAAAAAATATGTTTTTTAATGATGTGGCGCCTATGTGGCATTAAAGAGGTCATTTTGAACAATAGTTTAAAAATGCGCCCGTTTTCAACATTAAGTTTGAAAAATGGGCCATTATGACCCAAAACTCGAAGAGAGGACCCAGACATCTTTTACCCTGCCCTCCTCTTCTCAGATTCCTGCCACCGACACCACTCAAGCAACCGACATTCCCAAGCACTTTCAACCACAGATTCCAAGATTAATTATAAAATTTATAATTACCCACCATATACCAATAAATATTACTTAAAAAACGAAACAACCACCATGCGCGTGGAATTAATTTTTGTCGGCAGTAACAGCCATCAAGTAAATTCCCCATATGAGTTTTGTGTAACTAAGCCCATCTGCGGTACTTTTGGATGGTCTGACCCTCCATGTTGGTTTGACAAGAGGATTTACGCAGCTTACAAGGAACAAAAGGCAAAGGAACTCTCACGCTGGCATGATTTGGAGAAGAAGCCTAGGTCCAAGAAGCTTAAACGGGTGGCATTGATAGAGTTCTTCCTAATAATCTCTCAGTTGCTTAGGGGTAAAAGCCCATGATGCCGACTTAAAGGGTCCGTGTGGAGTTTTTGGGGGAGAAAGGCTTTCGTAAAAAAATTTGTTCATAATATTAGTTATTTAATTAATTATTGCTAATTTATATACTAATATGCTATTTTACTTTTATAAAACTAGAAATTTCCTTTATTTGGTATTTTAATTTCATAAGATAAAATTATTTTATTATTTTATTATTTAATAAAAGGTCATAAATTTAATAATCAGTCTTTTAGTCTTTTACATTAAATAAAATATATTTTAGTTTAAAAAATTAGAAAATAATTCATATTTTTTAAATTATTTTATTTTATGACATCTTATCTCAATTTTCCAACTCATAACTTTAATTTATTAAGAATAATTAAAAAAAATTCGTGTCACACTTTTCCCTAAATTTTCTCTACTTAATTCATTTAAGATGCTCTGACGTCGCTGAACTTTAATTCTTTTCAGATATTTAAATATAAAACAAGGTCTTATCATGACTCTGCTTTTTCAAAGTCATAAATAATATAATAAAAAATCCCATTCAAAATTTTTTATGAAAAAAAAAAAAAAGAATATAAAATAAAAAGCTGTGGCATTATCTCCTCGGGAAACGGAAAAGAAAATTCAGCAAAATCTTGTGGTGGGGCCTTGTGGCCTTCTTTTCCATTGAAGATAGCTGCAGAGTCCAGTGATCCTATTCCAGTCTTTCTTTCCTTGGCTTCTTGATTGATATGCTGCTCTGGCTGTCACCCAAAAGGTTGAAAGTAATGCTATTACTTTAGTCGGTCACTTGGTACTGCCCCGCAATGTCTAATGGCTCCTTTTTTTTAATGGAAAATGAATAACTAGTCAGTCATTACTCACCCTCTCTTTTCCTTTTTCTCCTCATAACGAGCGCTCAGGCATCTGCCTACCAAAGATCAGCTCATGGGAGGAAGTCTCATAATTTAAAAAAAAAAAAAGAAGATAATAATAATAAATATCCTTGTAGCATTGAATTGATATTTATGAAAATTGAGATCAATCATCACCTCAAATATAATTTAATTTCATTACTTTATAATTATATTACTTTTCATTATTTTATAGTCTTTTTTATTTTAATTTTATTTATTTGTGTCTAGTTTTATACACTTATGCCCTTGTCAAGCTAAATCTCGTCATACATTTCTTAAACTGAGGAATCTCGGCTAAATTATAATTTAGTTTGTCCCATTATTTATTTAATCTAATTAAATTCTTTAAAATTATGATATCTCCCATTGAAAATGGAATCTTAGGACTTGTTTTCGAAAACATTTCTTAAAAACAATATCTAAGAACAATTTTTTAAAACAATATTTAAAATTGTTTTATAATTTTGTAAAACAAAAGTCTTATTAAAAATTTAAAATGTTTTTAACATATTTAAAATATGTTTTAAAAATAATTTTTATGTTAGTTTTTTAATAATATTTAAAATATTTTATTTTTAATATTTTAAAACGATAATATAAAATAATTAAAAAATATTATCTAAAAATACTATATTTTTTATTCTTAAAAACAAAAAACATAAAACACTTTTTTTTCATTAAACATATTTTCTTATATTTCTTTATTCTAAAGAAGAGAAAACTATTTTTGAAAATAGTTATCAAACATGTCCTTAAACTTTGTTAAATGATTTTTTTTTTAAAATAGTACTTAAAAGAATAATTTTTAAAAATAAAAATAGTTTTAAAAAATATTTTTTTCAAGAAATGAAATTAGATTTGAAAATCCTAATATCAAAAACACTTTTCTTAACTCATTTTCTCTTATTTATGTATGATATAAAAGTTTTCAAAATATTATTCATACTTTAATTGTTTCTCAAAATACTCTAAAAAATGTTTGATAATATCTTCAATTTATTCTTTTAAAAAATAAATTCTCAAAAAGATTAATCTCAGTAAAAAAATGCCAAACATGAATTTTTTTTAAGTTAAAAAACTATTTATTATTACGAAAAACAAAAACCTATTTTGAAGAACAATTTCAAAACAGGCTTGATTATTGAATGATAATAAAATAAAAATGCTAGGAATACTTAATCTGGTCAAGCATGGATGATGAGCCCATTAATAATCGGATTGGGCAGGGAGAAAGAGAAATTGGTGGGTGCAGGACCATCCGATATGTGACCCCGTTTGTATAATCCGCACAACAAAAAATGCAACATTGCTATGTCGTTACTTTTGGACACAAACACCTTGATTGAAATACCAATTCATTTAAAAGCAAAATACAGGAGCTGACCGACACTGGAAGAAAACCTTTGCATAGGAATAACGATGGCATCAATTCATACAGATATGAACCCAAAGAAAGAAAAATAAAAATAAAAAAAAGGAAAAAAAAAAGGAAAAAGGAAAAGTGGATTGGCCAAACAAGGAGCGGAGTAAATTAAGAGAAGCAAACACGTACAGGTAGATAAGACCTTATTCTAGCATGAGCTCACCAACATAGTTCGACTCGTAAGCCAGTTGATCATCGGGGAGGCTCAAGGGCTTTGTAGGTGACGGGTGAGGGAGCCGGAGCCATTGCTTGTAGTGAAGCAACTTGGGCGCTACTTAATGAAGCAGCTGGATTCGAACAAGTAATTACGTTGAAGGAACCCGGGCGCGGACATGTCCTAGATACGGAGTAGAAGGCCGTACACTCCTTTGCAGATCTTTGATTCGGCAAACCCGCAATGCAGTTCCTCCTCACATCGAGCCTCCCAATGTTCACCAACCTCTTGCAGTATGGACCTATGGAGTTGAAGTAATTATATGACAAAGTAAAATTGTATGCGTTGGGTAGCCGACATAATGAGTCTGGAATTCTGCCGTAGAACTGGTTGTGCGCCAAGCTCAGCAGCTGCAGCTTCTTCAAGCAAGCAAAAGATTGCGGTATAGGACCCGTCAACGTGTTGAACCCTACATCAAAAACGGTGGCCATTTGCAAGAACCCAATTTCATATGGGAGGCAACCGGAGAGGCGGTTTTTCAAGAAGAGAACCTCAGTTAGGGTTTGCCAAGTTCGGCCAATGCTCTGAGGGATGGAACCGATGAATCCGTTGTTGGCAAGGGTAATATAGCGCGCAGTGGTGTTGCCGAATGCGCTAGGAATTCTTTGGGCGAAATTATTATTGTTGATGAAGAGAACATCAGTTTGGATACTGAATACCCGAGGAGGAACTGGGCCATTGTAGGTGTTGAAACGAACGTCCACGAAGGTCAATTGAAGTGCACCAATAACGGAAACAGGGAATCCTCCCTGGAATCCATTATTGCTCAGATCAATCTCGTAAAAATATCTCAATTTGTTGATATTTGGACGAATGACGCCGCTGAAGTTATTGGAATTTGCATGAAAGATGGCAATGTCAGGAAGAAAGCGGATGAAGCGATAAAAGTTTAAGTTACCGCGAAACCTGGCGCCGTTGAAATCAATGCCGGCAAGCCCAGTAATGTTCTTGTCGGGCACAGTATCACAGTAGAACCCCTTGAAGAGGCAGTAGTTCCTGCCAACCCAGGAGCCTGTATAGTTTTGGGGGTCAGATGTAATGTTCCTCTTGAGCTCTTGGGTTATGAACAGAACAAGGTTTCTGTTACTGAGGGGTCCGGGCCTATTGGCTGGTTGACGTGGGAGAAGTGGACCTCCCAAGCTCGGAAACCGTGGACGCGGAGGAAGACGAGGGGGAGAAGGGGGACGTGTTGGATATTGTCCTTGGCATCCCAAGATGAACAAGGTCATCACAACAATGAAAAATGAACTAGACATGGCTGCGCCTCACTTTCTTTGCTTCTGTAGAAGAGACTTTTAGGAGGAAGGTAAGAGCTAACTGGAGGATGAGATGGCTACTTATAGCATTAGGGACGAAACAGGGCATTCGTCTTTTTCCTAGAATTCATGCTTTGTTGATTGGACATTTAGGACTCCTTCTTGCCAACTTACAATTAGAGTTTCATATGCACAACGTGGAACATGCGCCATACTAGATAACAAAGCTACAACCCTTATTTATTTTCATGGGAATATCTTTAGGGTTCATTATTTTCCCTGATGGAATTAATAATTGAAGGCAATAGTTTCTGGGTATGCTCCTTTTCAGCAAAGCACATTGCTAAAGCAAAGCATATTACTTTGGATAAAGTAAAAAGATATATAAAGCAACCAATCATCAATCAAACACACTATCAGATAATTAAGTCGAGGATGTGGCTCTGGGAATAAAGGTGTTCCCAAGCAAAGCTTCTTCGGAGTTGCTCATATCAGAAATCCTCGCGGCCACTACCGGCCCACACCACACTATCATCACACATCTGGACAGCTGTGCTTGCTCTTTTGCCAAAATTATTAAGAAAAAAAAAAGTAGTTATAATTATTCGGATAATTCGGGGTTCTTGACGCTGTGGTACAGAAACAGAGAAACCAATATGCAGGGTCTGCAATCTGCCTTAGTAGTACTCCAAAATGCTGGGACACCGTTATTAGTTAAGTGTTTCAGAGGCATGTATCCATCACTATGATGCAGAGCAAAATAGGTCAGTTTGTAACCAAGGAAAATGTTGCTACACACGTCAATTTCATAACAGACCTGTCATCTTAAGACGAAAAGCCAAACAGGAAAATAACTGTGTCTGTGTTTTTGGGGATTTTGATGTGTAACTTTAGCTACAACTTCTGGCTGCTTCAAGATCACTGCGTTATAGCCTCTAGCACCATCCCCTTTCCCAAATCCCTTTTTCGCTAATTATAATTAAAGGGAAAAAGATAAATTGAGATAGATGGTGACAAATAATGAGGATCCACGACATAAAGAAAAACAAGTAGATGCCCCATGTGCATTCTGATGAGTTGATCAACTTTACTCACCATGGCATATTGCTTCCCTCACAAAGGAAAACGGAACTTCCTAGTCGAAGTGTGTGTGGGAATTGTAGAAGTTGCCATGGCAAATCCTTTCCCCTTTTTTCTGAATTTCCACATCAAATGCTTGGCGCACTAGACAGACAACACAGCAATGAGTAAACCAAAAGCATTCCAACAGCTTACAAGTTTTTAAAGTAATTGGCCTATGCTTTGGGTGTTAATGAGTAAACCATAAGTATCCCAACAGCTTACAAGTTTTTAAAGCATGTCAACTTGCAACGGCCCTGTATCAGTAACCCATGCAGAAGGTCCCTAGTTTAGAATCAAAAAAGGTTACTGGTGGACCTTAACAAAGTACCAGAGGTTTGGAGTTGATAAGGGTAGTGCCCTTTGGCTTTACCAAAGAGGCAGCATAGGAAAAAAAAATGGAAATATAAGAAAATTTCCTAGATTCTTTTTGAGTCCATTTGTAAATCTTTGAATTTTTTTCTTGTTAGAATACATTCTTATATAAACAATTTTCCTACTACTATAAAAAAATATATATTTTATTATTAGAATTAGTTTCTTATATAGAATATCCCAATGTGATCAGGAAAAATACTAATTAAATGACAAAGTTCTCTTTTAGTGTAATATGGGATTCGGGGCTTTGGGATTTGAGATTCTAGAATTGTAATATATTGAAATAATAGTGAAAGTTTTTTTAGGCGAGCCACATGAGTTTTTGTGTGCAAAATTAATTTAGACCGAAGCGCACAAGTCTTTGTATGCTTTTTTTTTATTCTCTTATTTTCTTCTCCCTTTTTTCATTCTTTGTAAAGGTTTTTCCCATGAAATTGATATCAAAACTAAGGTTATTAATCTTGGAATGATGATAAAAATTTAGGCCAAGAATTTTGATGGAAGAAACAATTTCAATTTATGTGTTAAGATGCACTCCTTTTTTGGTTTACAAGAGTTGTTCCAAGCATTGGGAGGTAGCAAGCCTTTACCACAATAATGTCTATTGAAAAAAAAAGAAAAGAATCAACTTACAAGTAAAACACATAATGTTATTCTATTGCATTAAGAGAATGAGATATTTTGTGAGATAGAAGATGCAATTGTTAAATTATGATTGAAGTTGGAAAGTTTGTATACGATGATATCTCTTACAAATCACATATATTTGAAGAAGTGGTCATTCACTCTCAGGATGCAAAAACGTACATTCATTCAGGATGATCATCATAAGGTCAATAAAACCATTACGAATTTGAGAAATATTGATGTTAGAATTAATGATGAATGCTATGTTATGATATTGATTTATTCCCTATCAAATTCTTATGAGCATTTTGTAGACACCATGATATATGGTAAATATACTCTCTCCATAAAGAATGTTAGGGTAGCCCTAAACTAAAAGAACTAAAAGAAACGAGTGCATGAAAGAGTAGAGAAGAAAACTTAGGTAAAGGTTTGTTGTCTAAAGGAAGAACACAAAAGAAAAATAATGGTAGAAAAGGTCAATCTATTTAAATTGAATTTCAATAGAAACAAGTGTATCAATTACAATAAGGACATTATGTGGACAATTGTTTAAAAATTAAAAGAAAAGGAAAAAGTTTTTACTTATAGTGCATATATCCTTTGATTGGATAGTCCAAATATCTATGCCATCATTATTGGTAATATAGGCAATGTATGAATTCTTGACTTAGGATGCTCCTATCATATGTCTCACGATAGGAACTAATTTAGCACCTACTAAGTTATAGATGTTGAGAAGGTTCGTATAGAAAACAAAGTAGTTTGTACAACTATTAAGATAGATAGATACAATTCAAATTAAGATGCATGACGATACTTAAGGACATTAATTAATATAAAGCATGTTATAGTGTTTAAAAAAATGATTTCTTTGGGTACACTTGACTCCAATGGATGCACATATAAAGCCAAAGGTGGAGTTATGAGAATCTCAAGTGGTGTTCTTGTTGTGATGAAATGACAAAAAATTAATTATTTTTATGTATTGCAAAGTACGTGTGCATTTGTTACATATGCAATTTGGGCATATGATCAAGAGAAGGATACCACTTTTGAGCAAACAAGGTTTGCTTGATCGACAAAAAATGGGAGTTGGATTTTTATGTATTTGGAAAATTATGCATGGTTAAATTTAGTACAACCATTCACAAGACTAAAGGTAATTTTGATTACATCCATTAAGATCTTAAGGTCCTTCTTAATTAGTATCACATGGTGTTAGGGAATATATGTTGACCTTCATTGATGGTTGTTCTAAAAAAGTTTTAAGTATATATCTTAAAACATAAAAATGATGTCTTTGGGAAGTTTGAATAATAGAAAACTATAATTTAAAAGTAAACAAGAAACAAATTACATGTTTCAAATCCAACAATGACAAGAAATTCCATAGGAAATATTACAATTATTTTTGTAAGAGCGAAGGCATTGTGAGATGCCACAGATTAAGCATACTCCAAAATATAATAGTATTCTAGAACAAATGAATAGAACCTGATTAGAAAAAGTATGATGTATGCTTTCAAATGTAGGATTGTCAAAAGAATTTTAAATTGTAATAGTCAATTTAATTTGTTATTTTGTGAAAATATATTTTTTGATTTCTATTAGTTAAAGGACTTTTTAAAAGGTAAGTCCAGTTCCTTTGCCAATAATACAAATTTAAGAATGTTTTTGTTTTTTTGTTCATACTAATGTGAATGAAGATACAATGAAACATTATAAAATAATATTGTTGAAACACATAAATAAATAAATTATTACCTTAACAAGGTTATTAATTTATCAATAAGAACTTTTTAAAAGGTAAGATCCGGTTCCCTTGCTAATAATACAAATTTAAGCATATTTTTGTTTTTTTGTTCATACTATTGTGAATGAAGATACAACGAAACATTATAAAATAATATTGTTGAAACAAATAAATAAATTATTACCTTAACAAGGTTATTAATTTATCAATAAATGAATATTTCTTTATTTATAAAAAAAATATGATGTCTCTATCATATAGTACTAATTCATAAATCACTTATAAATCTAAAAATAATAAATATGATAAAAAATTAATGCTTAGAAACTTCAAAAAGTTATGCTTTTATATATAAACATACACGGTGTTTAACAAGTTTATTAATTTATAAAACATTCATTTATCATTGTTTTATTATAAGTTGAAACCAAAGGTAAGGTATACGTAGATTATATAAAAAATTATAAGTTATGGTGTTCATATTTATAACATTCCAAATTTTTTATTAGTAAAAATGTAATCTTTGATGAGTCTAATCCTTAGTAGCAAGAAAGAGCAATTTAGTAAAGAAAAAAAAACGACTTTGGTGTCATGATTGAGATGGTCATATGACCTTTGGTGACTACCGAATTTGTTCTTGTTATATTTGAAGACCTCTTATAGGCATAAAGCAAAGTGACAAAAGAAATTTTAAGTTTATTTGAATTTTGGAAATTTGTGTCATGATTGAGATTGTCATCAAGTCTCTTTAGTTCTCTTTTTAAGCATTTTTTTTCCTTCATTGTAAAAGAAATATTTGAATAAAATATTTTATTCTAAAAATAGGTATTTTTCATAATTGACAAGGAAAAATATTAAAAATAAAAATAAAATTAACTCTTTTCTTTTTTAATGTGATCGGGGCTTTGGAATTGATAGTTCAAGAATTGTAATATCTTCGATAACACTGTGGATGTTCTTTATCTTTACTTTGCCCATAAATATGGACGACTTTACAGCTTGTCCTTTGAACAGAAATATTCGTTAATCAAAGCCCTTGGAAGAATGCCACATTTCATTTTTAGTCATGATTTTGGCTTTTGCTTTTTAATTATGCCTTAAACAATAATGCTTACGAGGGGGAGAAGGGGCTATGACTAGTCTTAGTGGGCGCAGAGTCCAAGGAGTGACTCTAAGGTTTCTTTGGTTAAAAAACTGCCCATCTCTGGAACACATGTAATAGCCTTATGATTCTACCGCCTGAATTCTTCCATCTGTGCTCGAACTGTTGTGAAATTGTGACAAGGTGATGTCCTCAGATTAATTGGTTTCATCATCATTCCAGGAATATTCCGAACTCTTGCAAAGCTGGATGACATTGATTTAGCTTTCACCACTATTGTAGGGCCCAACCCGCCAATGTCACTATCATGAATTATTATTATATCTCAAATAATTTAGGAGATGTGAAAGCTTTATAGACCTTCATTCATCAGTCATTCTTAATCAATTTCTGTCCTGGGAGAGAGGACCAAATAATTGAGCCCTGACGACATTAGGCTAATGTGGATGCTTAAGTCATTGCGAAATTTCGATCTTATGTCACTGTGTCTCCTCTTTTGATCTGGGTGTGTGTCACTCATGCACTCACCTGCCTTTCTTTTTCAAGTTTTCCAACGAATCGAGCGATTCTCATCATGAACAGTAAAAGCTACAGAATACTGTCATGCATGCTGGAGTAATTTACTGATTTCAAGCTCAATGTTTGCCTTTGCTACACTGTCCCACACAAACCCTGACTCTGTCCTTTTAATACTTTCTTTCTTTTTCAGTCACAATCCCTTTTCTTATTCTACAGTGGGTCTCTGCACTTGTCCATCTCCTGGGGATGAATAATCCTAAATAATTTTGTTCTAAAATTTTTAATTTATTTTTGTGAAAATTAGTTTTTGAAAATTATTTAATAAAATAAAAGTTTACAAAGCTGGATGACATTGATTTAGGTTTCACCACTATTGTAGAGCCCAACCCACCAATGTCACTATCATGTATTATTATTATATCTCAAATAATTTAGGAAATGTGAAAGCTTTATAGACCTTCATTCATCAGTCATTCTTAATCAATTCTGTCCTGGGAGAGAGGACCAAATAATTGAGCCCTGACGACATTAGGCTAAAAGCTTAAGTCATTGCGAAATTTCGATCTTATGTCACTGTGTTTCCTCTTTTGACCTGGGTGTTTGTCACTCATGCACTCACCTGCCTTTCCAATTTTTGACAAGAGTACGGTATTTTAGAGAAATAATTTTTAAATTAGTGTAGTGAAAAAAATAATTTTAAATCTATCATAGTTTTTATTAAGTAAGAAAAAAAAATTATCGTTATTTTTTAAAAAAATCATCGATTTCTAAAATTCTTTTAAGAAAAATTTACAGAGACGATTTCTTATAAAAAAAAATTTTAAGGAGAAATTACGTATTTAAAAAATGATTTCTTAAAAGAAAAAAAAAAAGAGGTCATATATTTTAAAAAAAGAAAAATCGTCTCTTCAATAAATTTTTCATTTCTATTTTTTAATAATATTATTATTATAAATGTATTATAAAATTAATTAATTTTACTTATTAAATTTAATATGTGTAAAAATAAGTATAATTATCAATAATAATATTTATAAAAATATAAATTAGATATTGATTTAAAAAATATTTTAGTATTTATCTCTTATTTTTTTCTTTAAATTAATTCAATTAATTATTAATTATTAATTTATTTAAATTAATTTTAAAGCTTGTCTAATAAATTTAATTTAAAAATTAAACAAAAAAATTATTTATTTTATAAATAATTATTTAATAAATTTGTTTTTTATAAACTCAATTTTCACTTAAAATTGACAATAGATTTTTTTTTTAATCCGAAAGTAAAAGAAACAAAAAATAAAAGATAAAATATTATTTATCTTATAAATAAAATAAAATTAACTTTTACTTATAGTTATAATTAATTAAAAAAAATTAAAGATAAAATTAGAGATAAATACCAAAATATTTTTAAAATTAATATCTAATTTATATTTTTATAAATATTATTGTTTATAATTATAATTATTTTTATATATTGAATTTAGTAAACAAAATTAATTGATTTTATAATACATATATTTATAATAATTATATCTAATAATATTATTATTATTAAAAAATAGAAATGGGAAGTGAAGAGACTATTTCTTTCATTTTTACTTTTTATTTTCTTTTTTTTATTTCTCCCCTCATTTTTAATAAATCTTTTTTTTTTATATAAATTATCTTTTTAATAGATGATT
Source organism: Vitis riparia (assembly GCF_004353265.1). Classification (NCBI taxonomy): domain Eukaryota; kingdom Viridiplantae; phylum Streptophyta; class Magnoliopsida; order Vitales; family Vitaceae; genus Vitis; species Vitis riparia. The sequence goes on along the minus strand of NC_048448.1, from coordinate 8,409,493 downwards.
TTCCCTTTTTTTTCTTCTAATAAATCGTTTCTTAAAAAGAGGATTTTTATATAATTTTTTTAAATGGAGAAATTAAGAGACCATTTTTTCCTTTTTTTTTTTCTAAAAATCGTATCTTGACGATTTTAGCTTATAAATTTTTTTTAAATGAATTTTAGAAATCGTGTATTGAAAATATAATTTTAAAATGAAATAATAATTTTTATTTTTCTCTTTCCTATTTAACAAAAATTAAGGTAGAGTTAGAAATATTTTTTCCATCACGGTAATTTAGGAATTAATTTTTTAAACTACCGTTTTCTTATAAAAAAAAAATCCCTCGGCCTTTCTTTTTCAAGTTTTTAAACTAATCGAGCGATTCTCACCATGAACAGTAAAAGCTACGGAATACTGTCATGCATGCTGGAGTAAAAGCTTTTGCTACACTGTCCCACACAAAACCTGCCCCTGTCCTTTCAATACTTTTCTTTCTTTTTCAGTCACAATCCCTTTTCTTATTATTCTACAGAGGATCTCTGCACTTTTACAAAGACTGGGACTTGTCTAATCCTAAATAATTTTGTTCTAAAATTTTTAATTTATTTTTGTGAAAATCAGTTTTTAAAAATTATTTTATAATATTTAATAAAATAAAAGTTTGTTAGAAAATTGAAAATATTTGAAATCTTTTTTTCTATATTTTTAAATATATTCGAAAAATAATTTTTTATTATAAAGAACAAAAAATAATTATCAAATGGAGGAATGGTTTGTAAATGGCACATTACAAAAGGGAATCAAAATAAAAGGTAAAGTCAGGGAGTAGTTGGGTGGGTGGAATAACTGTTTCTGGCTTCTGGTCACCTCCTTTTTCTTTTTTCTTTTCTGATGCCAACGCTTTACCTAATCGCAAAATGAATTGATAACTTGTTTTGTTTGATGAATTTTTAGACTAAATGATTACAAAATCCTGTGTCTCAAATCGAATCGATTATTCAATCATTTTCTTCTCTCTCATCTTGTTACAAATTTTCTTATCTAATATGGCAAGTCAGTTATATTCTTATTGCCACTACTTTTTTTATTTGTCGGAAAATATTAATAATTTACTTTCTTTTCCATCACAAACAATTAGTATCACTTGAAGATCGTGCTTTTTCTTATTTGGACTATCCTCCACATTCAGAATCCCAGCTTTACAAAAGATGAGATGATGGTCATAATTCATATTTGGTTTCTCAAAAATTTAAAGGGAAAATATGATTTAAAAAATGGAGAAAAAAAATTAAAGAAATAAATGGGATAAAAAGTTTCTAATACTACATAAAATATGAGCTCCTCTTTAACATTGTAGACATATTTTAAAGCAACGAGAATCATTTTGAGTTTAAAATGGATAATATTTACATGATCTGGTATAGATCGTCATAAATGATATCAAAGTCAATTTTCATTCTTCATACGAGGTTTGTTTGGTCATGTGAGAGGCAATCCTATATGATATAACGAGGATGTGGTTTTTGTATGGATAGTAATTGTGATTTCTCATATCAAATAAGGGAGAAAATTTCTAATAATATATAAATATAAGTTTTTCTCAACTTTAGAGACGAGTTTTAAAGCATGAAGATCTCTTTAAACTTAAATTGGATAATATTTACATAATTGAATGCAGGTAGTTACAAATAACATTAGAATCAATTCTCAACCATGATATGAAAGTTTGTTTGACTTCGTGAAGGGTATTTATCGGTTTAGTCTTATAATCCTATGAGACATAATGAATACATTTTATCTTTATAACATTATATAAGTATAATCTATTTTTAATCTTACACATGTATTTTATTGGGTCCCATAAGAACTTCTTTGAATTCAAAATGAAAAATATTTAGTGTATAACTAAAAATTATATAATTTATAATTTTTTAATTAATTTAAATTATATTTGATTTTCTTTTATACTCTTTTATAAACAAATCAAACACGTAAAAATTATTTTTTTTCTAACTTTTTATATTTTCCTCCATGCTTTTCGCTTTTAGGAACCAAGCATAATGGAATTCTCCCCACCAAGGATAAGTTAAAGCCCCATAACTCTATCTTTGTTTCCTCTTTTGCTCTCACATCTTATCCATTTTATTTGTTACCTCATCCACTCATCGTGGAAATTTAAAATTACCCATTTTCTGTCACTTCAAAGATAAATTATGTTTTATTTTAATGATGGATAAAAAAATTATTAATTATTACAAGTAATAAAGGGTGTTTACTAATAAACAAATAAATAATTGTTATATTCTATAAAATATGTAATAAAATAAAAATTATCACATGAAAACAACTTTTGAACTTAATTATAGTCTAAGAGGAAGACAAATTATCTTCAAATTATCCAAACATGCCTTCGAAAAAAAAGGAATTGTTTTGGAAATTTTATTGTACACCTCCTACATGAATATATGCTTCCAATTTTACTACTCAACCAATTAAAAATTAACAAAAGTGTAAAAAAATTGAAATTATTTTGGAAAATAGTCTAAAAAATGTTATATTTTAAATTATTTCAATTTTTCTAATTTTCTATTTTATTATAATCGTTGTATGTATTTTAGAACAAAAAAAAAAGCTTAAATTTATTTATTTATTTATTTTCAAAAACATATTTTGGAGACAATTATTTTGCAAGAACAAGATCAAACATGTCCAAATGTTTTCAACAATTTTTTTTTTTATCAAAATTTTTCTTAAATTTGTTTTATCAAACGCATTTTTAGAGCAAAACTTAAAAAGCCCAACATTTTTAATACTTTTTTTACAGTATGTATCATTGATTTGAATCTAAAACCAGGCCAAGTTTTTGGAGACCTAAAGCGAAGCCCAAAGGAAACTCAAGATGGGCCTAAATTATAGGCCGAGCTTAAGTCCACGCAACTCAGTGGGAGTTTGGGACTAGGACAGCAATGGATTGGATTTGCTTTACTAGATCCAATAAAATTCAGCCTACAACTTGGAGAGGTTAGATTTGGTTGATTACTAATTTTAAATTCAATTAAAACATATTTAATTCGAACCCAATTCAACCGAACTTAAGTCAACCCAATCTCATATTTTCAAACTCGAGTTGGGTGTAGATTAGACTTAAATTGATCGAGATTGATCAAATTATAAGGTTTGAATTTGGTTGAACAAACTCATATTAGGTTTTTGAAATTTTTTTCTATATTCTTATACCAAAATTTAAACCATAAATGGGATAATATTTTAAAATAATAAGAAAAAACCTATTGTACATTTCTAGAAAGCATAAAATAGTATATGATATAATTAAAATAATATATATATTTTTTACAAATTTAAAGAATAAAATAAAATAATATAAATTAAAAAATATTAAATTTGGATTTACACTCCAATTATTCAAAATTTAACTTGAATTCAAGCTCAAATGAATTTGAATTAAAATTATTAGCCAAACTTTCTAAACGTGAGATTGGATCAAGCCAGCCCCACAAGTTGAATATATGGAACACTGGGTAAGATATTCAAATTTCCATAGCAAAAATCACTTTGAGCATTAAAAATAATTAATTAATTTAATGATACCAAACAAAAAGGATGCTATAAAATTTTATTTTTGTCTATTTTTTTTTGGTTGTATTAATTTTTTTTAAAAATAGAAGAATTTTAATTTTATTCTATTTCTTGCACCCTATACTCTTTTAAGTTAGGAATCTTAAGAAAAGAAAAGAAAAATTAAAATAAAGCAGTGGTGGCGTCGCATGAATACAACAACCCTAAAGTTTATGGATCCTCCCTCACATTGTCCCTATTTGCCAAGGAGGATAGAAGATGGGGTGTTAAAATTGATGATAGAGAGAACAAAGGACAAATGAACCCAGTGTCGTCATGTCTTAATGCCCATTTTTAAGGGTAAGATGGTTATTTCATGCCTCCAAGTACAAAGACGCACCACATTTTAGTTGTGATTCTAGATATCCCGTCAACCAAGTAATATGCATCTTAAACGTGTAACCACATTCCCAAGTGTAAAATCGATAAGTTTTTGAAGTTGACAAAATTTGGAATTTCAAATCAACCTTTTGTGTGACAAACGCAACCTAACGGATTCACAATTCATAAGCACATTTCAAGGGAAGACGCAAATATAACCCAACTGATTGAGATGGACGCCAACCAGGATGTCAAATGGACAGCCTACTTGAAAATGACGCACACGTTCAATCAAAGCGTGGGTCTCTGTCCCTGAAAAATGTCAAAGTTCAATGGTCTCGGAAGGGTTTTACAATAATTTTCTGTTCACAGCTATGACCAAGATTGCAGTGCGGAAAAGGTAATAGATTGCTTCCAAGGCAATTTAAGCTGGTGCATAGGTTGGAGTAATAGGAACGGCAGAGGGACAAAAATGACATAAGGATTGACAGGTCAATCAAGTATGAAACGATGGGAATAAGGCAAAGAATCCATAATTTTAAAATAGAATAATGAGCGCATTTGACTAAACAAAGCCCATTTATTTTCCACTTACCGGCGCATGCTTAACTTTGGTAATAAGATGTGATGCATGACCCCAGAAAAGGTGGAGTGCAAGCGTTGGCACCTCTTCCTTTTTTTCAAAACAAAATTCTAAATCAAGCAAGTGGGCATCACTTAAAATAATCACCACCACCACCACCACCCATTTTGACTTTGCTTTGTATTCCTCATACCTCAACCCGCATGAGTTAGTGATGGGCTTCACGAGTGTCTCAAACCAACATCCCCAGATTCGAATCGAACCATGATCACAACTTGCATCCAGTGTGGACAACTGAATGAGATATGAATTGAACACAAGCTGACAAGTGACAACCAACCTTACCCTAAAGTCCAACCCTCTCTCCAGCGCTCATGAGTCATTAGTCAACCGTCCCATACACGACACCTCCTCATTAAACAATTACACAGATTCCCACCACCCATTGACTGCTCCCCTATATCTACATTTTCTTTCCTATAAACAACAGCTTCAGTGGGAATTGGAACAAGTTCAAGTGGGCATCCTGGCAAGGACGGTCACCACAATGAATTGAATCAATTTCTAATTAAAAAAAAAAAAATATATATATATATATATATATATATATATATATGGAATATGAGAAAAGAGAAAAGAGGTCACGCACTACTTTTATGATTCAAACCCCCACCAAATCCACAATCTTCTCTCTTTTCTATTTCTATTCTTTTTTTCGTAAACACAACTAAAAGATTTTCAAGAAAAAAAAAAAAAAAAAGATAAGGAATTTATGTACTGTATAGGTGGCTAACATAGACACTCATCCTCTTTGGATATTTTGACTATTGAGCATCACTGCTTCTTGATCCTCTGTTTCTTGTCTCTTCACTGGACGATATTCACCATTGGGTGATAGCCACTAGGGATTAGGATGATTCGAGAACGAGAGCTGCAGTAGCGTCCGTAATTGATTGAGAGTGGTTGTGATCGCCTTCATAGGTGACAATCAGCACCGTCGGATCGTCGAGAGCCCGTTCCACGTGTTTGCGTGCGGGGCACCCTCTCACGCTACTGCACTTGTAATATCCCCTGCTTACACGAATTCCCAAAAAAATATGTTCAGACTCAGCATACGATTTGACCGGGTTAGTAAACGAGTCAAAAACCGGGTGAAGAAACCATACGCAATAGGAAAAGAGGCTGTGATTGAGGGTGTGCAGTCCAAACAACACATACCTTGGATGCGGAGAACCTTTGATAGGTTTCTGACCATACTTTCTCCAAGAAAAATCATCCGGTGGAATATCAGCCATCTTGGTGCTTATTGCAGGAACTCTGACCACTCTCTTCACTCTCAATTTCCTGTTCAATCAACAACATAATCCAATTAAAATCAATTCCGTCACTGCTTAAACGAAAATATGCAAACTTTAAGAGTGTTGACGATGAGGACCAACCTTTTCTTAGAACAATGACACCGCCCAAAAGATGATCCGCACTTGGCACCTGCGTCGTCCATTGAACTGCACTTTCTCTTCAATGAAGACGAGGAAAGAGGAGGCCGACCCGCAGATGAAACCTGTGATAGATTCGAAATATGAAACCCAGACGATAAAGACGGTTGGACGCTTTCGGTGTCTCCCGTTAAAGATGATATGAAAGAGTTGGGAGCAGAGACTGAATGAGAAGTTGTGAAATTGATTGTAGTCATAGATTCCTTCTTCTCTATGGCTACCTTCTTGGGCAACATTAGATTGGGGCTATGGTGATGGTGATGGTGGTGAGGTTGGTGGTTATGAGGGAGAGGAGGGAGACGATGAACAGGCGTTGGACAATAAATCTTAGAAACAGAGGTTTGTTTATCCTCAGCCGGCTGGTGATGGCTAACAGGAACTGGGGTGTCGGTATCTTGGGGCGGCTGTTGAGGAGGCACCAAAGGAGCCCTTCTGAAGCGAGCGTGACCAGTTCTTGTTCGATCCAGCAACGAAATAACCCTCTTGAACTTGGTGACGGCCATGTCCGCAACGGCCGTGCAATCAATATCAATTTCCAGAGGGGTTGTGGTCTGCTTCTGTTGCTGGCATTGAGATAGCAACTTTACAAGCTTCTCAACGCTCTGGATCCCAGCAGACGCAGCTTCCTGGAGAGCATTATCTTCCATTTTTGCTGCAAAGCTATCGTTGGCGTACCCCATCATCAGCTCCACTGCCATGTCTGAAAGAGTATCAAACGACCACAGCGGGCACAAGACCCCAACCCCGGATCCCGCTATTATAGAAGAGATTAGACAGATGTTGCAGAAGACAAAGAAGGAGAAGATGATTGATGAGGGAAAAGCAAATGTTGAAAAGAAGCTCAAGAAGATAAAAAGGGTTTGGAGTCAAAGTGATGCCCTAGCAACGCAAGGCATCGGATGACTGACCTGTCGCTGCTGTCCGTCTGCCGTCAAACCCAATATCGAATGACATCCTTCCACGTGGCCAATTATGCTGCCCTTTGACCTGCCCTCTTTATTGTCGGGCCCGTTATTGAGAGGAACCCGTTGGAGACCGTGTGAAATAATGGGGGTGCGAGATAAGGTCAAAAGCTTCTTCAAATGCCCGTTGGATTCAAGACCCTCTAAAGTCGCAAGTGTTTAGTTGTATCCAGTGAGGTAGAGTTGACCTTAACACCATTCAATCCCTCCAAAATCTCTATCTAATAAAGTAACCACAAAACAAAAAAGTTAACGCTCCAATCTCTTACCCACTCGTTATCACTTAATTAACAACATTTAAGAAAATGACAGGAAACCCAACTTTAGACTTTCTTTTCCTCTTTTTTTTTCTTTGGTTTTTATGTAATTATGAAAAGGTAAAACTTAAACAAAAAGTAAAAGACGGGGAAAAGAAAAGGAAGGAGAGGACTTTAACTGCGTTGAAAAAGACAAAAAGAAAAAAATCAACGAAAGAGCAGGAAGGGTAAACCCTGGGATTCTGGGAGGAGGAGGCGAATGTGGGGCCCCGGAGGCTCCTCTTTTACCAAATATCCGATGCCGCAGCGTCAAAGCACCAACTCCACAAGTCACATGGGATTCTTTCATCCATGATATGGTTTTCTTCTCTCCCAAGCCTCAAACCTACTTTTAAAACTGAATCCCTGAGCCTCGTGATGCACCCTGGGTCTAGTTGGATTTTGCACAATGGGGACTGATTGTAAATTTGTAATATATTTGGAAAATGGAGACTTGATGGGCAAATTTAGTAGTCAAATGATGAAGAATTTAATATACACAATTGTGGGGGCTGATGCTTTATACAGCCAAGCCGGCATCTTAAAACTGGTATCGCTTGTCCGTATACGATATTGGAGAATGCGCCCCATCATGATATTATTATTTTAAAGAAAATTTTAAATTGATAATAGAAATGACATTCTTTCAACTTATGACTTATGAAGCGGTGTACGCAATTATAATCACTGATTTCCTGCCCTTTATTTGTTGACTTTAGAGATTTCCTTGTCTGGAATCCCTTGAATGGTGGGTTTGGCTCCTCCCATCCTCTCTTCTTTCTTTGTCCAACTGTTTTCCTTTATGGTTTCTTGGCGTTGAGATTTGTTGCTCAAAATCCCCGACTGCAATTTAAATCAAATAAATCATTTTTTATTAATTAAAAAAAATCTCTCTCATTTTCTTTTTTTTTCTTTTTTTTTTTAGAATTATAGAATCTATTTAATAACTTTTTCAAAAACAGTTTTTTTAAAAAATATTTATAATTTTTTTTGAAAATATTTAAAGTTAATTTTTATTTTTAAAAGTATTATAAAATTATTTTTAAAAATATTTCTCAAACATTTATTAATGATTATCAAAAACTATTTTAAAAATCATTAATAATCAAACATGCCTTTATATACATTCTAGATAACAATCATCAAACATAATCACAACTCATAAGATCCTTTACCTATTCTTGGCGGGATGGGCTATTCTAATTTTGAATTTTTTTTATCAGAAAAAATAAAACGAAGCATAATATGCTCATCAAACTAAAGAACTAAACAAGCCCATCAAAATTGGGCTTTATTGCCAGCACAATTAATTGGGCCCTTATTGGGCCATGACAGTTTTAGACTCAATTACTCGGACAACTTGGGCATGCTCCGTATCGTATGTACATAAATCTACAAGCATAAGGCCCGTTCAGTACTCAATACAAGAATCTCATATATTTAAAAGCTATTATAACAAGCAAATAAGAATATTTTTACAAAAATAACTTTTGAAAAGTAATCGCATACTGCAATCAAATCAAGTGATCTTATTTTAAAATCATCTTTTGTTTGATTTAACTTGAAAATGATTCTTAGGTGCCAAGACTCACATTTTCTAATCTTGGGTGATTTGTTTTCGGTATTAATATATTGTCTTGATAATTATTCCATGTAGTTTTTTTTAATCACGGAAAGTGTGTAATTAAAAGAAGATCTAGAAAAAGAGGCTCTTGATTTATTCTCTTGATCCTTAGATAATCAAAAATGATTCTTGATTTTTACAATCATAGAGGATGCTCATTTCCTCATTGTAATTATTTTTATTTAATTAGGAAAAAAACGTACTGCTCCAAAATTTAAATGACTTGCATACCTGGTATTCCTGTCCAGTTCAAATGGATCGCAAAATAAAATAAAAATAAGAAAGTTGGGCATCCTTCAGAGTGGGCCTGACTCGCTTGGAATGGGTCTGAATGATTCTGACTGGGTGGCCCCAATCATAATGCGGTTGGACTGGCCTAATCATCATGAAACTGGGCCGATCCAACTGGCACAGCATTTTATCATTACGAATCAGCAAACAAATACTTGACAGGCGATTCTGAAAATCAATAAAATTTCATTGTATTTTAGCGTCATACATTAACCACAAATTTTGTATGAAGGCGGTACGCAAATAAACGTGGACACTCGTACAGTTGTAAATGGTCTGAAAATCGTGGGGGAATTAAAAAAATTTGACAGGAAAAGAAATCATATCTAAGGTTGAAAACATGCGGAGAACAGGTCAATTTTTAACATTAAAAAACGTCGTACAACCTCATTTCTTCTATTCTAAAATGACTGGGCAGTGGGCAGGGGGCAGTCGGCAGTCCCACAAGAATACGATAAACGTTTGATATTACACAAAAAATAAAATCTATGATTCAAAAACAAAGTCAATAGAGAATTCAGAAGCTGGAAAAAGATGATAAGACGTACTTTTAACGTCTATAACAAGCATGAAAGGCGTGATTCGTGAAGCATGTTTGTTAGTATTGACTATTGCCTAACCCCTAAACTCCAAATTAGCCCCACACATTTTGTCCACCCACTATTCAAGGGCATGCAAAATTTTGAAACCTTAACATGGAGGAAAACTTTCGTAGAAATTGATTGGGTGATTTAAGGATATCATATTTTGCCAAATTTGTTTTTGAAAACGTTTCCATGATTACTTCAAATACAACAAAATATATTGCATTTTGGAATGGATCGAATCATAGCTTGTTCAGAGTCTAGTGTATGGACAGGAAGTAGAATCTTTGAAATGTAATGAATGTCATACTCTGTTTATCTTTTATTAAAATGTCGTATTACTCGAATGATGGTAGAATGAGTTGTCGAAGCGTTTTACTGATATCCTTTGTAGAAAAAGTGGTTGAGGAAGAAATAATGGGAAGGCTCACGTGAATCCACCCATTCGGCAGCATCGCAACATCTGACCCGCACACGCAATACAGAAGACAAGAAATCGCACCGGCCCATGCGCTTAGCCCTGGGCTCCAGCTCCTCTGATGAACCAAAAGTGGGTCCATTGTTTGCAGGGAATGGCGAAGGGTAATGCAATTTCATGAAAATAAAAGCAACAAGTGAAGGCGTGGTGGCCCCATCTCCCATACCCACACTAAAGAATACACCTTCGAACTTACCAGTGATATGGGAATTGCATGTGCTGCTCTGTCTTCAAATTTAATAACAACGATGACTGGGGGCCTGGGGCTGCCCATCACCAACCGTTTCCAATGTCCAGTTACGGTTAATCGCCTCTCTGGGGCCCGATCTCCCACGCATGGCGGCTCTTCACGTGGGGACGTCACCCGGATTCCCTCTCTTTTTAGGAGATTCAATCTGGGTTTTCTCGAGTGTCTAATTCTGAAACATCAAACCAGTGCCACTGCCAACGTCACCTGCACACACGGATTTTTTATGATAGTACGGTGATTTTAAAAAGTAATTTTGAGTGGAACAAATAATTTTAAATCAACATAATTTTTATCAAATAAGAAAAATAAAAATAAAAATAAAAATCTTTATTTTTTAAAATAAATTTATAAACTAAAATCATCTTCTAAAGATAAAAGGAAAAAACAAAAACAAAAAGAGGACTAAAAAAAAAAAAAAAAAAGGAGAAATGGTCTGACGATTTCTTAAAGAAAAATTAAAAAAATAAGAAGAAATCTTCCTAACAATATTAAAAGAATAAAAATATTAAAGATTAATATTTTTAATTTTAAAACTTATATAATAAAATTAATTTTAAAATTAAAATAAAACAAAATTATTTATTAAGTAATTATTTAATAAATTTGTTTTTTATAAACTCATTTTTCACATAAAATTGGTGATAGATTTTTTTTAATCCCAAAATGAAATAAACAAAAATTAATAGATAATAATATTATCTTATAAATAAAAAATAATATAAAAATAAATTAATTTTATTAGTTATAATTAATTGAATTAATTTAAAGATAAGATTAAAGATAAAGAATAAAATATTTTTTAAATCAATATCTAATTTAATATAAAATAGTATTTTTAAATATCAAATGTTAAACATAATTTTTATTTTTATAAATATTATTGTATATATATAAATATATTAAATTTAATAAATAAAATTAATTGGTTTCATAATACATATATTTATAATAATTTTATTATTATATAAATATATTATTAATTAAAATACTTTTAGGAAATAGAAAAATAAATTTTTAAAAATGTTTTTTTTTAATGGAGAAATCATCTCCTTGAGAGACAATTTTAGTCTATAAATTTATTTTTTTAATAAAATTAAAAATCGTATTTTAAAAAAATGATAGTTTTTTTAAATAAATCCTCTTTTAAATAAACAATTTTAAAAGGAAATAAATATTTTTATTTTCTATTTTACAAAAATTACAATAGATTTAGAATTATTTTTATCATTACGATAATTTAGGAATTATTTTTTTAAGCTACCTTACTTTTTTAAAAATCTCTACCTTCTGTTCATCTTATTTTTATTACATGAATTTGCGGACAGAAACTTCAAAATTTAAAAATTAAAACCCTATGTTTAGGGTAACTTTATTTTAATTAAAGGGAATGAATGGATCGCAATAGAAGCGAGAGCTTCTATTCCCTCGGGCAGGGAGCCAATAACTAATTCGCTAGCTTAGAATGGAAGATTTTGACAAATAATGAAGAGATTTTATTATAATTAATTTCATTAAATTTTCTTAAAATTTTGTTTAAATTGACTTAGCTATACTACATTTAAAATTTTATCAAATATCTTATTTATCATTCTCACTTGATATTTTCATTCATCTTTTCTTTAACAAAATTTTATAAAAATAAACCCATAGTTTGTAAACTGTTTTTAAAAATATTTTTTGAAATCCTTTAATAAATTTTAAATAAAAAATATTTTTTAAGAATTTATATAAAAAATAGATTACTATTTTTTTATATTTTTTATAGTATTTTAATTGAGAATATAATAAATGCTTTAAAAAATATAAGAAAATTTTCTTTATATATATATATATATATTTAAACTGTTAAATAGAATTTTTTTTAAAAGAAACATCATTTGAAAAAACTTATTATCAAAAATTGTCTTTTTGAAAATTGTTTTCAAAAAGTTCATTGAATATTTTTTTCTAGCATTCAAAAGTTAAGGTGGTTTGATAACACTTTTTTAAAATAATTTTTTATTCTTTAAAATAAATAAATAAAAACGTTTTTTAATTCAAAAGACACATTTAACAAACTTTTGAATGCTAGAATGATTATTTATTAATTTTGTTCAGAAAACGCTCCCCCTTTAAAATAAAAATTAAGGTAGAACACTTATTTATTTATTTTTTCATAGAATGAATGACAATTTTTAATTTTAAATATATATATATATATTTTCAATCAACTTCATTAATGATGGCTTTTATTTTTAATCAATTCATTTCACATCAGCGTCACCTAACCACAACAAATAAAAAAAGAGTAAGAGTGAAGCTATTGAATTTCTCAGTAAACGTTAGAGTTGCAGTTGGTGGCATGGGAAATGAGAGGGACTGAAATTGTCAAGATAGGCGATCAGGCTCTTTCCCGACCCTATATCAGGCGGAATCGTGTTCATGTGGCCTACCTTTTAATATGGATGAGAAGTGTTTTGGGAAGATGGGAAAGCTGGGAGGGAGAGACGAGAGAGCAGTATAATTCTTATATAAAATATACGAAAGTGATAAGAATTGTATGATCCTTGTTTAATCAAATGTTGTTTTCGCGATCGGAAGCCATCATCATTTTGTCCTCTTCTCCATTAATAATACACCAGAGGCTCATTGGGAACCCAACCTTTGGCCCACCATGTCTCATATTTCAATGCTCTGACTCCTTCATTAAGAATTTTTTTTTTCTCACCCTCAAATTTGTTGTACTTCAATCACCCACGGCTCAAGTGGGTAGCCCAAGACTTCCATCCCAACGCACATGTGGTTTTCAAGTCATTTTCAATTTTCTAAAACATTGATCTGTTTTTAAATATAAAAATATTTTTAACACATAATATCAAAATTTTGTTGCTAAAGTATTTCCGTTTTTTTTTTTAAATTAGAATTTAATACACTTTATACTGGTCAATGTATCCTATATTTTTTTTTAGATAATATTAATTTGATAGTAAATTTAACTTTATTATTTAATAAGTTATGTAAAATACATGATATTTTCGTTCGTTAAATTAAATTAACACCATTCAATAAATATAGCATGATATTATAATATTGATTTTTAAAAAATTTAGAAAGTAATTTGTTTAATTTTAAATTTGAGGATGTAATTTTAAAAACACGCAATAAATAAGATAAAATATATTAAATCCAAAAATCAAATATTAGATAAAATCTTTAAAAAAAAATTTACAAATTTATAAAATTATTTATAATATTTCTTAGATAAATATTTAATAAATGAATATCCAAAAAATATTTTTAAAGAAAAAATTTTCACTAAAAATGAATAAATATTATCGTACATATTCTTAATGATATTATTTTCATTTTTTTAAACTTAAGCGTTTTATTAAATTATATGCAAGGAATTGAGAGATGAAACGTGATAACAAGTCTCACCTCAAACGAGACCGATGGGTTAGCAATTAAGTTCTTTGTATTTGCCCGCCCCTGTATAGTGGTCGCCCCTCTGATTGTGACATAGACGTCCAACGAGTGAGTACGGCAAGTGGGCGTGTGGGGGCAGAGCCTCATGGTAGCCTCACGGTATCGAAACTTTCTGAAAAGTCAGTTTTGATTCTTTTTACACTGTCCCCCCCCTTCACTTTGATCGGCTATCATGGAGTAGTATCATCATAAATGGATCCTTATGGGATATTAATTAACATAATACCTACACATAAAATATAATTATCATGTATTTAAATGCTAATTATACCCATTATAGTTTACTGTCCATATCAAATTAATGTAAAAAGGTTAGCTAAGTAAATGTACATGAATATTGATAGAGCAAATAAAGTAATGTGTATAAAGGTATCCTTTTCTGTATGCCTTGGCTTTTTGAAAAATTTAAAATGCACGTGATTTTAGATTATTTTTTTTTAATTATTGATATAAAAGACTATTTGAGTTTTTAAAGAAAAATTTATATTACTCCTTATAGGTCAAGCTAATATCCAAACTTAGCATTGTGTTTTGAATATGTTGCTGACAGGATTACTTTTCGTCCCATTATTAGCAGAGCTGTTAAAAAATATTAAATAGTAATGCTATGCTGCTACCTAAAAAATCTAACGCCAGCCATCAAGACAATTAATATCCCATTTTCTGTTTTTTTTTTTTCTTTTTTAACCAAGTCGTTATTAAATTTCATAAAAAATAAAATAAAATTAAAAAAATCATCAGTTGTGAGCTATGGACCATTCCCATTTCTCCGGCTCAACGAGACGAGCTCCATGGTGTCTAAGATTGGGTAATTTTGGTGGCATGCGGATATCTTATCAATTAGGTCCAAATACCAATCACAATTCACAAAAAAACAGAAATTTAAACGGAACTATTGGCAAATTCATTATTCAATAAATCGATAATTTCATTTTTCCGCGGGACCCGCCCTCCAAAATAAAGGAGAGTTGCAGTGTGTCAAACCGCCAGAGCAGGAATTGCATCGCAACGACGTGGCCAAACTGGATTCGGTGATAGAAGGAAAAAAAGACGGTAGGGGGAGATTAACCCAACGATCAAGGAAACTTGGGCTGACAATGACGGATTTACCCAAACGATTCCCACACTCACTTTCCTATTTCTGTGGGTTGGTCTGGACGTCTGGGGAGCTTTTCCTTCCCCCAATCATACCTCATCCACATGCGTCTCTGTTGGATTCTTCTCACTCTCAGCCTGCCCCTTTATTATTCTGTATTCTTAATTTCGATTTAATTATTTCCGTAATTGGTATTATTGTCGTCTAATTTTCCATTTATTTGCCTATATAACTCCCCGCGCCCTCCCCCACTCCTTTTCACAATACAGGAGTGATTCGGAGAGATGGGTTTGTGCAGATCATCCTCATCAATGGCCGTCTTTCTGTTCTTGCTGTTGGGGTTGGCGTCGGCGCACGACATGTCGATCATCGGCTACGACGAGACCCATGGAGACAAATCGAGTTGGAGGACGGATGAGGATGTGATGGTTGTGTACGAGGCCTGGCTTGCAAAGCACGGCAAATCGTACAACGCTTTGGGGGAGAAGGAGAGAAGGTTTCAGATCTTTAAGGACAACCTCAGGTTCATCGATGAACACAACGCCGAGAACCGGACCTATAAGGTTGGTTTGAACCGGTTTGCTGACTTGACAAATGAGGAGTACCGGTCTATGTATTTGGGTACAAGGACTGCTGCTAAGCGGAGGTCTTCCAACAAGATTAGCGATCGTTACGCTTTTCGTGTCGGCGATTCCTTGCCGGAGTCCGTTGATTGGAGAAAGAAAGGTGCTGTCGTTGAAGTCAAAGACCAAGGAAGTTGCGGTAAGTTATAGTCCTTATTCGTTTCTGAACTTTATTTATTTGCATGTATTTTTGTTGGATTTGATTCAATTATTATTGCCTTTTTTTCTTTGATTACAAATACTACTGTTGTTCCCTTTTCATTATCTTTTTCTTGGAGATGAAGGAAATTGGATTATGTATTACTCGACCATAATACCATCAGATCAGTCACAGCTTTACTGATATCTGTGACACCATACCCTTTTATTGCGAATTTCTCTGACGATAATCGTAAGTTTAGAATCTTCGATGTTGAAGGGCCCTTATCAGATGCCAAGGATTAGAAGTTGTAAGCCAGGAGATCATCAATCATGGAGAACCAATGGCATAGATTATAGAAGAGCAGACCCCTGTTTTAGAAAAATATTATTTCCCTTGGTTTCAGGGATTGGGAAGAATCTTGTGCGGTGTCAGGGTCAGAGGATTCTTCCCTCACCCGTTTCTCCATTAATGCGGATGATGTGTGTTTCACATAGCCCTTTTCTTTGAACAGATTCGTCGAACATATCTATCTATAAGAATATTCATTTCGGTGGGAGGACCCCACCAGTCAATATTGATGGACCCATAAAACCTGGCAGCTTTCGCAACCATGGGTTGGCTGGGATTAGCTCCTTCCCCGGATTTCACTATCCTTTCAATTAAATATATTTTAGAGATTTGCCCTTTAAATCTAATTTGATTTTTTCCTTCAATTAAATATATTTTATGGATTTACCCTTTAAATATGATGTATCACCATATTTGCTCTGGTCATGTGATGTCATGGCTGATCTGTGTTGGAATCCTTGAATAAAACTAGAACAATTGTTTGACCGGATCCTTCTAGCAAGTATCAGCTTCTAGGAGTAACTTTGTAAGGATATGAAATTGATGCCAACTATTTGATCAAACCCTTGTTACCGTAATTTAATGCGGGTAAATTGGTTTGTTTTCATACTTTATTCTGGAATGTTGTAGAAGCCTATTTCTTCTCAAAGTTCAAAACTAAAGTGATTAGATCATTTGCTGCTTGACCAAAAAAAAAAAGGGCTTCAACAGCTCAAATGTTTCTTTTGGGAAACCTGGAGCCTTAAGCATTTGTTGTACTTTCTATGTGGTTATGATGTATTAATCTAATAATTATTGTTATGAAATGAAGTTGCGGGAGCTGCTGGGCATTCTCTACAATTGCTGCTGTGGAAGGGATTAACAAGATTGTGACTGGTGGTCTGATATCACTATCAGAGCAGGAGCTGGTGGACTGTGATACATCATATAATGAAGGATGCAATGGGGGACTTATGGACTATGCCTTTGAGTTCATTATCAACAACGGAGGCATTGACTCTGAAGAAGATTACCCCTACAAAGCTTCCGATGGCAGATGTGACCAGTACAGGGTCGGTATTCATTCTTGAAATTTATACAATACCAAAGACAGGAAACAGGAAGAAATTTTTTCTGATTCTTTAGTAATTTTTTTGCAGAAAAATGCCAAGGTTGTTACAATCGATGGGTATGAAGATGTTCCTGAGAATGATGAGAAGTCACTTGAAAAGGCAGTGGCAAATCAACCAGTGAGCGTTGCCATTGAAGCAGGTGGCAGGGAATTCCAACTCTACCAATCGGTAAAGTTCTTTCTCTGGTTATATTATATTTTCTCCAAATGAGGCAAAGATCCTGTATCATTAAGCATAATATGTTACCAATCAAAAAAAAAATAAGCATAATATGTTATTGTAATGATATTTCTTTTGGAAGTTCCACTACAGTAGATTATGGTGTACGGATCCCAAATTTCTTTCTTCAATTGGTGACCCTCTGCATAGCTATCCCAGGATAAGTTGAATAATGATATAAAAGTTATACTGAGAACAGTTTCTTCCATGTGATCCTGTTGTACCATGAAATAGTTGCCTTTCTAACTTGGTTCTTTTTATTTGTTTCCCAATCTCTTCAAATCGGGTATATTTACTGGAAGATGTGGGACAGCACTGGACCATGGTGTTACTGCTGTTGGATATGGCACAGAAAATGGTGTGGATTACTGGATTGTAAAGAACTCATGGGGTGCCAGCTGGGGAGAGGAAGGATATATCAGGATGGAGCGTGATCTTGCTACTAGTGCGACAGGGAAGTGTGGAATTGCTATGGAGGCCTCTTACCCTATCAAAAAAGGCCAAAACCCGCCCAACCCTGGCCCGTCTCCTCCCTCTCCAGTAAAGCCCCCAACTGTCTGTGATAACTACTACGCATGTCCTGAGAGCAGCACCTGCTGCTGCATCTTTGAGTATGCTAAGTATTGCTTTCAATGGGGATGCTGCCCACTTGAGGCTGCCACCTGCTGTGAAGATCATGATAGCTGCTGCCCCCAGGAATATCCCGTCTGCAATGTCCGTGCGGGGACCTGCATGATGGTAAGAACTAAACTTCGTTATCTTTCATTTTGAGCTATGATACCACTACTACTCATTGCACTTGGACACCAACTGAAAAGATCATTACTTGAAATCTATTTAGCTGTCCACCTTGTCTTTAAATGAAATCTATTTTGGTTTCTTGTAAATATCATATGCAGAAGGTTTTTTTTTTTTCTCTTTTCTTTTCTAAATCCTCTGTTTCAACTTTTAATTTTCCTTCTTGATGAATTTTGCACCCAAAAAGGACTCTTTTTGTGATGTTTTTATCTGAAACATGGATCTTGTCCTAAGATGCTAGGTGAAAAAGTGGAATCCCATTGATATTTTTTCCATAATGGATGTCCAAGGTCCTCCTCCATTTATATCTTCTTTGGTGTTTGCTTACTTATATTCCTCAATGCAACAGAGCAAGGACAACCCATTGGGAGTCAAGGCATTGAAGCGCACTGCTGCTAAACCTCATTGGGCCTATGGGGGTGATGGCAAGAGAAGCAGTGCTTAAGAGAACTTTGAAGCTTTGTAGCAGTGGATGACAAGAGGACAGATGAATATAGCACAGCTTGATGATCTCCATGGTTTCATTATATGCATTCCCCAATTTCCACCATTAAAATTACTGATTGATGGGTGGTCTGTCAATGTGTATTCAGATGCTGATTTGTGTAGATAGTACTTTATAATTATGTTGTTTATGAACAATAGATTGATTATAGTCCGTATCCAATTTCCTCTGTAAATCCAGTCATCATTTAGCTACGGCTTTCCTGATTTGCTCTAGTGATGCTTGAAGTTCTCCTGATCCCTGTAGCACCCATCTTTTCTCTCCCTTCAAATTATCTTATTATCAGAAGGTTGATGACCCCCTCAATACAATATTTAGCCATTGATTAATGCATGTCTAAATTGGTAGTTTCATTGCTGTTGCATTAGAGGGTCATGTAGTTCCCAAAAAAATTTAGGATGTATTCTCAAGTTTTGTTAGACTTGGTTTCAAAACTAGAGAAAAATCCATCCTACATATTATATTCCATTTAAGCAAATAGAGAACGAAAGCTCCAAAAAAACCATCAAAACCTGGAAAGTAGACAACCATCAAACCTCATCCATATTTGTGCTGTGTGTCGTATGGTAAATAGGAAACAATTAATCTTAAATTTAATTCCGAACAATTAGATTGGAAATAACTGTGCATGGTTTTGGAAAGTCCCAAGTAAAATTTCCTTCCCGTGGCATTGAGCATCTCCCAGGATTTGACACGTTTAGAAAATGAAGTTGTTGAGTAGTGTCTCAAATCTTTAATTTGAATGTAATGTTTTAATAGAATTAATATTTTATAGAATATTTCTTGAGTTCAACATGTGATTGTAATTAAATTTCTTATTTTGAAACTTAATAAAAATATCTTTATAAATATTATGTGAAAGTAATATGATATTGTGAAGATTTTACATGATGCATAAAAATATAATGGAAAATAAAAGACACCCGATGTAAGAAAAAGTTGTTATGAGACAGAATAGGTATCTATTTCTACTGTATGCAACATTTCTCTATCTTATGATTAAACAAATCACATTAAAATCTCCCTTTATTTTTATGTTCTTTTATTAATATATATAAATTCAAATCTTTCACCAAAGGATGTAACTCTAGGAGAAATTTTCACATTTGTTTTTTACTTGTTAATTATTGTTATTTATTTTAAATCATATCATTAAATTATTTTACCAAATATATTTAATTTACTTAATAACTTAAATTAAGTTATTAAGTTGGTTTATTAAAAACCTACTTAATCTTGAATGACTTAAACTTAATTTAAGTATTGACTTGATTTAGTTTTGGATTTTAAATTGACTTGAGTTTTAACATAAATCGTGGCATAATTTAAGTTATGACTTAATTTAAGGAGGTATTTGGTAAAACTTAATTCTTATTACTTAATAACTTAAATTTACTTTAAGTTAAATTATACTTAAATTATTAAGTTAAAATTTATTATTTAATTTTTACTTTAAGTATTAAAGTTGTTTGATAAAATGAATTTAAAATTTATTTTAAATCATTAAATTGACATATTTATTCTCATAAATTATAACTAAAGCAAAAAAAAATCGAGTAATAATGAAGGTTGTGAAATAACAAAAAAGATTGTAGAGGCAAATTGATAAATATAAATAAAAAAGTAAAATGAAAATATGGACTTAAGAATAAATTAATTATTTTTATTCAATACTTAAAGTTATTTTTTATTTTAAGTCATAACATTAAGTTATTTAACTAAACATATTTAATTTATTTAATAACTTAAATTAAATTATTAAATCATTTTAAATTATTAAGTCGGTTTATCGAACACCTATTAAGTCTTAGTATAACTTGAATTTTAACTTGATTTGGGACTTAACTTGATTTGGGCCTTAATATGTCTTAGAAATGGAGAGATTTAATATGATTTACTTGAGTTTTAGCATGATTTAACAATATCAAAGGCCTTGAATAACTTCATCTCAAAAAAGATTTTGATCTTAAAACTTGAAATTTGAGGTTCTATATATTTTGACTTTAATTCAATAAAGTCCCATATAAAGATTTGAAGAAACTTAGAATATAATTTTCTTGAAAGTTCTTAAATTAGCTTTATTTATATGAATTGGGAAACACTGTATTTAGAATTTTTTTTTTAATTTAATAATTTATAGGGAGATTTGAAATATTATGTTTGATGGTCTTAGCCCTTAAAAATATTATTTTTTATTAATATATAAATTTTCAATTGTGAAGTGCATATAAGATGATGGTCTTCATTTCTTTTTGTGACCAGACTTATAATTACATTTTCAATCGTCAAGTTTACTATTTCGATATATATATATATATATATATATATATATATTTTTTAATAAACTGAAAGACAACTTATTTTTGTGTGCCTGGTCATCTGGGAAGCCATCTTTCTAGGGTTAGGAAACACATTTGACTTTTAAGTTCCGTGACAAATACGGGACACCTACAAATTATCAGACCACCAAAGGTTTAAAGGCAGGTAGAGGAAACTTTTAAGAAAATCAAATGTGTTACCTACCTTCTGTGCTATTTTCTCAGCTGCCTCAATCAAATATCATCACCTACCCTTATGATATTTTCTTATACCGCCCTCTATAGTTGATTTCAGAATTGCTTACAAAGGATGGCAAATACTTCCACTTAACATGTGGTCCTGTTTCCAGAAAGATGCCAATATTCAAGTCAAACTTGACCCATTTGATCCAAGCCTGCATCACTATATGGTTGAATGTGTTAAGAAGGCGATTAAAGCTCACTAAAATGATCTCTATTTCCACCACTGAGTATTAAGTTTGGTTGGTATTTATACAGGTGGAGTTGGGTTATGTACATCTATTTTTGAATTGTTGGTTGGGGCTTGGACAAATCCGTCTGCCAAAATTTGAGGAGGAAAAAAAACTTAATGGCTTTTGATGAGAGTGAGGGTGGCAGGACTAGAATACAATTGGCAACTGGGTCCTCACGCTATACTAGCCTCTCTGTGTACACAAAATATCAGAGACCCTGTCTGAAAATGGCCGATCCCCACCCACCATCACCATCTCATTGATCCAAACTTTATGCTTGTGGAAAACCCCATATCAATGATTTTTCTGGTGGGTCAGTGTCTGGTATTCCGCGTTGTTAAATAATTACTTTACTGGAAAAAAGAAAAAGGAAGGAAAGAAAGGAAGAAAGAGGAAAAGGAAAAGTAAACCACCATGGAATGGCATACAAAGGACGACACGTTTCACATATTCTTCCATTTCAATGCTCTTTTGTACGAACAATGATAATGCTTCGGTGAATCGGTGGTTTAAACCAAATAAAAGGGGGGATGAAATGAAGATAGAGGAAATGATTTAGCATAGAATCATATGGGTTTCAAAATGAACATCTAATGGGATTTTGACTTCCCAGATCCCTTTTTTTTTTTTGCTCTTTCAAGCTTAATTTTGATTGAAGTGTGATTTTTGAATTTTAGCATGGGTGGGGACCAAAAATGAAAAGGAATTACTTTCCAAATTATTTTATAGCAAATGAATCAATTTTTTATGTCTGGATACTCAAGATAGTGAAAAGATTTCTCAGGAGATTTGTTCAGGAAGTTTTACCAGTCTTTTTAACCTAAATTGATAGGAAATCTGGTTGTGGGTTACCATAAATAATAACATAGATTTTCTTCCTTTAATGAGTCTTTTTCTACGAGTTGCTACCCTTCTCACAGTCAGAACCTTTTTCTTATTCCCCTTAGCAACCCAAATAATTACACATTCTTGGGTTGTTCACAAATCTTTCCGGAGGTATGCCACTCCAAATAAATATAAAAAAAAAATTCCAAAATTGGTTGATCACAATCAATAATTAGGTGAGATCATAAGTTGGTCTTCTTTCAAGTTGGATTTAGGTGAGGTCTTTGGGAAATGCTGCTATTACAATGAACTACTCACAAAGTCCCCAAAAAAAAAGTAATTCGAGGCAAACTTGATGAATTATTTAGGGTCTAATTATCATGTAAAAATACATTTTTCGGTATCTATTGAAATGAGGCAATTAATCAAATGATATCACGTATATAATTTTAGATTTTATTGTTTACATCTTAATCTTATTTGTTTATAACTTGTTCGATGACTTAAATCCTATCACATATATTCAACGGTTCAGATATTTTGTTTTATAGGTGCCATTGCGATTCCTTGGCATTTTCCTTTATCCAATAATTGCAACTCAACGGATGGTTAATAAGTGATGTTACATTCTTCTAACCAAGAGGAGCCACATCAATGCCTGATCCCATAAATTACAACTGATTTAAGCTTTGAGCGTCACCAACCAAAGAGAAAAAGATCAAGAATATGAGGCTGGGGACCGGCCATTGTGTAGGGCTAGATATCAAATGTCGGGTTCCTCAACTTGTCCCAAACCTCAATTATCTTTGTCCTTGATTTTCGGCCGGGACCAGTACACATACAAGTGGCCCAACATTTCTCAAGGGACAGGCCACCGGAGTTAAACCCCTACCTGCCACTGCACCTCATTCTTCAAAGAAGTTATGAGTGGACGCTCTATGCTTTTGCAATAACTACGGCTGTTGTTTTGTTTGCAAACTGAACGGACAAAGACACTGTTTCTTCGCCACCCTTTTCCTTCCAAACTATGATCTTCAAGAATCTCACGGTAGAAGGTCAGATATAAAACATTGATCACCGTGTTTGTCTCTACCATACTAACAAACATTGGCAGAGCCGGCCAAATGGCATTGGGTTTGTGTCTGGCTCAATGACCTGCCTCATGTTCTCCGGTTCAAGTCAAGAGACGTGCACGTAAACCTAGATAGCAAGTTTGTCTATTAGGTAGAACCATCACCATTTAACCAATGTAGAATAAGGGAGCATGGGTACATGTTAAGATCTGACCCATCAACATCCCCACCCCTATCATTTTCAATGAATTATACAGAAACTAGTATCTTATTCTAAAGACCCATACTAAAGGTTACTTATTTCTTTGATTTTATGTTCAGTGTAAAAAATTAATGAATTAATTTGAGTATGGAAACATGCCCCAAACTCAACAAAAAGGAAGAAGGGGAGAGATCTCATTATCATACAGTTATATTAATACAGTAAGTTTATTAGTGTTGGGCATACATTTGTGCTTGAGTGAGCAAGGAACTGACCACACACTCAAAGGCCAACTAGCTAAAATTATCTGGTTTATCACAATAAATACAATTGGATTTTCCTAATTAATTGAGATTTAGAGCACGACCTCCCTCCCTTGCACGTCCAAACCCTAATTCATCTCGCAACCCTATACATGGATCCAGTGGACTGGGTTTCTCTTCTTGATTTGTGTCCATCAGGCAGGATGATTCCAATTTTATACCGGCAATTTGAATTTCATTTAACCCACCAACACCATTAACTTTCAACCTCTGGCTTGTGCTATTGATGTTGCTGTTGCTGTTATTGCTAAGCAGAGTTGTGTCATGAGCTTCAATGTGGTTGTAGGATGGCAGAACTGAAGGGAGCTTTGATAACAGAGCTCCGAGACTGCAAGACATGGTGGGTAAAAGAGGTGGGATAGACCAAATGGCAGGTCCCGCAACACCGTTTTGTGGGCTGTTCCAGCCCAAGTTGATGGACTTGATGGGAGGCTCGCCGGGTCTGTCGCTGTACAGTCTCTTTGCTCCGGCTAGTTGGCACTTTTCTTCTGGTGAGAAACTTGTTTCAGTGGCGTTTGGTTGTTGGATGGGTAGATATGGTCTCTGTATGGAGAAAATGCCAGGTATGCTCTGGAGGTAGCTGAATTTCCTCTGTATGCTAATCACCAGATTGAGATCTTCCACCATCTGCACAACCCATAGACCATCACTTAAAGAGTTGTTGTAATCAAGAAGAGAGATGCAGAGAGGTAAGCGGGGAGACCTTATCGAATGAGCCCAGTTGAATGATACCTTCTCGTACAGAAATGATGGCAATTGTCTGTAGAAAGTTAATTAGAAAAAAAAAAAAAAAAACAACAACAACAACAAAGTAGAAAATTTCTCTTTCTGGTTCTATTCTTGAATGTGTGAAGGAACTAACCTGAATGCCAGAATTGAACTGGAACTCCCAAGCTCTTGGTTGCTGCTTACACCACCAATTCAAGAGAAAGTTAGAATTGAAGGAGGAATCTTAATGTTTGCATTGAATTCTGGAAACTTCAGTGTTTTTCTTACAGGGTCAATTGACACATTCCATGAAGAGATGAAGCCAGGATCATTATCATTTGGGCTTTCTCTGAACACCCATTTGTGACTGTTGTCTGCTGCAACTTTTCCCACTAATCTGCAAAAAGTACCATGAGAAACTTACCAGTTAATTTCAAAGGCTTCCTACAGTTTTCTATTCAACCAAGAGAAAATGGAAGGAAAGAAATGGATGGCCATAAATTCTTACCCTTCACCATAATTATAGACCTCATGGGACATTTTGAAGAAGACATCAGCACCAAACCTGCCCTTCATGTATTCGCCCCCGGCTCGTTCACACTCATAGAAATCACAAAACCCATCTTCCCAAACAAGAATCCTGGAAAAGAAAATCCACTTCAAAACTCAAAAGCAGACCAAAATGAGACATGGGTTATCATAATTCTAATGGAATACCAGTTCCTCTTATTCCCTTTGCAGCGATCAAGAGCTCCCCCTCCATAATCCCACCTGAAAAAATGCAATGTGATCCAAGTACGTTAAATAGCTTCATTTGTAATTTGAATTGTATCAGCCAAATCTTTCATTCTTTTTTATCTTTCATTCCCTAGTTGGTGCCGGTTCTCTTACTTTGGTGGAGGGTAGTTCCGAGGTAAGATCCTCCAGAAAACTGCATACACCCACTTTGAAGAGTTGGAAGAATCTGAACAAGAACATAGGCCTCTCAATGCATGCTGCAACAGGCAATTAAGCATGGGAACTCCACTTTCCATTGTCGCGAGAGAGAAGAGAGAACAAAAGCCACAACAGTATACCCAGTTGCAGTCACAATTAGAAAGAAAAAGAACAAACAAAAGGAATGCCACACCCACGCGTGTATAATGTGTGCGTAGGAAACATGGTCCAAACAACCCACTTGTACACACTCCATATCCCCTAATTTTAGTGTCCTTCTCAAAACCATACCATCCATCATAAATCTTTGCTGTTCCTCCACTTTTATTTATGTTGTTGCATAATACTGATTATACAATAAAATCACTTCATAATATTTGATGATGTAATCATCCCACCTTTTTGTCCCTTCTTCATCCAAGATTTAGGTCTATTTGGCAAGGAAAGGAATAGTTTTTGAGAAATTTTTTAAAAACAATTCTTAATTATTTTCATGAACAAAATTTTATCAATGACTCAAGTTCAAAAACCGAATTTCTTTGTTTAATCTCTCTAAAGTTATTATGCAGATATGCAAAATGTAAAAGTTTGCTGAGTATTTTCTACATTTTCAGCTATTATTCATAACATTCTCAAAAATAATAATAATAAAAAATCCTCAAATTTATTTGCAAAAAACAACTTTTGTATCAAAAACTTGTAAAACATACGTGCTTTTTTAAGTTTTTTATTTGAATTATTGAAGTTTAAGTGTGTGAAGCAGAACCATATTTCGGAAAGAAGAAGAAGTGCAGAAGTAACACTTTGACGTTTATGTTTGGAAACCACTACCATTGCACAACCTTTCTGGTTACAAATTTGATACGCCATCGTTCCGGAGACTAAGCGTAACTTCTAAGCATTAACATTTACACAAGCTCGATCTTTTCATCTTCTTCCCGTTCCTGTCTCCTTAGAGAGTAATACAGAGCCTTTTACAAATCAATCTGATATCAACTTGGTTTTAAGATTAATATTTGAATTTGGATGGATGGCTAACCGACTCAAGCACTATGACCTCTATTGAAGTCAGAATGGGGACAAATGCAAAGGAAAAAAATCCTTAGCTTGTGCCGTTTGCAGAGAATTGGTTGGTTTGTGATTCATAGTAACTACTCTACAAAGTTGTGGAGCTAGTGAAATTAGGTGGTAGGAAAATGCATCATTTATAACTGTCATTGGAAACTGACGTCAGGGCAATGGTTTGTCTATAGTTGCAGTGGTCCTCCAAGGCCGGCTGAATGGTTCCATCACCCTACAGCGCACTACACTTTGTCTTTACTAAGCCCATTGCATGTCCTCCTCCCTTATGCTATTCTTCACTAAGCATTAAAACTTTACAAAACAGTCATATTGCAAGAGCTTCTGTAACACTGGGATTGCCTGGAAGTAGACAACTTACGTGTGCTAGGTGCTACATCCAAAAATGAACCCCAAATGAAACAATACAGGCTGGCTGGAGCTACCGTGTTGGTTGTGGAAACTGATTTCTTGTCCAAGGGAGTCAAGTGAATTTGAGCCCATCCAATGGGCCCACTCTGGCAGCTATTTCCCAAACAAGAAACAGTATTATTTCAGACTACACGGAGTAATGCTAAAGGTGGCTACAAAAATTCTGGGATCTGAAAAATTATACTATTTCATTGTATGTTAATAGATATTGTACTTGTCTGTTAAGAGCCTGAAACTTTTCAGACTGGCTCAAAATAAATGGACTTCAAGAGTTTGAGTGTAACTGTGTAAGTATATTTTGCACTCAGAAATTAACAGATCAAATGTGGAGAGAAATGGTGTTGGTTAGTAGGCCTGCTTCCAAAACTGTGTGTAGTTAGTTCTTGTAGTTCTTGCAACAGTCGTTGGTTCAATGGTGTATGCCCCTAGTAGTATCTGACATAGGAGGTGGATCCCATGGAGGAAGATGACCTGTTTATAGTGTGTAACCAATTGAATTCTAGTGGACAAATTGGTGTACTCAATTGTCATGGAGTGAAGAATAACATGATTTGTTTCTTTGAATTAAAGGCCAATCATAATCCAATTGACCCTCTGTGTCACAAGAGTGGGGAGCACTGCTCTAATTAAATTGGTGATGCATTAAAAAGAATCCCCGTATTCTTAGCATACTTCCTTTTTGTAGTCCATTTTGATTCCGAAAATTTTTACATTCTGGGAAGCTTGAATATATACTAATTAATTACCATTTGAAGGCCAGTACCGTCGACTCTGTTTCAACAACCTCAAGGCGGAAACACCATGAAAATGGCTAAATGGCAGTAGCATTAGGTAAAAGCACAAACATTAATATGAAATATTGAAAATATTATTACTGTTGTGTGGTATACCTGAATTATAAGAAGTTTGATGAGAGTTTTACTGAACTTCACTGATTTTAAAATTGTTAGTAGTCTGCTATTTTTTATCATTCAAAAATTATGAGTTGTAATCCCGTCAGTAGCCTCCTATTTCATGAGATGCATGTAACAAGATGACCATGAGATAGACAAATCCATTCAAGTTACTCTTCCAGAAATCTTTGTGCATTTTTCTAAAAGCATGTTCCACACCCTAGAATTGGCATATCCAAAGATGAAGCATTGAGCCATGTTTCATCATTCAATAACGGAACAGCTCAACAGCGTTGACGCAATGTGCTTACACTGTTGCAAACTTGCACCAGCAAACTCCCCAACCCTTCCTAAAGACAATCCTAGTCCTTTCATCTGTAACCATTATCTTCTAGGAAAGCTACTGCAAAGTTCTTTCTATCCAAGCATACCTAATATTTATCTGGTGCTACAAAGAAAACAATTGCACTCACATTAGCCAACAAAATTTTTACACTTGGTCAGCATATAAGGCAGTCGAGCATTAATTGGATCAGTCAACTAAAAACAATATTACAAGGGAAAAAAACAAGGTCTCCAGAATAACTACTTGCAGGGAGAAGAGGATTAGAGGAACCCTTTCAATCAGTGGTAGAGCAGTGAAGTACCATCATGAACTTGGTCAAGACTCAAGACATCCCCATTCACACTTGGCTCTACCATGCTCTTAGCAGTGCTGTATGTCTCAAATTTAGGCCTAAAGAACATTCAGAAATCCCAAGCATGGCACAAAGCATGCAATTACCGTTTTTAGGCTTGGAGCAAAGCATGCATAATATTTTTGAATAATTGAGAGATATGGCGGTGTATGATTGACAATTGCATGATTTGCATCGTCACAATGATAATTTCAGTGTAGGGGATAAGTGGCCAGATTGAAAGGAACAAGGTGGTGATGATGCACCCCACTGTGGGAGGCATGAAAAGAGATTGACAGCTACAATTGGTAGGGCAAAAGAGCATCCCACTCTTTCTAAATGGACATCCGTGACTTGGCCCGCCACTACTCTTCCCCTACAATTATCGTCTTTCCCTCAGTTTCCTTATCTCTTTTGGGATTCAACATTCTAACAACAACCTCTCATTGGCGCAACTTTATACCTACATCTCATCTGATAGCTATTTGTCCCTCTTAATGTTTTTTCCATCTCCTGGTTCTTGCTTGTTGCATCCCCATGCAGATGGGGATAACCAGATTATTTTCAATTTATACCAACTCCCCTGCATTTTTCTCTCAATCAAATATATATGTCATGCCCATCATCAATCTGGACCATTCAATTGGTGATGCTGAATCACCTCTACAGTTTTCACATTAATCTTAGCAAGTCCAGCGCAAAAGGGTCCACCACCCTTCATTGCGACAAGAGCATACGCATCTCACAGACATAGGGCCTTGGAAGGGCCAATTAACGGCACTTGGACGAACTTTTTGTTCTTGGAATTTGGGATGGGTTCCTAGGATCCCTGCAATATATTCACTGCATCAAGCAATCCCGGTCATGTATCAGCATTTATAGTGGTATGGAGATAAAATGGAAAGGAAAAAAAGGGTAAAGAAGAGAGAAGGATAACAAAAAGCAAAGAAAATAAACAATTAATTTTAAATACAATAATTTTTTGAAATATATTTTTATATTTCATTTTTCTTTGTATTCATTTTCTCTTCCTTGTCATGATTCTTTCCATTGTTCCTACTTCCTACAGCACTATTACACTACTTTTGTTGTCTGACTAGGCCTAGACCCGTTGATTGTAACCAAAACTTTAGTGGGTGGCACCTAAGGAGATATCCTCTAAGTCAGAAGGATCCAACCGAATGAAAGAAGAGAATTGAAGGAAAAGACAACCACCATGCAAAACCATCGGAATCAATAATGAAAGGAAAATGCGAGGATATTTCAATTTGATGCCTATAGATTCTCACTCACCCCAACCTCATTTAGCTGCTACGATGCCTTTTATTGCGGATCATCTAATCACAGCTATGGGTTCTGACCATGGCTAGTATGAATCACTGGCCTAAGGCAGCATGCCCAGTGTCATTCTCGACCCAACCTCCTACCATGTGGCATATATATCCTTTCATATTCCATGAGTCAAAAGGAAGTCTAAACAGTTCAACATATTTTAATTCTAATATTATAGAATTCAAAGGGTATTAGAAGGACTGTCATCTCTGCTAATGACACTTCTGTTGCATGTGCTGAAAGGGGGAAAGGATAATTGAAAGAAATATTTGATTCACCAAACAGTTGATCTCCTTATTTCGCCAACATACTTATAGGATTTGTTATAATTTTTCCCCAAAACTGGGATAATTGCAATCATAAATTCAAAAATATTTCAATTTTCTGGAGGTAATTTAAGGGCCGCACGTCCTGGACAGCGGAATGTCGACCAACTTTGAGATTTTGCAAGGACTCATGGAGCAGGTAAGCTTGAAACTTTTTTGTCTGTTTCCTTGTGTTCTTATCAGCCTCTCCTATTTGCGTTTTCCATCGGATACTGAAATATTATTAGTTTTATATATTAATAAATTCATTAAAAATAGATTAAAGAAATTGAAGATGGAAAAATTCTTCCATGAGTAACTAAATTTTTATTCATTTTTTTGGCGGATTCAAGGAAGGATTTGGTAGAGGAGGAGGACCTACCCTTCTCTTGGTTAGGAGAAACTATTTATAAGCTCCTTGATTATGAAGCTTTTAAAAAATTGCTTTCTTTTGTTTATTTCTTTCTTTTGCCAGCTTTGCGGGTTTTGGTGTAAAGCAAAAAAAAACTAAATAGCATGTGACTTCTCATCATTTTTGTGCTTGTAGAAGTCTTTTTACGCTTTATACAAACATGTTTAGGTGTCAAATTTTTCTTAGACTTACTTGAAAGTGGTTTTGTTCAGATCAGGTTAAACTCTCTCTCTCCACTTGAAGGGATTTGAAGGCTTTTTATAAACTTCTTTTCTCATGGGTTTTATATTATGTAACATTAAAAACTTTTCGAAGCTAACAACTTTTATAAAGCTTTTCCAAACGGTATTAACTTTAGGACAGACTCGTGATTTTCGCTAGAAATTGGGTATTTTAGTCGGATTAGGTGAATGATGCCACCTCTTCACTTGAGATGGCTTTGAAAATGGGTGGTTGGAGGGTAGTGCTTTGGATAATATGCTTTTGGTCCCCTAGAAACCATTATAAAAAATAAACCATTTTTAGTACATCGTGTGAGGACTGAGGAGAAGCCCAAGTTAAAATTTTGAAGTTCAACTCCGGGGTGAAAACTTTAGAGGATGCCTGTGGACCTTGGCGCATGTTTATTGCCCAATGGTCCCAAACCCACCAATCTCCTCTAGCCCTTTTGGTGTGAAAAATGTCCTCGACACATCAATTCTTGGATCCAATAAACTAAAAGACTTACAACTCACAAGCTAGTAATGCTGAACATGTCAAACAGGTTGAGGGATTTGCTTGGCCAACTCAATTTTTATACTGCAATATGTTTTCCTCATATTGTCATATTTGGTTTATTAGGACGAGAAGAAGCCAGAAGCATTTGTTGCAATGAAAAAAAAGGTGGAAGGAAAGAAGTGACTATAGCTGTGAGGAAATCAATGTAGGATGCGCGTGCATGTGGGTAACCCTGGGTCAACTGGTTGTGTACTGCGCATGAATTAGAACTTGAAGGCAGCCTGGCGCAATTCGCATCGCCTTTTGGGCAAGGCATCTGAAAATGTCCTAGTCTAAAAGCGGACGCCTAGGCCTGATCCAGTTCGCTAGACCGATATAGAGAAGAAATATTGCTAGACCGATCAGTACATTATGATCGAAATTTATTTTGTCAAAAAATGAATTAGGTGTCAAGTTTCATTGGTTAATACACCTTCGATATTAGTAAGGTTCGGTGGCTCACGATTTTTGTCTGTAGCTATAGTTTGTCCGCCAATTAGGAATGGCAACAAGGCGGGTTTAGGACGAGTCACCCCTATCCCATTCTCGTCCCAAAATATATGGTTATTTTTCATCTCATCCCAAACCCGGGGTGGGGCGAGGTATGCACTCTCATCCCCATTTTAAAGTTATAATTAAAATCTCATCTCTGACCTGTCCCGACCCGAGTATGTGTATGCACTTTGTGTTGTCCAAAAAGAGGGGAAAACAATGAGTTACAAATCTATTGAAATGAGGAAATGAAATTAGCAAAAAGATCACACCTTGTTGCCACTAGATTAAAGATTTGTTGTATGTTTGGACTCTCCAAATTTTCTGATTAAGCTACAATTACAATGATACCAATAAGATGGATAATCTCAAATATCACCAACAAATCTCTCATCTTTTGCCAAGAAACTAACAAAGAAACATCCCAAACCAAACAAATCAACATTCGAAAAAAAATATCGAAAACGATTCTTGTGGAAAAAATGGCAGTAGCGTAAACCGATGAGACTGCTAGTAGTTGTGAATATGAGATAAACAAAGATGAATCAAGATGGAGGAAATTAGATTATTGAATGGATTTTCGGATGGATTATTTGATGGATTTCTACATTGAGTACTCCATCTGTCCAAAACACACCATCTTTTAGCATTTTGACGAACACTTGAACTGCTGATTGCAAATTAGGGATGAGTTTCAAGGACAAGAACGAGGATGGAAGGGATTTGCGGAAGCCATTTTTTCACTCTGAAAGCTAGTACAGAATGGGGTTGAGGCAATCTAGTATGATGGGGTCGTCTCAAGTGATTCAGGACAGCTCTGTCTCCGTCCTCGCTTGTGTTCTCATCAACAACCCTAATGATAGAGAGGAATAAGAACCCTAAAACGAGAGAGGAGACCAGAAAGGATAAAAGGAAGCAAATGTTTCTAGATAGGGGGTAAACTTGTAATTTCATATTCAGGGCGGGACGGGGCATATTATTACTAAACCCGACCCCGCCCGGAACCCAATTCGGGTTTTAAAAAAAAAAACCTGAACCGTCCTGTCCTCGATTTCTATGCTCTCATACCCGTTCTAATAGGGGCGGGTCGAGGCAGATGACCCAAAAAACCAATGAAATTGTCATTCCTACCGCCAATAAAATCTCTAACATTTATGGACCTATAGGGTTGATTTCGTTATTTGAAAAAGATTTCTAAAATTGACCAAGTAGTTGGGATTGTTTGACTGTTTCTTTTTGTTTATTGAAAAAGAGTTTGCTCTCTAGCTAGTTACCTACTTCTAGGCTTCAGACAACATGAATCTAGGTTGGTTGTATTCATTATGTTCCAATAATCCAATATGACTCCTTAGGGTGGTGGTCATATTGTCACCATGTTGCTTAATGGAAGTGCGCTAGTTCTTAGAATTTTGGCTTTAGTTTTTCGTTTGATGTTGTAAGCAAGAATAAAACCATTAGTTTTGTAAAAGTATCAATACTTGGATACTACATATATATATATATATATATATATATATATATATATATATATATATATATATATATATATATTGAAAGGAATTTTGACAAAATCACATGAAAATTGATCGAAACTCAATCATATTGAGAAAAAACTTTAAAAAATGATTAAATAAACAATGATACACGTATTAAGTTGTTTGTTGCAAAAATTGATTTACGTATAAATACATGGAATTTAAAAACATATTTTGATATATATTTATCTAATTTGGATGTATTCAATGATATAAAAGAAATAATAATATATGTGTAGTTTTTCTGTAACATATTTGTAAATTTATATTTCTTAAACTTAAAATAAATAAATAAAGACTAATTAAAAAAAATTATGACAACAATTTTTATATTTTAACAATCAATTAAATGAAATTTTTATACCAAATTGTTAAAATTCACTTATTTATTAAATTTTTATTTTAACATTTTGTATTTGGTATTTGGTATGAATGTATCAAAAAGTATATTCTTTTATGTACTTTATAACAACAAGGGTGACTTAGCCCAAGTGGTCAAGTGTTTCTAAGGGTCTCCAAAGAGTCCATGGCCCGCCACTTTAAAAAAAAAAAAAAATATATATATATATATATATATATTCAAGAAATAGAAAATGTTACATTAATAAAAATATTCATTATTAACTATTTTATTCATTGAATGTATACATTACATTTGAAAATGTGGGAAAAGTTTACATTACTACAAAATAAGTTGACACCTACTTATATGTCAATCATTTGTACTTTTCAACCATAAAAATAAAAATAAAAATATGACATATATTTAGTAAAATATTTTAATCATTATCTCTTAGCGGTGATGGCGAACTAGTGAAATTGAAATGTTATTCTGTTCTTATTATATAACCAATCATTTCTTCACGACAATAAGATTCATCGTAAGAAAATGTTTTTAAATTTCCACTTTCATCTTTACCTAATTGCATATAATTTCTAATATCTACATTATTTTTATTTTTACAATTTTCATGATGCCTTTTTAAATAACTTGTACTTGCATTTGAGCCACCACTAAGAAGTTTGTTACAAATTTTACATTTTGCTTTTATTTCTTTTTTATTATTTTCTAAATTTATTTCTATTCTATCAAAAAATTTTCATATATTTGAAGTAAATTTTTTGTTATCACATGCATTAGATGAAGAACAAGAACCACTTGCCATAATTATAATTATTGATAAAATATTATGCTAAAAATAATAAATGTAAAATTAAAATGTAACAAATAAATAAAAGAAAATGTGAAGTATGTTACTAAATTGGAAAACCGAAGCAAAAATTCTTTCAAATTTGAACTCTTTGAACCACCAATGCTTGTTTTTCACTACCAATAATATTGAATAATTTGAGACAAAATGCAATAATCGGAAATATTGTGGAATGGGAGAGAACTTAAGAGTTGAGAGAATAGAAAAAAATTGAGGGTATTTAATATTTATAGGGATTTAAATATTAGGATTTAATTTTTTTTTTTTTAATTTCAAGACCGTTCAACGGTCATATATTTGAAATTGAATTATGAGTGGCATGTTCAACGGTCATGTGACCGTTGAACAACCAACTCACTTTTATTTTTTTTCAAAAATCATACAACATTTCTAATATATATATAACTAATGCAAAATAGTTACACAAAAGATGGTCAGTTTAGTTGTGGCTAGCTCCCTTAAGGAACCATAAGGGAAGGGGAACCCCTTCCCTTCAAAGCTGAAAATTATTTTAATTTTTACCCCGGCCCGCAAGCCCGCCTAGCCCTCCCAGCTTGAGGGCCCACGGGCCTTAGATATATCAAGGGCCCGACCCGGCCTGGCCCGTTGACCAGTCAACGGGCTCAGTGGCCCGCCCCGGGCTGGGCCATGGGCCTTACTCCTCCGGGCGGCCCGGCCCGTTGGAGACCCTTAAGTGTTTCCCACTACATGCATGAGGTTTGAGGTCAACAAAATTCTGAGAAACTTTCATCATTGATTGTAAGGGAATGATATTCAATAGTTTCCATATGGCTTCATTCTTTTTTTTTTCTTTTGGATCAAAGCATCGAGCAATTCAATTTGATTTTACTTGACTAAATCTCATACTTGTTCAAAGAGAGAATTTACTTTAGCTAAAATCGGGAAACTTTCATCCTTGATTGTAAGGGAATGATTGATCTTTCTAACATATGATATTCAATAGCTTCAACATGGCCTTACTCTTTTTCTTTATTTTTCCTTTATTCTTTTTTTATTGGGGACTCAAAGCATTGAACAACTCAACTTGATTCTACTTAACTATGTCCCATGCTTATCCAAAGAGGGAGTTTGTTTTACCTAACCCTCTTTTTTAATAACAAATTAGAAAGCTTTGATATCAATAGGCTTCCAAGAAAGAATTGAATGTCTCATCCAACAAGCATCAACTCCTATCAAAATAAAAAGTACAATTCTACTAAACCAGCAAAAAAAACCTAATGAAAAAACATTATTGTATGTCTTTATAATCAAACTCAAGGAATTCCCTAATAGCTAATCAATACTTTTTTATAATCTTATTAAGGGAAAAATAAGCTTAAACAACCTATCTTCTTAGTAATAATGAAAGCTTAGATCTATGGTCATCCTAACATTTTAAAATTATAGTTCAAAAACCAATAAATTTTGTAATATTTAGTAAAGGGTGTTTGAGTTAGTGGTAGAACACTAGAACTTAAGTTGACTAGTTGTAGATTAGGGTTTTTTTTTTTTCAAATCCAAGAGTGTAATATGGGTCTCTTCTCACTTGTTGCTTTTTCACATGCTTTAGTGCATCTTTCTCATATATATCAATATGCTTAATTTCCTTGAGTTTTCAATAAGAGGGGTTTTAGGTGGCCGTGCCAATAAATTGTCATGTTATGGAATGATCATTGATTAAGATTATAAGCTCCTAACCATGATTAAGATCATAAAACTATGGTTGTAGCACTTCACTTGAGTTCATTGTATAAACTATGCATTTAATCCTTGGACAATGTGTCTCAAATAGAGCTCCGATCATCTTTGTGGCATGTAGGATTAAAGTTCGTCATGAAGAGCATATTATTTCTTGGAGAAGGATGTAGGGCTTCGTTGTCCACAGTAATAGAACTTGTATTCATCCCGGACAATTAAGCGAATGAAAAACATTTTTTTTAATTAATTTGCTTTTCCTATTTAAAGCCAAGAACAATACATAGTGATAAAAGTACAAAAATACAAGAAAATTGTAGCAATTCAGGAGAATAGGATAAATTGGACATTTTGCGAAATTGCTTCTATTTTGCAATGCCCAACTTGTGCTAAGAGTTTGGCGGAACCCAGCTATACAAACGCAATGGATCAGCTGGCAAAAGCCATTGACCATCTCCAAATGGAATGAACAAGTGCTTTATTGTCAACGATTGGTGTAGGCGATGAGCACCCACCAGTACCCCTTTCTTCTTTGACATTGTGCCGCAAAACAGTTTCTTAGAAACCAATATAAAGAACATCTAATCTTGCCGACTCTTTGGCCGTGATGGGCGCATTATTCTATAGCAAATTTCACTATTCAATAATTTGAATCTATGACCAAGTATCCTGTAGAAAGTTGACGTGGATTTCGTAGTACTTTTGTGGAAGGCGCACCTTGTAATCAATCATCATGGAGCGATGACTAATATCAATACCAACCTTCCATTCCTATAAGATGATTTCGCGTTTTCATTGTGCATTCCGCAACCCCAGCTCCATTTGCAATCTATTAGCAATTAATAGCCAACATGTCAATCTCTGGAATTCAAGGTCATTCGCTTGAGGTCACTGGTATGATCTTTTCCGTTAATTCTCAGCCAAAGAATTTATAGATCTTTAGCATTGTCTTCATTATCTTCTTCTTTTTCGTCTCTTGTTTGATTTTTGTGGGTTTTTTGATATATAGTCGTAGGATGTAGTAATTTGAGGGACACAGAATGGATATCAAGGCAAGATCCCTATGTCTGTCTTGAATATGGAAATTTCAGGCACCGAACCAAAACGTGTACAGGTATATATATTTTCCAGAATTTCACTTGATATATTAATGAACACTCCAAACCCATCTATTCTTTCCAACTGAATTAACTGGCTTTGAGCTTGAATTCACGCAATCCCATTTCCAATTGGTTGTATAGATGGAGGTAAGAACCCATCTTTCCAGGAAAAGTTCATCTGCACACTCATCGAAGGCCTTCGAGAACTGAATGTTATTGTCTGGAATAGCAACACCCTCACGGCGGATGACTTCATTGGCAGCGGAAAGTAATTCCCACTCTTTAAGAAAGTAACTTTGGAGGTATCTCTTGTCTCTAATCTTACTGACCCCGTTATGCTTCTTTATAGGATTCAACTCCACAAGGTCCTTTCCCAAGGTTATGATGATACTGCGTGGCCAATTCAGGGTAAATATGGAAGGTACATGAAACAAATACATAAATATAACTCAATGATCAAAAATTTTTCTTCCGCCATCGTCCTTTCTTTCTTCATCTGAAAAGCACTTCCTTGGGTGCAGGTACTCGGGAGAAGTTCGGCTCATACTGCATTATCCAAATGCTAATAACGTAATTCTTCGTTACAATATTATTTATTCCCAGTGAATTTCGATGAATGGATAAGGAATAAGCCATGTAACCAAAAATATATATTCATTAGTTCTCTCCCTGCTGCAGAAAACAGCCACAAGACTTGCACCATCAGTGCCATCATATGCAACACCCAATTCAGCCCTTTCTCCGATTTACTCGTATGATACTGCCCCCCCACCACTGCCAGTGGCTCCTTACCCGGCAGCCACCACCGCCTACTCTGCCCCTCCTTACCCTCCTGCCACCAGTTACTCTGCACCATCTCCTTACACAACCTATTCACCATCATCCTCTTACCCTCCTTCTCAATCTCCAGCTGGCTATCCCCAGACATGTCCTCCCTCTGGATATCCTTCACAAACACTCCTACCTCCCCCTCAACCTCTAACATCACAACCATACCCGCCTCCTCCTCAACCGCTAAATACACAACCATCCGCACCGCCCCCTCAGCCCCCAGCATCACACCCATACCCGTCTCCTCCTCAGGCACCAGCATCACAGGCATACCCACCTCCCCCTCAGGCCCCTGCCTATTATCCTTCAGGTACACTTTTGAGTCTTGACTCTTTGATTTGTTCTCAAACCGCGTATGTGAAAATCCACTGCTATTGTGGCCTGGTAAAAATATGACGTTCTCCAAAATTTTGACCAAATCCCCGATTGTGTTTTATGGTACTCTTTTTTTCTTAGAAAAAAAAATATATATAACTTCAATAGTCTAATATACTCGCTCGAATGCTGCAGCTCAATATCCCGCAGTCTATCCACCACCACCATACTAAGCTCTATATACAGATCTCCGGCGTGTCTGGAGACTGGAGACTGGAGAGGAGATACTAATAGCTTGTTGCATGTGAAGAGAACGCAGCATCCAGGAGTAGCTAAAATCGCTTATATTCAGAGTGTTATGTTGGTTGTGTATTGATTCGATTAATTTAAAAGAAAGTGTCGGCCATTTTGATAATTATCAACTTTGCGTCCATCCTTTTTTGGTCATGTTCCGTCTCCAAACAAATGGGCACTGCAGTGGCTAATGGTTGCTTCTATGCTCTCGAGGACAATACAACAATAGCTTTTGTAGGGAAAAATTCAATCACAAAAACAGGTCATTCCTCTCTCTTTTTGAACTTGTGCTTCGCTGGTCCTGAAACGAGAACTAAATTCCCTAAATACTCTTTTGATTGGATTTCTACAATCGCTATAATTAAAAAATAAATATGTGCTTCAATAAATTGGAGGTTAGACTTCCGATTCAGTGCGAAACGTGTACCGCCGGGTTGTCCTTGACCCGAGTTCAACAACTTTCTAATTAGCCTTATATATGATTTCTACACTCTTGATAAATGAATGGCATCCAAAAAAGGAAACTTACATATCAACAATGACTTTAATTTAAATTTGTAATTCGAGATACTAAGATATTAAATCAATTACTTTAGTTTTTTTATTAAATGATAAGGCTTCATTTGAATGTTGAAAATTTGGAAGAAAAGATAAAGTGGGCACAAATCAACGAAAAAATCTTTCTTAATTCTTAAGTGATTAATAGAAGTTAGGCATCTAGCATAATAATAATCTAATGTGCCATACTTATTTTTAAATAATTAAATAAAAATAAAATATTAAAAAAAAAACCTAAAACTAAGAATAAAATAAATATCGAAGTCAAATCATCTAATTTTATTTGATTTGTAATATCGATAACATTGTTAACATGACATCTTATATTAGATATTTTTTGTTTTTATTTGATAATGAACATTAAATCGTTTGGAATTATTATTAAACACTCAAAGATGACGGAAATTTTTTTTCATCTGAGGAAGAATCTACCCAAAAGGAAATACATAATTTAAGAGGGTGAGAGAAATATATACTAGTATGATCCGGCCCAGCGGCCCAGCTTCCCAGAAGCCCAGCCCATTCACCCGGTCGAAAAGAGAAAAAGGTTGTATTCGGGGGCTTTAACTGTAAATAGATGGGTGCTCCATAAAGTCGTCTTCCTCGATACTCCCAAGGCATCCGCCCCAATTCACTTGCACCCATAAATCATCAGAGGAGGACCTGGATCCATAAGACTTGAAAATGGACTTTCTAGGGATAGATTTTAGCTGTGCCTTTGGATCGCTGCGGAGCGGCCAGATTCCGCATAAGGACTGCCTGCTTCCCATTATCTCCAAGCTCCTCGGTTATTGCATCGTCGCCGCTTCCACCACCGTCAAAGTCCCTCAGGTAGCGTTCCTCATCAACCCTTAATCCTCTCTTCTGTTCATCGCCAACTTAATGCCAAAGCACGTTAAATTTTAACACTGTTGCTTTCTCGGGTTTTTAATTAACTAATCCCTTGAATTTAGCTGAACCTCTTCTTGTTCGACCTAATCTTTCTTTTCCTTCCCTTTTCCCAGCAACCAAACGGAGCGCTAGTGTTTTTTAATCTTTGATTACTTTTCTAAAATTCTGATGGATGATCGCACTCTCGATTCGCGAATATTGCTTGGATTCCGATTTTGTTTTATGGATAGGGAAATCAATCACTAACGACTTTGATCTTGTAATAATAATGGCATCAATATCGCATCATATTTACTTTGATATTAAATTCTACATTAGTCATTAGGTGATTGATTAAACAATATTTCGGTCATATTAGGAAATGCACTGCCAACTAGCTCCCCTTCAAACAAGCTTTTACAAAGTCATGGTTGTTTCTGGTACTTGAAAAACCTTGATCTTGTTGGTTGTGTTGATAAGCCCAACCACTCTTGTCATATTAGCTTAAGTGTATGAATGCTTGTTTCTTATTGGAGAAAAATTATAAGTTATCTATCAATATATATAAATAAAAACATGATATTTTTTATGGTAAGAGTTGTATACTTCCTGAGAATGTAGAAAGTGTCTTCCTGTGTCCAGATGCCACATTATATGAAAGACCTGACTTATATACAATTCCAGTTGTACAAGTTGTCAAGTTCCCATTTGATTGGATATGATCTGCTTATGTTTTCATGAAAATACCTCTGAGATGCTAAAATAGAAGTATGTTTTCAACTAAGGGATCACATTTTCACCTACTTATAACACATTGGATGGTGAAAAATATCATAGTTCTCTCATGAAGAGTGAGAACAGTTCTGGCCACAAAACAATTAGTTCTGTTTATTACCATCTGATTTTTCAGTCTATATCATGTGTCAATTGTTTTTTACAGCCATAACTTAAATCCATTCTGCAGTCAACCTGAATCAAACAATAATGCAATTTGGTTTTCAATTATGTCTTCAACTTATTTGATAGAGTTTTCTTTCCATAGATAAATCTAAGATCTAGTCTTGAATTTTGCAATCTGGATCTGTGTGTGTGAATTCTATACATAACATCTATACAAGAAGGAAAATAAACAGCTAAAAAAAAATATAAATTGATTTAAACCAATAACACAGTGAGAGGCTTGCACACCCGTGACCAAACTTCAGGCTTGATGCCTTTTTATTAGTTGTAACTTGTAAAAGTCAATTTCAAATATAATCTTGTCCAGGAAGTTCCAAAGTAAAGCTTTTCGGATTTGGATCCACTCTGTATTTCATGCTCTAACAACATATAAAGTGTAATCTATTTATTATGTCCTAGCATTCCA
Organism: Vitis riparia; assembly: GCF_004353265.1. Classification (NCBI taxonomy): domain Eukaryota; kingdom Viridiplantae; phylum Streptophyta; class Magnoliopsida; order Vitales; family Vitaceae; genus Vitis; species Vitis riparia. The sequence continues at coordinate 8,367,697 of NC_048448.1, read as the reverse complement.
TTCAGGTTTGGCGATTGTGCTTCTTGTTGACCAGTAAGATGTCACTGTTTGCTTGAACATGTGCTACAACACATTGCAGCAAGTTACCTAATGTTTTCTATTACTTTGACAATATATGTACTTTGATGTTATTTTATTTGTAGATATTAAAAATTTTGAAACATAAAAGCATCAGAGGGCTTAGTACTGTAGCCTTTGAGCTGGAAGTTGTTGGCTATACCATTGCTCTGGCTTATTGTCTCCACAAAGAGCTTCCATTTTCAGCTTATGGGGAGTTGCTATTTCTTTTAATCCAAGGTATATTCAATGGCCTTTACTTGTATTTTCTGTTGTAACAGATTGTTGACAAAATGCTATCCAGTGATATGAAGGTGGAAAAAAGGAAAAAAAAAAAAGAACAAAGAAAATGCACACGCGTAATATGCAGATGGAAACTGTATGTCCTTAAATGAGCTTGTGTTGATGTTCAGGAGGTATCACCTTGATGCTTAGGATTGCCAATAAATTAGTTCAATAAGTAGTCCTAAAATAAAACTTTTGTGCTGAAACCCATTGTGGGTCACAGTCCAGTCCGGTCCAGTCCAGTCCATGGTTATGGCACATTGGCAGGTCTTATGACATGTTGTCTAAACTTGACCTGGACTTTGGACACTGAAGTGTCTAGGTTACAAGAGACCTAAACTAAGTTCTTTGAATCATTTTACATTAATTATGTATATCACAGGATTTTGGACACTGAAACTGTCTGAATAATCAGACCCAAAGTTACGTTCTTTTAGCCATCTATCCTTAATTATATATAACTCAATCTCAAGTTGTATTAGTTGACTTGGTGCTTTGAAAACCTCATATCACAATCTGAAGATCTGACTTACCCTCTTTTTTGCTCATCTTTACAGCTATAATTTTAGTCGCTATAATCTACTATTATTCTCAGCCTGTGGGAATCAAAACATGGATCAGGGCATTACTGTATCCTGTTTGCTTGCTGAGGGAGACATTGTCTTGAAATTGTTCTTTGCACAAATAAAAAATATAGTCCTCCTTTCCTTAACCATGATTTTCAGTTATTGTGCTGTGGCACCTACTGTTTTAGCTGGTCAAGTTGATCCAGTCCTGTTCGAAGCTCTTTATGTGAGTAGCAACTTTTGTTTTTGTTGAAGCTAATTACAGCTCTAGTTTTCTGCCTTGTTCTTATGGAAATCCAGATGCATGTCCATTCAAATGTTTAGGCATTCATCTTTTATAATTATATTATTATGATACTGTGGCTTTTCTAATGTGGAGATCATCTGGTACAGGCATCTCAGCATGCGATATTTTTCTTTGCCAGGGTCCCACAGATATGGGCAAATTTTAGGGTAAGTTGAAACTAAAAGATCTTTCTGCTGTTGAGAAAATTGTAGAGTATATGCTATTAACCTTTGATCCATGTTCATAATTAAATTCTCAATTTTCAAAATCCAATTGTTGGAACCATCCTTAAAGCTTTACTTGCATGTTTGTGCCTGTTTTAGGGTGCACAACTTGTAATCTTTATAGTCATCAACAGTTTTTACCACACCATTCTGGATAACAAGGTCTTGTCTTTGCATCACCTTCCAAAAAAGAGAATGATATTGATTCCTCACTTTGTTTCTGTTGCCCATTTAGAACCAAATTATTTTTTGCCTCAAAATTTTTGCAGAATTTGAAATCAACATTTCTCTAGCATTTTTAAGCTTTTTCCTTTGTTTTTTTTCTGCTAACTTTTGTGTTAATGAGGAGTAACTATTCTTTGAGCAGAACAAAAGCACAGGGGAACTCAGCTTCTTAACATGTTTAATGAATTTTGGAGGTTCCATGGGTGAGTTTGCACTGTGGATTGCACTTGTGCTAGGATAATTTGACATCTTTTGGGAGAAACCTATGAATTGTAACTGTTTGTTTTGCAGTGAGAGTCTTTACAAGCATCCAAGAAAAAGCTCCAACAAGCGGTATCCTTTTAATCTCCCATAATTGTGGAATAAGTCTCTCTTAATCTTATCTACTAAAAACTAGAAAATCTGTGGCAATACCATTGTAGCCATATCTGAGTCACATTGTTGTCAGAATTCCCAGGTTTTACCAAATGCAGGTGCAGATATGAAAATCGTTGCCCCAAACCATACAATCAAATACTGGTCCTTGGATTTTGTATTTTAAGTAAAGAGATGTTGGAATTTTCTTTCTATTGCCATAAACTCCCCGAAATGAAGAAAATTGTAAAATGTCAAAAAACAATAGAATGGCCTTTAATGGAGAGCTGCAACTTGGGGTGGTTGGAAGTAAACACAAGCCTAACTGAATCTCATCTTAATTTGGACAGTTTCAACTCAAGTTCAAATTTGAGCAGGTTTTTTAAATTGTTTGGTTGGGTAAAAATTTAATTATTTTTAAAATTTATGTACTCTACATTCATCACTACATCAGTCCATAATCAATTAATTATACTTAAAGAATGAGTATTACAAAAGGAATGCATCTATGGATAGACGTTAAAATATGTTATATGGAAAATGTAAAAACTTGTAATAGAAACAATTCATATCAAAATAATGTGAGGTTTCCTATCATGTTACAACTACTAGAAAGGTTAGTCATTTTTTTGTTTCATATTTTATTTCATCTATTTTAATTTTCCTTTTAGTTCATGTATTGAGTGTTGCAACATTACATATGACATCTAAAAACATTGTGGTTGACATTCAACATAAATAGCATATTAACATATGTAAGTGTTAAGAGTGAGTTTTAGGTTAAGCTTTGGAAAATATCTCTCTTTTTTCCCTACCTTTTTATCATGAAAATTTTCCATTCTTTTTGCTATTATCCCCTTCCTTTTTCTCACTTCTCACATAAAAATGAAAACTTTCTAAGGCTACAGAGGAGGCCAAGAGGTAAGTGGAATGAGTTTAGTGTGAATGTATGGTTCAATGATGTTAATGAAAATGGACATTAGATAGAACAAAAAGGTGAAGCCACATCCTTCTAACCCCTACTATTTTGAGTGAGCCTTTTGAGTGGTTGCATGCCATGAAGGTAGGAACAAAATATGTTTATAATGCACTGTTGCAGATTTTTGTTGTATCACATCAGTTAATAGGTCTTTGAATGAAAATTCCCTCCCTAACTTTTTATGGAATTCACACCGTACTGTTTGTTCACTGTTTTGTGTTACACCTAAGCTGCATATACAAGTTTTCACTTTTATCATGTATTCTTTCTTTTACCCATTGTCTTCCTTGATGCTTTGAAGTTCTTATGGGCTCTGTGATTGGTGTTGTGACTAACGGAAGCATCCTGAGTCAAATAATTATATACCAGAAGCCACAGGTGAAGAAGGGGAAGAAAGTAGAATAGAAGACAATACCTGTTTACAGTTAGCACTTTGCTTGAATTCAAGGTTAACTGGTGCTGCAGGTGATCCAGCGTGCTATAGCTACCCATGCATATGGGAAAATTGAAAATTATCCATTTAGTTAATTATTATTTGAAAATTGCTTGAATTCAAGGTTGGACAGATGCTGCGAGTGTGCCAGTTTGTTCTGGTTGTCAATGCACGAAGGCAAGTTACCTAGATTCTTACTCTCAAGATGCAGTTTAGAGTTGTTTATTGGATGAGTATCACTTAGTGTCGCCATATAGTGTTCTCCTTTGGTTCATCTTTCTTTTTTCCTTTTTAGCCTTTTAATGAAGTGGGTTTTGACCTTTACCTCTGGATAAAACTTCATTACTTACATTTAATTTGGCCAATATATGGATCTCACTATTTTATGCTTAAAATTCCTGCATCCAGATTGGTGATTCACTTTTCTAAACCTCAGATAATGGTTTCAGTTTATATTACTTCATATGTTATCAAGGAAGAGTTTATTTTCTTTGTTAGATGATTAGTACTACTTCTCCCACTGGTAGATGCTTTGGATCCGGAGTTGGCCTCAGTGGGGAAAGTTCCATTACTATTTTTATTCTTATGTATTGGGAATGCTGGCATGAAGGTAGTGTTCATTTCGAGCTTTAGCAATTCAGGAGAATAATGGTTTTTTTCTTTTTTCTGTTTTTTGGTTTGTTTTTTGTCATTAGCCGTCTGACTACTGATGTGCTCCGGCTCTAATGCATCTTTTGTATTCTTTTTTTATATTAATTGATTTTTTTTCATTAATTATCTTCTTGAAGAAGAGTTTTGAACTAATCCTCTATGATCATATGGATTTGTTTTAAAGGCAATTAAAAAAAGGGGGGGGAGGATGAATGTGTTGCTCGCATTAATATGAGAGAATTAGTTACATCCCCACCTAATCTCTCTTTATATTTTTTTTTTTTTGAAGAGAACTATGAAGAAGATAAAGATGGGGAGTTAGGGATTGGGATTTGGGTTGGAAGAGGGAAGAAGGAAACAGGAATATTATCTTTTCATGATTTTTTTTTTTTTTTCATTTTTGTAAAAAATAAAGGAAAAAAGAGAAATGATGGATGTTTTTAAATTTTTTTCTTGATATAATTATTCATTATTAATAATGCCTATGGTATTACGTATATTATTATATTATTAAAGAAAAGGGTAAATCAAAAGAAGATACTGTCACATTTATGGTTAAAAGGGCAAATAAAAAAGAAATGGCCCATGCAAACTGTTTAGAGAGAACCACAGCTGCATCTAACCTTATTTATGTAAGAATAACTTAAAACGAATCATGAGCTATAGTTTAGGAGCATTACAAAAGTGTTCGGCCGTGTTAAATGCATAATGCATGCGTGGCTGAGAGAATGTTTTAGGAGGGGTTGCTGGCCCAGCTAATTTTTTTTAATCAGCTACCCAATTCACCAAGTTGGGCTAACGCATGCCGGACGTTGAGGTTGAACTTGTTCAAACTTGGATCCATCTTACTCTTAAGATTAAGACAATATAAACACGCAATACTTGGATTACACCTTTTTATACCCTCGGTTTTAATTGTTTCTACCAAAATACTCTGCAAACTAATTAAACATTTTCCACTATTTTAAATTAGTTATTTACAAAATAATGCATTCATTATAGGGAAAAGACCGAGACATAAAAAGCAGACGGACTCTTAACGTAATCCCTGCCAACTTTAGGCCTTGACATCATCTTTGAATTTGAGGCCTGAATTGAGCCACCAGCGCCCAATTTGAATTCTTAAGCTCACATTCTATAATCTATAGGGCCTGGGCGTGAGACAGGCTCCGCGTTTGGATCCTTTCAGACTGGTTCAGAATCCGCCCTGATTTAGGTCCCTAGGCAAGATATCAATAGAGGGCAGAATTGAACCCACTGAAATTGATTGGGTTGGATTTGGAATCAAACAGATTGAACTGGGTTTGTCTTGGGTTGATCCAAACCCATGATAATTTGCCCTGGGGTTAGAAGATCTCTGCCAGTCCTGCCCCAAACCATCCCACATATCAAATATCAATAGGGTGCTATTAGCAAGGTGGAAGTAAAAACAGGGAGAAAAAAAGAACAGCAGATACATTCGACTTGATGTCAAATTTATGACCAATTTGCCATCCAGGATGCTGTACTGGTGAACGTATAGGCTGACTACTCCTCAGTCCTCGCTCTGCGAATAATGCGATGGCACTAAAGAAAGCTGCTATAGTCGTGGCGCCCGCCAAAGGCAGCTCTAATTTAAGGGCTGTGGACATACTGGGATATTTTAGTGGACGAAGACTCAGCCACATTAAATGACTTACGGTCCAAGCTGATATTTAGGCACAGAACCTGAGTTGACCAATAGTCAATAGGAAAGATATTTTAGCCCCATTTGATTGCCCTAACTGAAGAGGGGAAATAACGAAAGAATAATAGATACGAATAAGCCTATCTTTTTTCCATGCTTTTTCTTTTCTTCTTTCCACCGTCTCTTCATTGAAAATCTGCTGTATTCACCCAGTTGTTGAAAGGGGCCAAAATATCAGTTACCAAGGCACCAAAATCTTGTGAATATTTCCCATCCCGGTGGGTAGGCAAGTCAGGATTCCAGACACTGGAAAACCACCTTGCCATCTTCAACCATGGAATAATATTCAAATCTCATTTAAAAGATATGCACGCACACAGCAGCCAGAATCAAATAGACAATGGTGGGTATGAATTGAATAAACAATGGGGATGTGAACAATTTTCTACAAGGACTCAAAAGACAGTCTAATTTGGAGCTGATTACTCACTCCTAGGCCATTACCCATTACCGGGACTAAACTTTGAAGCCGCCTGCCAAAATTTGATCCTTGGAACTTTTAAGCAACCTTTGCAAGTTAGTAGGAAATGCTAACCAACGCAGCACAAAAACCACCCTTCATTCCTGCACCCTGCAAAGGATAAAGCATAACTTACTACACAAGTATGATTAGACCTTAGCAAATGTATCTGATGATTATTTTGGTAGACAACTACCAAAAGAAAAAAGACACCTATCCTTGCTAGCATATACCACATTAATAATATAAGGATTTCTCATCTTCATTGGTCAATCAGCTAACGACCATATGAGCAAAATAAGATCCAGCATAGTATACAGGAATTGTAAACAGATGTTACCAATGATTATTATAATCACCCACTGGTGATTCAACCAGAGGAACATACCACTTGCATGTACAAATGTTTGCCATTCAGCTCCTGAATCTTGTTACCCTGTAATCCAACAAGTTCATGTTGTATCAGCCAACCATAACAAGCAAACAAGATCTGAAAGATGACCATGGTTGCCACACATCAAAATCAATCTCCATATCATTGAGATATCCCCTGGTGCAACCACAGGGGAAATTCAAATAAGAAAATTATGGCCCAATAAATTTCCCACCTAATGCAATGTAGCTCGTAGGGCAAAAGCATCTTAAAAGTGACCTTGATGGTCAATTCCATCAAGCATGCAAAGATCTTCCTTTTGACATTCATGTATTCAGAATGATATTAGAAGAGTGTTTGGTAAATCAACTTATTAATGACTTAATATGACTTGACAACTTAATTTAAGTTATTAATTATATTAAGTAAATTTGGTAAAGTAACTTAATATTGTAACTTAAAGTTAGAAATGACTTTGTAAATCAACTTAATGACTCAATATAATTTATTAACTTAAAAATAATTGTGATTGCGATGAAAGCTCTAAGTTGCCTTTTGAAGAGAGCTATAGGAGGAGGTTTTTTGTCCGCTTGTCAAGTGAGGGGAAGAGGGGGTGAAGGGGTTGCAGATGCAGATGCAGATGATACCTTATTATTCTACGAGGCATCCCAGAACCAGATGACTTTTTTTATACTGGCTACTTATGTGGTTTGAGGCTATTTCAGGGTTGAGAGTTAACTTGGATAAAAGTGAGTTGATCTTAGTGGGAAGAGTGGAGAATGTAGAGGATTTGGCTTTAGAACTTGGTTGTAAGGTGGGAAGTTTACCCTCCACTTACTTGGGGATGCCATTGGGTGCTCCTTTCAAGTCCGTGGTAGCTTGGGATAGAGTTGAGGAGAGGTTTCATAAGAGATTGGCTATGTGGAAGTGACAATACATCTCTAAGGGTGGGAGAATTACCTTGATTCGAAGCACGTTGTTGAGCCTGCCTATTTACTTCATGTCTATACTCCTCACTGACCTAGGTCAATGAGATTGAGGCTAGAGCAAATTCAAAGGGATTTTCTCTGGGGTGATGGGGCTCTTGAGCGAAAACCTTAATTGGTAAGGTGGGCAACCATTTGTTCAAATAAAAAAAAAAAAGAGGGTTTGGAGGTTAACAGTCTTGCTATTCTCAATAAGGCTCTCCTTGGCAAATGGAGCTAGCGTTTTACGAATGAGAGAGAGACCTTTTGGAATCAAGTAATAAGGGGGAAGCATGGGGAGGAACGAAGTGGTTGGTGCTCTTGCGAAGTAAGGGAGGGATATGGTGTGGGGTTGTGGAAAGCAATTAGGAAGCTTTGACACCTCATTAGTAGTAGCCTTTCCTTTGCGGTGGGTAATGGGCAAAGGGTGAGTTTTTGGAGGGATAAGTGGTGTGGAGACATACCCTTGTGTGAGTCCTTCCCCTCTTTATTTGCCTTAGCTGTTTCCAAAGAGACTTGGGTGAAGGATGTTTGGAATGTCTCAGAAGGTGGGGAGAGTTGGAGTCCTCATTTTACTAGACCTTTCAATGATTGAGAGGTGGATGAGGTGGAGAGACTTTTGTTATGGTTGGGTGCGAAGAGAGTAAATTTGGATGAGGAGGATAGGGTGTTGTGGCCGCCAATGGAGAGTGGTAAATTCTCTATAAAGTCTCTCTATAAAGCCTTAGGATCGGAATCCTCAATTTACTTCCCAATGAAGATCATTTGGAATTCCTGTGTTCAGCCAAAAATAAGCTTCTTTGCTTAGGAGGCCTCATGGGGAAAAGCTTTAACTTTGAACCAAATTCAGAAGAGGGTTGGGCTTTAGTAAATAGGTGTCATCTTTGTCATTCAAATGAGGAATCCATAGATCACTTACTTCTCCATTGTGTAAAGACTAGGGCTTTGTGGGAGATGCTCTTTTCTCTTTTTGGAGTTTTGTGGGTGGTCCCTTCTTCGGTTAGGGAAACCCTCTTGAGTTGGAATGGATCTTTTGTGGGTAAGAAATGGAAGAAAGTTTGGAGAACGGGCCCCTTGTGCATTTTTTGGACAGTTTGAAAGGCAAGAAACAAAATCGCCTTTGAAGACAACATGTTGTCCATCCAAAGGCTAAAAAGTTCTTTTGTGTACTTATTATGGTCGGAGACTGAGTTGTTTATAAAAGATGGTCCTTCGACATTAATAGATTTCATTGATTGGGTGGATTCCCCTTAAGGGAGGGGTTGTCTATTGTACATCATTTTGGACAGTTTTTTGTTTCAACTGTGAAGGGGGTGAGTATATCTTTCTTGTATTTATTGGGCCGCTTTTTTAGCGCCTCTTTTTAATACAATTTCTTTTCTTTACTTATCAAAAAGTAAAATAAAATAAAATAACTTAAGAATAATTTAACTTGAAATCAACTTAAGTCATTAAGTATCAAGTATTAGGTTTCATCAAACACCCTCTAGATGCCAAACTCACAATTCATAGCTTCTTCTATCACAACATCTGTTATTTGCTAAAGAAAATAAAAACCTAGTTTGTTCAGGGATATAGAATAAAATAATCAAAGTTTGCAATCAATCAAATTAAGAGCCTCTACAAAATAACCAACTTAATATAACATTTATAAATAGACCTTTCTCTATTAAAACAAAAATTGGTTATCCTTCAGTAAATAGAAAGTGGCAAGTAGCAACTACAAAATAGTTTTAGTAAAAACAGCAATCTTAGGCCACATTTTGTGCAGCTTTGATATGTAGTGCTGCCAGTGACACCTCAGGAAATAGCTCAATTATACTGCCAGCCTAACAATAAGACAGGCCTTAGGAGTATTATCAGCTACACAATTAAATTCAAAGTACTAGTAATTGCTTCAAAAAGTCACTCTGACAGAACTCTTCTCAGTATGGTTAAGACTAAGCTAAAGCTCAATTGCAGCAGCCCAAGTTTAATTTCCTTGGATATATCACCAAACTTACAAATAACTATTCAAAAGTCTCTCTCCAGTATGTATCTATACCCAACAAGCATAAGAAAGCTTGACATAGATCTCAAAAATGTAAAAGAATCTCCCATAAGATGGCCAAAACATGCCAAAACCAAGGGATCAAAACATATACATTTTATTAACTGAATGTAACTTGTTAAAGGCCCATATTTGAATCAGCATGGTGAAAACATTGACTGGATCTTAGACAAAAAGTAAGTCTAATTAATTTTAATTTTTTAGAAGATCTAATAGTTTTAGAAAAGAAATAAGAGTCTCAAATAGTTAATAGATAGGTTAGGTTTACTTTTTCATATTTTTATTCAAATTCTAAAATTTTCTAAAGGCTATAAATATGACTCATTGATGTAAAATCGGTTTAAGTATTAATGGATTAATAAAATCATGCTTTCCTGCATGCTTTGCAGCTCTCAATGTTGAGACTCCATTGATTTTCTTCTAGGTGAGACTTCTAGAAGGCCTTAGTGACTCTTAGATTTATATCTCTTCTTCATCTTCTTATCCTCTTTGCCTATATATTTATTTTATATATTTCTCCTTCCATAAATTTTGTCCCTTGTTCCTCTCCTTAAACCCTAGCCCACCAATTTGATTGTATACATCCATTCGAGAGTTGTCCTACATTAAACTTAGCCAACTACAATTAAACCAACTTGATCAAGAAGTATTAGAAAAAAGTAACTTCAATTGCATTAGTACCAAAGAGCACACTACCATATTTTACAAGCAAATGTAACCCATAATATATAAATGATATAAACCATAATAGAGAAGATAGATAGACATGAAGCTCTAAGCACCTTTTCTTTCTTGGCATACAAAAATATTAAACCAAGGCTAAAGAAATTGTGATTTTATGGCTCTTCAGGTCGACTGTTTGTAAAGATAGAGAGCATTGGTGCAGAAGTTTTCTTATCTCATCATATGCAGGAGGTATTGCAACAAGGTGTACTCACCATACCTGAACCACCATATGTGAGACCACAGAATAATGGCCCACCAGGCTCATCATGCAAATAGTTACATGACATCACCTTTAGTGGGTCAGGGTGTGTGTTGCCTTTGGACCCTGCCAACCAAGAGATATACAAGCATATCCAAATATAAAACTGGATAGACCAGATGGTGTATTGATAGTTATACCATGTAATCTATATATACACACACTACTAACAAAGGAGCATATCAAACTGCAATAGTTAGCAGGTTTGACAATGGAACCAGATAGCTCATCCAGCATGTTCATAAAAAAGCCAAGTTACTCACAGTGAAAGATGTCAACTGACTTTCTAAGCTGTATACACCCAAAGAGCACAAAAGAAATAACCATCATTTGCAATATGTGTGAGCTTCATATGGTTACTTAGCTAAAATGATAGAAAACATATAAGGAATCAATACATGTTCTCTCAACATATGTTACTACTGCCACCAAAAAAAGTGCAAGAATCCACAGAGGATGAGCTAATAACTATTCAAAAGCAAAGAGTTGTTTATCGCCACAACTAACATGAGAGCTAGTTATGGATTATATCATGTTTCCTTCAAATTGAAGTAACCAAGGAAAGGGAAGAAAATTGAAAATTATCTTACATATCATCCTAGCCAGTTATTAATTAATATCTGACAATATACTGATCTATTCCACATATTTTCTCCTACTGCTCTTCCAATTGTCACAAGACAGTGTCAACAGAGTAAGTTACCAACGAAAAAAGCAACAGTTCCAGTAAGTATATGAGATAAACCAAAGAGGGGAAAAAGGGTGGAACTGATAAAATCCAACCCCAGACACTAGATGTTCATTTCAGGCAATAAAACACACAAGGATAGATACACAAAAGACAGGAGCAGAAAATACAATAAAAAATAATGTAACTAGATCAACAGTGTTTTTCATTTCCCAAGTTCTGTTCAGTTACTTCTCTGATTACCCCGGGAACTGCTGTTACTGCTTGTCCACCTTCTCAAAGTTGAGGCCACTAAATTCCTTCCCGTTAGAAGCCCTAACCTTGCCTTAAGAGAGTTTGATCGACCAGAACTGCTCGAAGCAATATTAGCAGCTCCATTTTGACTGGCCAAGGGAGGCAATTCAACTGCATTTTCCTGTGCCCCACCATCACTAGCACTTGCATCTTGATGCTCAGTTTCACCCGTGTCTAAATTGACAGCCAGTGATTCCCTACTTGCCCTCAATCCATCCGCACCCTCATAAGTCACTGCCCTGCACTTCTTAACCTTCACCTTCACCAAATTAGGGCATCCGCATGCAAGTGCTCTCATACCCTGATCCGAAACAGGGCAGCTCTTGATACATAGCTTCTTCAATGCTAAGCATTTTGCAGCAATACAAGAAATCTCGGCATCACCAACAGTATCACTCGCACACAATGCCAACCGCTCCAGATTCTGGCAATTTGCAGCCAGCATCTCCAAACTCAACTTTGTGGGATTGACACCAATAAGAACAAGTTCCTGAAGATTGGGGCAACATTTTGCAACCGCACTTAGACCTTCATCGCCTATCCTGTTTGCCTTCCATCCATCAATGTGAAGCTTCCTCAGAAGTTTACATCGTTCAGCTACTGACACAAGTCCTGCATTCGTGCACTCGGAAGTCTTCACAAGGTGTAAGATCTCAAGATCCAAAAAATGCGATATAGCTACTAGGCCGAGATCACTAACTTGAAGCCTTTCCAGATGGATTTCAACCATACTAGTAGTTCGATTAGCAACAAGCTGGAGAAGGTTGTCGCAATCCCCAGAACACCTGAAGAGTTTTAGTGTCCGTAGATTCTTGGCGCCGATAATAAGCGGCCAGAAACACTGTCCATTATACTGCTCCTTCAAGCATATTGTTTTGAGAGATGATGCAGCTACACCGGGCCCAATCTGGTCCACAGCCGATCCATCGGAGATTCCTCGGAGGCGCTTCACGGATAACTCTTCGAGAGCAGAGCAATTATCTAGGACTGCGCTCATGCCCTTGGCTCCAAAGGTACAAGATCCACATGAAAGCTTTTTCAACCCTTTGCAATTCTTCGCAAAAACCCCCATGCCGGCATCGGTCAATTCACGGCAAGCGCGGAGTTTGAGACGAGTCAGATTCCTGCACCCGAGAGAAATGAGTATAAGGGCATCGTCGCCAATGCTAACAGATCTCCGATCACATTTGAGAGCGAGTTTCGTCACCGCGTCAAACCTAGAGAATAGAGAAGGAACGACGGTAAGTAGATCGGAGTGTGCATTGAGAGAAAGTCGATGACGGGTCTGACCCTCAATCCGGAGCCATCGCCGACAGACGAGTGAGCACTGTTTGCGATCACCAGATCCAAGCGACTGGAAAATGCAAGCCAAGCATTCGTCGGGCAGATCGGAGATGTAGTCCAAGTCTTCATCGATCTGCCGAAACTGAACGTTTTCTTCGACCTGCATCGAAGGGATCTGCACCATTGATTTACTCCGGGATCGATGAGGGTGATTGCTGCCTCGGCGACTAGATCCTGATGATATCGCAGAAGTAGAAGCTGATTGGCCCATCCACTTCGACCGGAACTACTAACAGCGAACCAATACGAACCCTAATCCTCCTTAATCTAAGCACCACCGGAGCTTAGTTTGAGGCTGAGATCGGCTCTAAGGTTACGGATGGCCTCTCTCAACTTCCGCTCTGCCGTCGATGGTTGGTAGACGGACTTCAAATTAGATTTCATTTGGCTTTTCTGGACTTTGTTACCTTATTCAATCGCTCATCCATCTCTTTTATTTCTTTTTGATGAGTGAGATTCCAGAGTGGACGCCCCCGTATGCTTACCATGCACCCTGCACCCAAGTCGCACGTTTCTGCCCCAATTTTCCATCACGTGCGCCCACTGGTTGAATGTTAGAAGCTCCAGTATTCAACCCTGTGCCGTATGTAAGGAGTCGCATCCTCCTAAATTTGAACTTTCTCCTCCCACCACCACCCATGGACAAAAAAATTCGTCTTTTCACGTCTTAATGCACCTTTCTTTATCCATTCTTATTGATGAACATGCCCGCCATTACAGCAGATTCAATCATGCTTACGGTTGAATAGAAGCACTAATTTTCAAACTAAATTAAAGGAAAATAGTAAGTTTATCAGGAACTACCTACCCTCAGCATTTGAAGTCTATGAACCAAACTCAATGTGAAAGACAAAAATTCAGTCTGTTGAATCCATCACATCTACCAATAAATACAATTCCCCGTCCCTCGTGGTACCATTATTTACGATCTGCTGGTTGAGTGGGACGTGGCTCTAGTTTAAATTTCAATCATGACCTAAGACTAAATACAATTGATCCAAAACCGGAACGAAAAAGTGTGTTTTGTGGTCAAATTAAAAAAAAAAAATTATTTAAAAATAGTTTAAATTTAATATGTTTATTAAAAATAGTTATGATTCAAATTAAAATATAGTATTTAGATGATCAAATTAATTATCTTTCATCTAAAAGATGACAAAAAATCTTAATTATTTTTAATTAAATATATTAAGTCAAAACTTTGTAAACTTTTTTTTGTTTCAAATTAATGAAAATATTTATTAAAATGCAATTTTCCAAAGCTTATTTTGTTATGACTTTTTACCCTCATGTTTTTTGGGGTGGAAACTGGAAAGAAAACACCGATGAAGAGAGGATGCGCAATTCACGAATTTACCCCCACAAACAGGTGGAATTTTTTTTTAGTGAAAGCTAAGCCATCCGTTTCAACAAAATATCTTAATCCAAAGTTTAGAGTTCTGAGCTAAAATAATATGTTACAAAAAAAGAAAAAAGAATTTGTGACGTGGATATCCAACGCGCTAATTTGATCATTATTTTGATAAAAGATTTATTTTATAAATATTTTTTTTTGTAAATAAATTAATTTTATTCAAAACTTAAGACATTCAACAAGTTAAAAATTCATTCATTCTAGAGTTTAATCATGATTTAACACTTGTCATCTTTGTCGTTTAATTGAACGATTTCATCAACATAATTTGATGGTATTAAAATTCAATCCATACTCTCTTAATTTTGATTAAATAAAAAGAAAATTCAGTCAAACAATATCATCAAAATTAAAAATAAAATAAAAATACATTTTTTTAATAATGCATTGCTTTGTCCAATTATTATATTAATCTTAACACTATTTCTTGAAATATTTACACACTTAATGGATTTTTATTATTATTTTGAACTTAATTATTTTTACTAAGAATTTTTTCTTTTACAATTTTTTTCATTAATTTATTTTTATTTCGTGATAATTTTTTCTCACCTTTAATATGTTTTGAATATTTTATTTTGTGAAATATTAACGATGGACTCCGCCAACATTTCTACTTTTAAGCTATATTGAGGTAATATAGAGTCTGAAACAAGGAAATGACTTCTACCTAATGTAGGTTTGTCGTGTCATGCCTATAGTTTCTTTATTGTTCTCTTGGAAGAAGACTTGACTAAGTCTCTCCAAAAGGTTGTTTCTATACTCAACTTGGAGGAGAAGAAACATATCTTTCTATGGGAGTTCACCAAATGGATGGGTGGTTGAGGCGTATGGTTAAGACAAAAATTTGTTTGATATATCACTAAAAAGGAAAATTACGTAATATATTTTAAACACATGAATTTGTTTGGTGGATTGTTTAAGTAAGAAATTGTCTAATATATGGCTAAAAATAAAAATTATCTAGTGAATGATTAAGGTGGTATTTGGTTTTTTAACTTAATACCGAATGTAATTTACTTTCAGATTTTAAATTATTTGTTTTTAATTTTTTTTATTTATTACTTATTTTTAAAAAATAAATATATTTGATTTTTTCTTGTTGAATGTTACAAATAATTTTTTTGAAACGATCCGAACACAATGTCAACACAACCCACCCCCTATTAATAATTAATACTTAGCAAAAATAAAATAATAAAAAACAAACATAATACTTAATACTATTAAATTATACTTATAACTAAGTTAAATTAAAATCTATTTAAATTTAAGTAAAAACAAAAAATAAACACGACACAAAACAAAAAATTACTTAAAACAACTAAAACAGATATTATGTGAGTTGAAACATGGAAAGTAAATTATTTGTCTTTCATTTGTTTTTTACTTTTATTCATATGTTACATATTCGTATGGAAATTAGATTATGTTCCACTCTCAAATATATGATGCCCCTGTTTGTTTTCATAAGAAGTAAATATTTGGGTGTGATCATTTGTCCCATGAGTAAAACTATCTTTTGATGAATTCGGAAATAACATATATTGTATTATTGGTCGTATACTTAATAATTTCAAAATGTACATTGTAACGAAAACTCGTCGGAATAGATACTTAAAAAAAAAAAAAATGTGTTTGGTATATGGTTACAACAACAAAATTGTCCTATTAACAATTAAGATAAAAAAAGATGTCTTATCAACTATTAAGGTTTAAAAAAAAAAAAGCTTATTGATGGTTAGAATGATAGTGGATTTTCAAAAAGGAAAATTACCTAAAAGATCATCTTAGTTGAAATTATATTGGTTGGTAGGAAAAAAAGTCTTTACTTACAAAGGTGATTTGTTCAATAATTTTGAGTAGGTTGGAAATTGCCTTGCAATAAAGTCATCAAGGAAGAGAAATGTTTTTAACTAAAAAAAATTGACAAGTGGTTAGGAAATATTTATTACTCTATTAAATTTTGCATTATGTTTTCACATCATTTCAATGTTTAACTTAATAGCAACACGTGTTTTTTAATAGTTTTCACAATGGACATTAGGGGAGTAGGGTAATATGCTATCTCAAAACCTTCTTTGTCATCCAAGAAGTATCTCTTGTCAATCGAGAAATTTTTCTTATTGTTATTTGAGAAGTCTTTCTTGTCATTCAAGAAGTCGTCCTTATTGTATTATTATTCGAAAAACCTTCCTCATCACTTGAGAAGTATTCCTTATCATTCAAGAAGTCTTTCATCTTATTTTAAAAGTTTTCATTGTCATCTCAAAAATTGTCATTACAAAGCTTTCACTATTATCCAAGAAGATCATCTTGTTATGTGAGGCTACAACTAATTGTTTTCCAATTAGAATATCTCTCAACTAAAAGGTTCATTGAACTTGAGAGTTCGATCGACTAAAAGGTTTTCCTAGTATATGACACCGAAGAAGATTATCATGACTTGGCCAATTCATATCCTAAAGGAAAGTTGATGACATCATCTATGCAAGGTTTGAAATATTGGTAAAGATAGATATATCACATATAAATATCGATGAGAAAAAAATTATTCACAATTCATAAAAATGTTAAAGAAAAACTCTAAAAAATGATAAAATAAATAAGAATACACATGGTAAAGTTATTTTATAAGTGTAATTGACATAAGTACGATAAAAAAAATATCAATAAATAAGAATATATTGGTTTTAATAATTTATTATTTATGTTATCAAATTAATTTTAATTTATAAAATATTAGAATTTCATTATTATATATTTTATTATTATTTAAATAAATTTATATTTTTAATATTTAAGAAAACATTCAAAATTAAATAAAATTAAAAGGATAAATATACAAAATTTAAAAGTAAAGTGATAATAATTTTTTAAAATAAGATTAATGAAATAAATGATAATATATTTAATATTAAAACTATAATTTATTTAATTTAAATACATTTAATAAGAAATAAATGATGATGCATATATGATTTTTTTAATATTTATATTATTATATTTAATTATCATATAAATGATATAAACAAAAGAGTTGTTAAGAAAATTATAATAATAGTTTTTATACTTTTATTAATTAATTAACTAAAATTTAAAATAAAATAATTAAAGTTATTTTATTAATTCTTTTAATAATAAACCTTAACAAATTGATTGTGAATACATATTAACAAGCCCAAACATAATCTAGTGGTAATTGGGTTCAACTTAATTCAAATCCCCTCTTGGTCTAGGCGCGTCCCACGCCAATTTCAAGCGGTGCGTCAATCATATTGATAAGTGGAGTAATCAGGTTCACATGACAAACTCAACTCATGATACAATAAGAACCCAGCTCATGAATCCATGATCTAAAAAGTTAAAATCGGGTACAACTCTAATTGAAGATTATAAAGAAAGAGCATGCAACACTTGGAAATGAATAGAAATAATCAAATTTTGCAATCCAAACCAAAGAATGAGCATGTTATTTTTGTTGTGAGTTGGTTGTTGAATATATGTATATATATATATAAATGAGAAAATGATATGATTGTTTGATATGCATGTAATAAAAAGTTTTATTCATTTACTTAATTTGATTGAGGTTGAATGTTTGTCTTTATATATATTGTTTGATGTGAAAAAAAGGAGACACTAAACAAGTTAAATGCATATTTTTGCATAATTAGTGGTAAAATGTATGGAATGGGAAGAATGTGGACCCTCGTGTTGGTAAAAGTCGATAAGACTACATTTAAAGCATATAAGATAAAAGTTAAGAAGTGCAATAAATATTAGGATTATAAAAAAGATACGAGGAAAATTCAATATTATATGGAATTACTTATTGACTATTTGGTACTTGTATTGCATATACTAAAGTGATCATGTATATTATAAATTATTTCAAAATTTTGAATGACCACCTTATAAATGAGAGAAGATAAGATGATGAGACAGTAAGTTCAGACCTCTTATATATGTGTTTAATGATGAAGACAAAGAGAATGTAAGATACAAGCAAACAAAGTTTATGCATAAAAGAGACTTGAAAATATAAATATGAGATATTAAAGCGGAACAATGAGATCAAATTATTTAGATCTGAGGGTATTTTTCTAGTCCACAACAATGGGAGGAAGTTTTACATTTTTAATAATGGTGGTTTTTGTAACGGATATAGAAGAGCTAGTGGTGGCCCTTCTTAATTTGTTTCATACGTACAAAGATTGAACCATCTCAACCAACTCTCTCTTTTTCAATATTAATATGCTTTTAGTGATTCAAGAGGATTACTGGGCTCCACTATGATTTTTCAAATCCTCAAGTGGAGGGATTTAAACTATTTTTTCACTCGTTTCAAAGAGTTTTATTAAAATCACATAGTAAAAATTATCTTTATATGCAATCCATTAAACCCAGACACACCTAATGTCATTCAATTAAAATCCAACTATCATGCTTCTTATTGCCTTGTTATAACAAATGAAATGCAAAATTATGCCCATGCCCATCCATTGCCAATTAAACCCATTGTAAAAAGAGTTTTTAACACAAAATCATGGCTTCATATTACAAATCCACTCCATACTACATAATCCATTATAAAATTATCATTTTACTTCCATTCTAAACTCACTTCATACTACATCATCCATTATAAAATTATCATTTTACTCTTGTTCTAAACTCACTTCATATTACATAATCCACATCCATTTCCTACTATCATGAATCTTTTTCCCTTCAAACCTACTTTTTAATAGCACACTTCTCATTTTGCATTAAAGAAAGACAAAAAAAAAAAAAAAAAAACTCACACCAATAATACATAAAATCAAGCACATCGACTCCATAATTTTATTCAAAGCTTCAAATTTTATTTTTTGTATTCTTTCCTTATCCTGCATAATAAGCCATGGATGATGATAGATGTCAAATGCTCATACGTTATATGATTAATCCATTGAATATATGAAAAACCATCGTTGCTTTGCATTTTAAGAAGTTTTAGGTGGTGTTTGTTTTTTGGTTAAATAAAAAAACCAAAATATTTGATTTTTTTTATTCAATTAAAAGTAATTTATTGACATCAATCAATATAATTAAACTAAACTTATTTATAACAAGTTCACTTTAGTTATATTGGTTAATATCAACAATGTACTTTTAACTGAATAGAAAAAGTCAAATATTTTGGCTTTTTCGATTTAGCCAAAAAACAAATACCACCTTAGTGTCAAAACCATGAAAGAAAACAAGAATGAAAGGTAGATAATAAAAATCTTACAATATTCATATCAATATTCACACAAAACCCTTTTTTATTTATTTTATTTGCATCTATTCAAGAGATTTTTGTTAGTGATTTTTCCCATAATGCCAATGAATAGCTTGCATTTTAGTTAAACAAAAGAAATAACGTAATTGAGAAAACATGAAGCTGAGAAAAGATATATAGTAGTTAGATTTTGGAGGGGAATTGTGCTAATTTTTTGCCAAATTAATCAAAAGGCACGTCAAAAAATTAAGGGGATATGTAACTTCACCATTTAAAGGGATACTATTAGTGGAATTTACAACAAGTGGACGAGGGTTCGCAAGTGAATCACTTAAATGGTTGAGGATTAATGGTGTGAAATTTAGTGTATGGGTCAATGGGCAAATGTACATGCTTGAAAGGATATATAGTATATTTAACCTATGTTCTAATCCAAGGAGGTAAGAAATTGAGATATTTTTTCAATAGCATTTAATTATTAAAGTAACATATTAAATTATTATTTAATATATTAGGATTAGGAAAATATTTTAAAATATATGTTTTTATTCACACATATTTATTAAATAATCATAAAATGACAATCCTTTGAAAGTAATTAAAGTTTTGTAAAGTCAATCATATTATCTATATTATTAAAATATAGTACTTATGTGTTTAAAAATAATATATTTGACTTAAAATACACATAATTCTAATTATTTTTAGATAAATGTATTAATTTGAATTTTTTAAAATCGGGCTTCTTATTTTATGATTTTTCTTAAAATGGTATATGAAAATATACTTTTTCCCAAAATATTTTCATTTGAAATGATGACTAACATTTTTTAAGTGATTGTGGGTTGTGAGGTTCAAAATATAAATTTAAGAAGAATAAATCAGTTAAAAAAAGGAAAAAATAACCCCTAAATTTGTAAAGCTACTGTATTTCATGTTTTTACTTAAAAAAGTAATTTATTTTGATATAAATATTTTTTATTATTTCAATTATTTATATGTAAGTTTTATAATAAAATATTATTTTTATAAAAGAAATGAAGACATTTTTATTAAAAAGGCACCAAACAAAAAAAAAAAATCAAGCCCAAACAAGAATTCAAGGCCTTTTAAGGCGTTTTAATTGCCCCAAAAAAAATTATCCACTTTAATTGAAGAATGATTATGAAATTTGATCAATTATTTTTGGTAAATGGTTTTTGAGAAAAAAAATTTCCTGACCCTTTGGGATCGTTATTGCGTTGAGTCCACCTTTACCCTTTTGGAAGCTATCGTATTTTAATAATATGTTTTTTAAAATAATATATTTAAAAAAAAAAAAATCCTCATGCAATTATTCATATCTGAAGAAGTCGGCGCCTGCCCAGCAACCTGAAAATCGTACCCTGATAATCAGTGAAATTTTGAAAAAACGTGAGACCACTTTGGCGTGTGCTTTTTTGTTCAGGGAACCTAGCATTCGATACATTGACGTTTGACACCGTCAAAATTATAGGCTCCAGATGTGTTTTCTATTTCTTAATTTGTCAAACTCGTTGTAAATGAGAACGGTTGGCGTCTGACGAGCCGGTGGTATTTGATGCCAAATACAATTTGAATTTTGAGTTTTGAATTTTGCCTAATCAAAAGGATTGGTGGTGGTGGCCTCTCACTTCCACCAATTTGTTTGAACCGGGACCAAGTTGAGTAAATGACCTAGGACACCATTTGACTATAACTTTTTAATATTTAATATAACAAATAAAACAAAATGAATTATATTCTAAAAAAAGTTATAATATTAAATAAAAAAATATAGTTTTTTAAAAATTATAAAATTAGTTTTAATTAAATAATTGATTTTTTTTCATTTTCAATATGTTGACATTTAAATGCTATATATATATATATATATTTTTTATTTATTTAAATTTAAAATACCAATATTTTTTATAGTTATGCATGATTTAATTTAATAATATCAAATATATAAAATAATATTATTGATTTTTAATTTATTCATATATATTTTAAATTTTAATAATATATAAATTATACATTTATGAAGTCATCGATTTGATCACGATTTAACTAGTTAACTGTGAACCAATAATCTTTTTGATTCGATGATAGATTTAATTATGAGAACATTGAAATTTTTATAAAAGACGGTTTTTAGATTTATTTATATGTAGAGTGTTATAAGAATGGTTAAATTTTGAATATTGTTTTTAAGTGTATAAAAAAATAATTAAGAACTATTTTATAAATCTATTTTTTGAAAATATATACCATCACACATCGACCTAGCAATTTGAATAGTGATTGATTAAATGTGTTATTTTAAAAAAATAGAAAAATATATCAAAACAAGGTAACAAGTGAAAAATCATACCCAATGTTACTTGAAGGCAATGGGTTTTATAAAAATTTCACATTTAAATCATTTTGGTGGATTAACCATATGATTATTGAATTTTCACTCATTTCCTCATTAATACATTATTACAAGTCCTGCTACATCACATTAAATATCATCATTATTATTTTTTAATCATTCGATCTCATCACATTATATCATTATTATTCTTTAAGTATCTTGAATACATGTACCATGGTTTTCTCATTTGAAGTGTGGAAGTAGGTTACTAGGTTATGAACCATCCTTGGCTTATCACGACACATGCCTCTAATGTTACACATGTTATTTCATTTTGAGCATTCCTACATTTGATGTATAAAAACATACTCAAGTTTTTAATTTCTATTTGTAAACATTTTTTTTCTTATTTTTAAAAAATAAAAAAATGATAATAAATTTGATATAAAAATAGAAAATTTTATAATACATATATATATATTTAAAAATCATGTTTAACAATTTTAAAAACCGAGGTAATAAAAATTTAATGATATCTTAATTTTTTTAAATAATTTTTAAAGTCTGTACATTTTTAATGCCAACATTGAAGAGTTACCAATGTAAGAATTTTTATACCTATATATAAGTTATTAATATTTTTTTTTTTTAAATAAAGGGTAGGAAGTATATCAAACAAGTATTTATTCTCATTTTAAAAATATTTAAACTAACACCCTCAAGAGACTTTTGCATGAAAATTGCTGCCTAGTGGCCCGGCCTCGTATGATTCTCGTTTGGGTTTGAGCAGTCTTACGAGTCATGACTCCCAACCCAAAGCTAAATGGGTCCAACACAAATTGGGCGTTGGCTTAGCTTTGGGGTAAGCTGGGGCATATTCAGAGTGGGCCACGAATCCAGAGTTGATCTGCCGTTGGGCCGTTTGATTGGACTTTTGGATAAGTGGGCCTGGTGAGTTAACCGTAGAGGCGAGAGACTCCCACCCTCACTTGTTCCTCTCGAATAAACAATGTCTGCTCCTCTGCTTCTCAGAGCCGTTCCTCTCATCCGTCTCCGACATCACAGACTTGCCGCCCCCCTCTTCACGCTTGCGCGGCGTCCTTGGTGCTCTTCCACCGAGTCGATTCGGTCGGACGTGAATGTATCCTATGCGGACAAGAACACCACAGTCTTGAGTTCCAGGGATCCAGCTAACTACCCCAGATGGGATGATCCTGATTTCCGGAAGTGGAAAAATAGAGAAGAAGAGATCCTCAGAGACATTGAACCCATCACTTCGCTCACCAAAGAGATTCTCCACTCGGACAGGTACGTCTCTGATTGCAATTACACCTAATATGCAAGCTTCTTGTGCTTTCTGTTTGGCTAATGAGAAATTTGAGGACAAGGAAAGTTTATTTTGAACCTTATGTGTGATTAAATCAAGTCGTTGCCTTTTGCCCATTTGAAGGAGGATTTTATTTCTCTTGCCCATTTGAAGGAGGATTTTATTTCTCTGGTCCGAAATAATTAACAATCTCATGTTCGCAGTTTATTTCCCTCTTTTATTTTTTTATAATGCATTTCCTCATCGGCTGAACGACTGAAGAGAGTATCATAGAGACTAAAGTCATTTATCGTTTTCTTTTTATTTTGGATTAGAACTTGGGATTGTGCTAGTTGGTACCATGTTGGGCAGGACACCATAAACCTTAGAAATTTGTTTCTTATCCAATTATGTTTTCTCGATTGAGTTCTCTTGCTTTTTCATGAATTTGCACCCCTACCATCATCTTTGAAAATTGAAAAAGAGGAAACACATTTAATACAGTTTTTACCTCCATTTTCAATTGTTATCAGCATTGATCATATGATTGGTTGTGGCTAACCCAGTAACGAAAGTTTTGGGGACTGGAGCAGACTACCACGAGACAAAAATCTTCTTACTACAGAGATTTGATTGGGAACTATTATATGTACAAGGTTCAATAGTGAAACAATTTCAAAGGTTTCCCTAATATTGGAAGGTCCTTGACATTCTGTATTGGGAATTTGATTCTATATCTGATTAAACCTCAATCCCCTGCTTGATCACCAATAATAGTACCATTTCTTTCACAAGAAAGTCCAAGTTCTTCTTTGGCATCTTCAATGCCAACATTGGATGATAGTTCCAACAACAATCATCTTGAATGTGTGGTGAAGCTTGCCGCTTTGTTGGGTTCCAAAGCGGGGAAGCTTCCAACTACTTATTTAGGCTTGCCTTTGGGTGATCCGTACAAGTCCCCTTTTGTGTGGGATGTGGTTGAGAAGAGGTTCCATAAAAGGTTAGCCTTTTGGAAAAGAGTCAAAAGACAATACCTTTCAAAGGGTAGACTCATTTTGTTTAAAAGTACTCTTTGCAGCTTGCCTATCTATTGTATGTCTCTTCTTGTCATTCCTAAAACGGTGGCTTTGAGGTTGGAAAAAATTCAAAGGGACTTCTTGTGGGGAAGAGGGGCCTTTGAGAAAAGGCCTCACTTAGTCGAGTGGTCTTCCATTTGCAAATACAAGAAGTTGGAAGGGCTAGGTATTTAGGTCATGTCCTTTTTTAATAAAGCCTTGTTTGGAAAATGGTGATGGAAAGGGAGTTCCTTTGAATACGAGTTATAGTGGGAAAGTTTGGGGAAGAACTTGGAGGATGGTATTATCTCGTAGGAAGGGAGGATTATGGTGTTGGCTGGTGGAAGGATAAAAGGAGCTTGGGAAGCCTTTAAGGCTAGAACAAGTTTTACAGTTGGCAATGGAAGAACAAAATTTTGGGTTGATGTTTGGTGTGGGGATGCTCCTTTAAAGGACTCTTTTTTGCTTTTTTTCTTCTAACAAAGAGGTTTGGGTGTTGAATGCTTGGGAGGTTATTAGTGGGCAAGTTATGTGGAACCTGGGTTTCTTGAGGCAGTTTCAATATTAGGAGCTACATAGCATTGAGGAGTCACTTAGGAGGCCTCAAGTGCATGGGAAGTGCAATGAGGATGACGATAAGCTGATTTGGAAGATTAAGAAAAGTGGGAAAGTCTTGGTGAAATCTTTCTATTCTTCCTTAGAGTCAGATTAAGGAATTCTTTTCCCTTAAAGCTAGTGTGAGGCTATTGGGCACCTTTAGAAGTGGTTTTTTTTTGTTTTGCTTGGGAGGCTGTTTGGGAAAGGTTCCTAACCTTTAGATCAGCTTAAGAGAAAAGGATGAGTGTTAGCTAACCATTGTTGTTTACGTATGAGTTTAGAAGAATCAACTAATTACTTGTTAATCCATTGTGGAAAGGCCAGTGATCTTTGACATTTGTTGTTTTCCCTCTTTTGTTTTTCTCAGGTGCTCCCTTTTCTTGTGAAAGATTTGTTAAAGGGATGCCATGAGAGTTTTGTTAGCAAAAATAACAAAAGATTTGGAGGACAGTCCCTCTTTGCTTGTTTTGGATTCTCTGACAAAAGAGGAATCGAAGATACTTTGATAGAATTCAACGCTCAGATTAATCACTAAAAGACTCTCTTATTTGAAGCCCTTTCCATTGGACTTGCCAACATATACAAGATGGTCATCTTTCCTTGTTAAATTTTATTGATTGGTTAATTGTTAGTTAATGAGAGGTTGTTTTGTGTGCTTGTTTGAGTTTTTTTGGCATTCTTTGTATACCTCTTGTGTACTTGGGGTGTACCCCCCTCTTTTTGTTTGATGTCTTTAATATATTCTTGGTTCCTATAAAAAACAACAAAAAAAAGGGCCTCAGGACAAGAAAAAGCCTCAAAATGAGTGTGTTTAAATCTCCGCTATGACCATCTAGATGTGTAGAGACCCTAAGATGTGCGAAGTTGACCACCAGGAAACCTAGGGTGATCAGCCAAGAAAAGGGATTTTTTTTGTTAAGGTGGGGAGGAGGAGGATGTGAATTGGGTGATGGTCTCTTGTTCAAATTTTTGCTGAGGTAAAAGATTATAAATGAGAATGATGACATAAGTAATAATCAAGATAGAAAGAGATAGAGAAGAAGATGCAAACTCTAATGTACATGGTTCAACACCAACTAGCAATACATCAATGGTCCTCAAGCTTTAATTTAAGCCTTGAGATAGCTCCACTATACAAAGATCCTATAAACTAAGAACTTGTTTAATATTCACTTGGTTTTTAGGTACCAACAAACCTTTACAATGCTTTAAGTGTTCTTCCCAATACTCCCACACCAATAAATGTGTCTTTAAATTAAATACAGGAACTAACTTTGCAAATTGATTACAATGGAGATGATAGCTAGCCTCACTCTATCAATTAGATCTAGATCCATCATCCATAGAATAAAGTATCTAGGTATATCTATTTCTTCATATTTTGACTTCTATGAAGTTTCTTTCTTTGCTTCAGCTGCTAAAAATCGTTGTTTTGGATGGCCCCTACGCAATTAGTTACAAATGGTCATTGAGATTGAGATTTTCAAGTTAGGAGTAATTGCACCAAAAGTGTATTGAAGATCAAGGTTGAATCACTACACAATAGGTTATTAATAAATGAAGATTAGGAACTTCAACTATGAGATTTTTGCACAATATACCCATTAGACACAAATTCTCACTTAATTGATCAACCGTTCGACTGATCACTCAACTAGTTGTTAGCATTTAATACATGTTGCAGGTGACTGCTGGGAGACAACTGGTTAATCAGTTGGTTAGCTGATAGCCACTGCCAAGTACAACACAGAAAAGGGGTTCAACCAAATTGGACCAATTGATTGCCCTGTCGATTGCCTAAGTCAGTGAACCTCAATTTTTTATTTCATGCACCCTCACCTCTCAGGTTCCTTCTCTTATAGAAATCAAAAGCATCAGTCCCTACTTTCTTTGAGGAAGCATTGACCTGATTATGAATGCTCTTAAAAAGAGAACCCTTCATGGAAGTTTTCTCCTTTATAGGGAGAGTCTCCCTTTGTTCTTTGAAGAATTTTATTTGAAATTTCCTTTTTCTTGTGGGGATGTTCCAGTGATTAGAACTCTTTACCAAAGAGGGGTGCCTTGCATTTTGTTCATGATGTGTCTCCATTGGTGTCATTGATTTGGGAAATTGTGCTTATCTTGGAAAATTTTAGGTAAATCAATAGAAGGAGATCGTTTTTTTCCTCATTTCTAGGGAAGTTAGGACTTGGGACAAATTTTGTTGATTGCCTCCCTTTTCTCTATATGTAATATGTGTTGCTATTTGAGTCGATGGATAATGCGGACTCATAAGCCTGTGGTGTCTTCTTGAGCTTCAGGCACAACATCTGGGCTCCTGCTTGGGTTGTTTATCACCTAGGCAAGGCCTCTGGGGCCTACTTGATTGTGCTTCTTACCTACATGCACAGCTATTAGTCTTCAGAAAGGCACCATGGCAACAAGTTTTACTGGCATGGGGTTTGATAGTGTTGGGGTTGTTTGGTTCCAGATTTCTGGGAGCTGGCAGTCAACACAGTACACTTGTTATGTGCCTGGCATAATTCAATATAAAAGTAAAGGTTCTCAGATATGTTTTGGTCAAGTACTTGATCCAGAGGCAAGCTTTTCAAGTGACAAACTTATTTTAGTTTATATTATGGACTCAAAAGTTTGTCATTTCAAATTGTAGAAGAGAAGAATTGAAAGAAGTGGTAGCCTCAGTAGCTTTAAATCTTAAGTAACCTGAATCTATATTATTTTCGAGTTTTTGGCAGAGTCATATCTTTATAGAATGTTTTTGATTGCTGCCCCAATATGTCAGTGGATTCTGAATGCTGTCATCTGTATCTTTGAAAGCACATTTTTTTTTTGTCTATTGAAATGTTTACACATGAATCATGATGCTTGTCTCATACTTTGATAACATATTGGTTATAACCATGGATGAAATTATACCGATTTTTGGTCAAAATTCCAGGGAAATATTTGTTATTGCCTATTGCTGGATTTTGTTGTGGATAAATTCTGATATTCCTGATATTAGTGGATAAATCAGATTTCAAATTTTTTTTAGGAGAGTTGGAATTGAACCGCTGACCTCAGCCATACAGTAGAATTGAACCACTAACTAACCTCATCCATACACTAGGAGGCACCTGACCAACTAGGCTAAGTTATGTATATATATATATCTTACTTTCATTTTAAAAAAAGAATTAAATAAGTATACTTTTCAATAAATTCATGCAAAATACAAAATGTTAAAATAAAAATTTAATAAATAATCTAAATATTATATTCAAATTCTATTTAACTTATTGTTAAAAATATAAAAATCATTATCAATTTTTTTAATGAATTTTTCTTTGTATGTTTTGTACATTAATTAAATATATCAAAAATATAATTTTACAAGTAAATTTTAAAAAAATCATACATATATCTTCATTTTTTTGTATTGTTAAATGCATTCAAATTAGATAAATCTATATAATATGTATTTTCAAATACTAAATATTATTGATGAATGTAACAAATTGTCTCATATGTGTATATCACTTTCTTCAACAAAACAACTTCAATGTGTATTATTGTTTCTTTCATTTTTTTAAAAGTTTTTCCCAACATTTTCATGAGTTTTGATCAATTTCTATCTCATTAATATTTCCCAATATATCCATAAAATCCCATTACTAATATTTGTGTAAAAGCCAATATTTCCATCCTTGATTATAATTGGGAGTTGGCAATATTATTTGGATGAATCAATATGCATAACTTATTGAAAATAGTTATGTGATCTATGGACAGAAAATTTTGAACAAAAAGCTGTTTTTCTATATTTGTGGAGATGGGAAATTAGTTGTTTGAACCATGGCAACTTATTGATGGTAATGGAAATTGCAATTGGTCAAGGTTGAATGTGGTGTGTGAACAAAAACTGGTCAATAAATCCAGTGCTAGGAATGGTTTTTTCTGCCATACAAGGAGCTGTGTTTTTAATTATTTCACATATGATATTGTTCTAGAAGATAATCATATTCACAGCTCAAGTTGTATTGGAATGTCTGGACTATGTCTACTCAAATTGTGGGGATTGTCTGAGGCTTCTCCTTTATTTGACTGATTTTCTTGCTGTCAGGTACATGGATGGGGAACGTCTAACCGCTGAAGATGAGAAAGCTGTGGTGGAGAAGCTTCTCATTTACCATCCACATTCGGAAGATAAAATTGGATGTGGACTGGATTGCATTATGGTGAGTTTGTTGTTTGCATAATGCCCTAATAGGATTCTTTGATTTGTTGGTCAAACCACTGTTAGTCACTTAGTTACTTTGCAATTGAACATTTGTTACGGTAGTGTTAAAGTGCTGAATTATCTCACTTTATGGATTCTCAACAAGTGATGAATGATTTTCAGATTCTACTTCAATTAACCTATCATTCAATTTTTCTGAATTCACCAATACTAATTCAAAATGGTTGAGTATACCTTCAAATGTGTGAATATTCAATTTGTTAAGTGCTTTTTCATGCAACTTAGCTTGCCATGAAGAAAAAAGGCTGTTACTATACAGCAGATAAAGGAAAGGATAACATCCAAACCATGAGATACATGACATTTACGTGGAAACCTCATGATCCATCCTAGTTAACAGACAATCCATTGTAGAATGATCGATTACAAAGCCTGTTGGCTGAACTTGAGTCTACCCAATCACTTCCTGATTATTCTAATCCTGTCTCCTCTCTGCATTTTACTCATTCAACCTTATAGTTACTTATCAAAAATAAAATATATATATATTCAATCTTGTTCATTGCTCCAAGGCAAGGGTTTTGTGGGATCTCGTGTTTACTTTGTTTGGTGTTAATTGGGTCCTTCCGCTTACAGTTAGAGACACTCTTTTAGGTTGGCTTGCTTCCTTTGTGGACAAGAAGCGTAGAAAGGCTTGGCTAGCAGCTCCTCTCTGTTTATTTTGGACGATTTGGAAGGAAAGAAACATGATAGTTTTTGATAATGAGGATTTGTCAATTCAAAGAATGAAAAATTCATTTGTTTGTAATCTTTGGTCTTGAGCTAAGTCTTGTTTAGATGTAGGACCCTTTTCTTTAATTAACTTTGTTGATTGGTTGGGTTCTTGTTGAGGGCTGGTGAGTGTTTGCCTTTTTTGTTCTTGCCTTTTGGTGACTCATGTATACTCCCCGTATGCTTCGGGTTGCCTCTTAAGCGCCTTTTTTCTAATATATATTCTGTGTGTTTATCTATAAAAAAAAAATAAAAATAAAAATTATTCAACCTTATAGTCCTCAATAGGGTATTCACTTTCCTGTGGGGATTTCTGGATTGCACCTTGATCTCTCACCAAGGTACTAAGCCCCTAACTAAGATTTTTTTCAACCTTAATGTCTGATCAAAGTAGTCAAAGCTACATCTCCATTTCTTCAACCTTTGATCTTCCTTCAGAGTTCCAACAAACTCAGATCGAACACAATTCAGTCACTGGAATCTCACTAGATCAGATCTTAAACACAGGAAGCAGATTTCTTTGCAACAAGTTCATTCAAAATCACTTTGAATTCAAATCTTCAATCTCCCATAAATGACTCTAAATCTATGTTTCAATAAATGCAAATATGAACTGTGATGAAGCCAATCAATCAATCTCACACAAGCTTCAGATCAAAATCTCCAAATGCTTATAAACTTTTTCAATGGTGAACTGGGATCACAAAGTCAAATCCAATGCAAATTTAAATCTGAGATGAAATCACTTAAACCGCTCACAAAACTTGGTTGATTCTTTCTCAAACCCCTAGTTCTAAGAAACTCAAAGTCTTTCAACTATGAACAATTTGAAATTCTATCAAGTGTTTTCTCTCAATACTCTAAAAGTAAAGCTATGGGAGATGAGAAAGAAAAACGGGGCGCAACATAATTGGAAATCTGAAAACCCAAAATGGAAGTCCCATGCTGAAATTAATCAAATTTTATTTTCCCATATTTTTCAAATAAAACTGCTCTGCCTTCAGCAGAAAAACCACTTAGCATTTTTTGTAGCTGGAACAAAGTTAGTTCTGTGCAAAATCCGCATGGGTGGAAAAACTGATTAGGGTGGTTACTTTTGAAGCCCAAAATGGCCGGGATGTTCTAAAAGCACTAGGTGCTTTGCTGCAACTGTCCTATCGTCTCAAACTTGCCTCCACCAACTGTGTAGATATTGTCTGCTTCGGGTCCAAAAGGGCTTTTACGACTTTAAAACGTTTTTATAAGGTTAAAAGGAGTCCATACTTATATAGCGCCAGAAATTTCCCCCCTATTTGATGTAGGATGTCACAAACACCCCTACAATGTCCTCGTTGTGTCCGTGGGATTGCGCGGCTAAACAGACAAACACTCTCTACGTGACCAAACACATGGCCACATTGGGGTAGGGATCGACTCTGATACCATTTGTAATGACCTGCACCCAATTGTGTAGATATTGTTTGCTCTAGGTCCAAAGGAACTCTCACGGCTTTAAAACGGGTCTACAGGGTAAAGAAGAGTCTATACATAGCATTGTGAACTTTCCCCCTATCTGATGTGGGATGTCACAAAGTTCACCCAACTTCTAGACAATTTTGACACTCTTGAAAGCTTAACACAAAGAAACAAAAAACACAAAAGACTCCTAGGCACTCATTCCAGTTTTTTTGTGAGTTTGAAGTTAAATTATATTAATACATTGTTAACCTTTGGTTTTCTTGAAAATAAGCTTTATCTTGAATGGATCTTGATCAAATTTTGAAACCAAACCTTGGAATGTCTTTCTAATTGATCAGGTAGACTCATGTATATACAGTGTGTATACTAATGCTTATATTGAAACTTGTTATGGAATCGCCAACAAATACATTATGCATGCTTATTCATTTATGAGGGGCATCCCTTGTTCCTTTTTGATCTAGTTTTAGGCGAAAATATGAACTGCATATGAGAAATAGAACATCCATCAACTCATTTTGCTTTGGAGTCTACTTTTTGCCCCTCCTTTTTTTATTCTTGTTAAGAGAATATAACTTCTGTCAATTGTCTTTTGCTGCAATCCTAGCCTACATGCTTCTTGGCCTTCCTCTATTCTTATAGCTTCTATAACTTGGTATTCCTGCGTTCTAGCCTTCACTTTCAACTGCTGCACTTCTTACTGATGCAGTGTTTATCTTCATCACACATGATCCATCCATCACAGGGTTTCTCTTGCCCACAATTTTTCTGATAAACATTTTTCTAATGGGTTTTGGGCAAAATATATTCTGTTGGTAACCTACTTTGATTTTTATGTTATCAGTAATTAGTTGATAAGGTTAGCACACGTAAGCTTTCCAATTTGCTTCCCATTTATGAAATACTTATTCTGGGAAATATTGAGTGCCTTCAGAAAGGCTTAATCATTTCCATTGCAGGACTTAGGGATGCAATTCAGGAAGGTTGGGTCAGGTTGACAATCAAACCAAGCTAACCTATATACGAAGCTCATTTGCTTAAACCCAACCTAACTTGACATTCAACTTGAGTCTTGAACTATCCAACCATAGCCTTTTTTTTTTTTTTTTTTTTTCTTTACTTTTTTTTTTATTATTTAATTTTGTGTTAAAATTGAGTTGGACTCAAGTTAGTAAATGTATGTTTGAGTTAATTGGATTAGAGACAATTATACAAGATTAACATTCATTTCACTAAATTTTTTAACAATCAACATTTATTTAAAAGGTAAAAAACTATTGATACCATCTATTTAACTAAAACTTAAGGTCCAAAAAATAAAACTAAGACAGACAAATTAATTGCTCATTACATCCAAGTAGTCAAGTCTTCAAATTTGCATT
The DNA here is from genome assembly GCF_004353265.1 of Vitis riparia. Taxonomy (NCBI): domain Eukaryota; kingdom Viridiplantae; phylum Streptophyta; class Magnoliopsida; order Vitales; family Vitaceae; genus Vitis; species Vitis riparia. Next base: position 8,334,922 of record NC_048448.1, on the reverse strand, counting down.
AATCCTCAATTACATATCATTCCCAATAACATTTAAATCAATAAAGATATCTCAGTACAATGGAAATGTTTATTAGTTTATTACTATTATATGTGTATAATTTAAATTTTATATGAATATATCCTCAGGTTGCTTGAGGCTCCAATCCAAGCCCAGTTCAAATTTAATTCGAGTTGATATTTTTTTGCCTTAACCCAATCCAAATTACAAAGGAATATTTGGGCCAAAAGGCTAAAATATTCTGCACTTAGTAAAAGTAACCTCCATATTTTTAAAATTGTAAATATAACCTCAAATGAACAAAAATTCCCTTTATATTATTTTATAAAAGGTGCTTTGATGTTAAATGGGTATAAAAAAGTTAGATATTATTGATGTAGGACAACCCTAGGATGGTTGCCTACACTCAAGGGTAGGTGGGCTAGGGTTTTATTTTTAGGGTGTAAGGAGAGGAACAAGGAATAAACTTTATGGTAGAGAAAATTATAAGATAAGAAATAGAGAGAAAGAAGAAACAATGAAGAAAAGATGGAAAACCTTAGAGTCTCACTAAGGCCTTCTAGGAGTCTCACCTAGAAGAAAATCAATGGAGTCTCACCATTGAGGGTTGTAACCTTGCAATGAAAGAAAGTATAATATTATTCATCAAAATTCATTCCTTTGATTTACATTGATTAGCCTATTTATAGGTTTCTCTAAGAAATCCAAAGTCTACTAGGACTCTAATAGCCTATTATGATTCTAATTCTAATTATAACATCCAAAGTTTACTAGGACTCTAATAACCTATCATGACTCAAATTCTAATTATATTATAACTCAACTAGCTAATCCTAATTAGACTCCAATAAATATTAATCCTAATTTAATTCCAAGTAATATTAATCATACTTTAATTACAACTAATACTAATTCCCTTTCTTGATATATATCTTGAAGATTCATCCTCATCAATATTATTTTACAAGAAGTGCTTAGATGTGAAATGGATATAAAAAAATTTGATGGAGGGTATTTTTGTCCAGAAAAAGGTCATTCTTCTTGTTTTGAAAAAATGAGGATCATTTTTCCAAAATTGGAATTATTTTGACCCTTTCAATCAAATATTGCAATGGCAAATTAAAATGCCCTAGCTTGTAAAATATTAGGTTGGGTTTGGGTTGAACTTCCCCAAGTTGCAGCCACAACAGGACTGTACCTTAACCAAAGTAGTTTGGAACAACTTTTATTGTAGTCATCCTATTGAATGTTCAGAAGTCCCTAGGAGTAGGACATGAAGTTTCCACACTGATAGTGCACCATGACTGAAGAGAAAGGCAAAAAGATCTTTCAAATGCCAATGAGAGATGATAACTGGTGCCAATGAATTAGTATTTACTTATTCTTCATGTTAATACTGTTTTACTTCGAGCAGAGAGAAGTAGCTCCATATATAGCAGTTCAGTGGAAAACAATATTGTTTCTGTGATATCTCTGTACAGGATGTTAAACCAAGAACCTTTTTGTGGGAAAGAGGAATAATTTTTCAAATCCATGGTTGTTAATTTGCAATTAGAATGGGTAGTGAATTATCTGCCATGGTAATTGTTTTAGATTGCAAGCATATAATTTTGATTGTTATATATTAGATGAGTATCAGAGTAATCTCTTCTTGAACCATTTGAAGGATTTTTTGGCTTGAATTGTGCTGGCTTGACTGATTTTGCTGTGAATGGTGCTGAATGTTTTAATAGGATTCCTAGATTAACTTACATTTAGCTATTTACCTATTCTGCACTGCTGTGTTCTTCAGGACATAGCCCTGCCATTTAGAGATTATATAAGCTTTCTGTTTCCATCTTGCACCTTATTATAGAAATAGGAAGCAATGGCATATTGACAAATACATTGGTTTGATACCCTTGTCAGTGGTCTCCATCTGTAAATGTCTTTAGCTCTTGTGTCACAAGATATATCTAATGTGATACCATAACCATTATAAACTGATACATGAAGTTGAGAGGCATCTTATTATTGGTTGCAAGCATGAGATGCCCCAAAATTTGCACAAAAATTGATCTTAATTGGATGATAATAAGCTTCCAGCTTGTAATTTTTTAACCAATTGGTGGCCTGATGCTTGAAGATATTTATTGAATTCCATAAATCATACTTGTAATGTAACAGGTTTGTAGTATGCTAGATAGTATGTTGCATAACTTGTGTTTCTTATCAAGTTTGGTTTATATCTTGAGCAGAGGAATTTCCTCCTCAAACAGAAAATCGACCACATGCCATATAGAATGTCTTAAGTGATGGGTGGGGAAACAATCTGCTCAACTCTTGTGTTACTTGTGTGTAAACTCGCATTTTTACCATACACCAAACTTCATGTGAAGCCTTCTAGACACGTGTAATGACTGGGGCAGATGGTATTTTCTCGTTCACATGTCCCAAGCAATTGAGGACAGCTATATGCTTTTGAACCGTAGGGTGGGTTGATTTTTTGTCCTCGACTTTTGGGGGCTCTTTTTTCTTCCAAGTTTCCTGCAACAATTTGTTTATATACGCATTTCCAGTTCTAATATAAATGCTCGGTTGAGAAGAAATTGACAGATTCATTGGGTCTCAAAGGCTTTTTGTTGGTCTGTCTTCACATGCACCTTTTGCATGGAGGTTTGTTGGCATGTAGATTAGACACTCCCATACCCCCATTGTCGTTGAGATGACATTTGACATTGATATGTACGATAAGTGAATGACTACTATTTGTTTCATGTATTTTTTTAAGTTCCACTGAACTAACTGCCAAGATGTGAACCACCGGTTTTTTCTCTTCTTTCACTCCCTCTCGCTTTTCAATGTTGATGAACATTTTGCTCTGCAAAAGATACTAACAGGATCTCTTCCTTTTGATGTTAAAGGTTGACCGACATCCTCAGTTTCGACACTCAAGGTGCCTGTTTGTTGTAAGGACTGACGGTGGATGGATAGATTTCTCTTATCAGAAATGCCTTCGAGCATATATTCGTGATAAGTACCCATCTCATGCAGACCGATTCATTCGTGTGCATTTCAAACGCAGTAGTGGTTAATGTATCTTAGCCCGGATGCTTATATTGGAGATGGGCAATGATTTTTGATATCAACGGAGCCCTCTCAATTGGGCATCATGCGGTTGTGTCATGTATGTATGAATATTTTGCAACTGCCATGCATTTTGCCTGCGAGTATTTAATTAAATAACTTACATTATAGCCTAGATCTACCCATCTTATGTACTGGATAATCCTTCATTGGCGCTTGGCCCCTTCTTTATTACTTGAGACAGAAAGTTATTGAACCGCGGGTTTTTCTCTGGTAGTTTTGCTCACATGGCAGTCCTTATATGAGGTTGTCCTGATTAGTGATTTCAGACTTCCGGAGATGTCGTTAGACTTAGAGCTGCTTGATGATATGAATGTCTCTACCACCAAGGAAATGGAGGAAAGCAGCAGTTATTCAAAGTCCGTATTAACAGTCAACAGGCATGGTAGGCAATAGCCCACGGGCCACGACAATAGAGACAATAGAGACGTGGGAAGTGGATCGGGTAGATTCCTACAAATGTCCAATGGGGATGAGGTCCAACGTGCCCCCACTTGGAAGATTTCAAGGCAAAAGAGAGTAATTACATCTTCTTGTGACTTTTCGATTTACTGTCCTAGACATTGGTCACATCTGATTGAGACAACGGTATAGATAAAATCCTCCATCGCCCAAAGCCAAAAGGAGCGAAGCGTGGAATTCGCGATGCTGGAGTCTGGACTGCCGTAGTGCTGTTAAGGATCAGGTGTTTCGTGGAGCACCGAATCACAGAGGAACTGCACACTTTGATTTTGTGACACTCCGGAGATCGGATTCGTTGAGATCGCCGTCCTTGGATTATCAGAAACTCTGAACTTGTGGTTGAGACAGGACCTGATGAGTCAGGTGGGGTCATCTTCCTCTTGGGTCTTCCTAGACTTCCATCAGTCAAAATTGTGGGAAATTATCATTGGCCGACTCTGAAAATCTCCATATGCATGTTGTCACACTTGGAGACATAAAAATCCTTCCTTTTTCTTGCATCCTCGCTCTGAGTAATCAACCACTGATGGCACCCATTATAAAAATAAATAAGACAAAACAAAAAACAACAAAAAAAAGGAAAGCCTTTCATGGTCAGTAAATTTGACTCTGCAGAGACTCCGGATTTTTCTCAACAATCACAAAAACTGAATGGGTGAGCTGGACCCTAGACTTTTAAAAGAAAATTTAAGGGTATTCTTTATTTGTCTGTTAAAAGGTTACTTAATATTTGATTACACTTGCCTCCAATTGTTTTTTTAAAGCCTTCCTAAAAATGTTCATTCAAGTGATAAAAGGAGCCTTATTAGGATTGCCAGCGCCCCTGCCTACTTGAGATAGGGTGAGAAGGTTGCGGTTTCCACTCTACCACCAGAGATAGAAAATAGGAGGTGATATAGGGTGGCCATTCTAATTTCTTTCTTCCCAAGTCATTCTGGCAAGTAGTTGGAAACCTCTTCATGCTGGTTAGTACCTCTATGGAAACCAAGGGTTAAAAGAAAATATATAACCAATTGAGTGAAAAAGCTGCAGGTCAACTCCCATCATCATGTTACAAACTTACAACTCCTCTAGTAGTTAGCATCAATAATGAAAAAGTTCCAAGAGCTGTGCTATAATTACGGGACAAACATGATCATTAGATATAGGCGGCCCCGGTCCACAGCTGGAAGAAATCCATGTAGGCCTCATTCCAGCGTCAAAATTACCATGATGATATACACATGGGCCAAAATATTTTTTTCCACACGCAAGATATATAGATGATCAGATGTCCCACCCAACTTGAAGGGCCTTGATGCTCGCACCCGTCCCATCATCTGAACAGGACTGGTTTACGGACGAGGAGTGATTTGATGAGTTCCAATAAAGGCATTTGCTTTCTGTAGGTGTGATTGATATGGAAGATATGAGGCCACTTTCTGATCCTAGAGGAGAGTCGGGGTATCTGACTTTGACCGGAATAATGAAGCAGCCTGTTGTGGTTTAAGAGAACTGAGATTTTAGAAACGAAATGATCACTCCAAAAAGGTATAAAAGGGAGGTGCTTTGAATGGTTAGTATACTATAATACTAACCAAAAGCTCTGGTTTGGTGTTTTAAGTTGGGGTGATGGCCTGCCTGGCTGGAAAACACCAGGCACCAGTGCCACCACCACGATCAGCTTACTACTCCATCCATATCCCATAGTCCATAGTCCATGGTCCATAGCCCACTCCATTTCACCTGCTTGCACTACCCCTCTGTAATGTCATCTCAAAACAACACCTCTCTCTCTTTTTCTTGCTTCATTCCTCGGAGAATGGGCCTATATAAAGTATAATAATAAAAGCAAAGAAAGAACGCAAGATATCAGACGCACTTCTGAATTGATCTCCACTCTGTACAACATTTCCCTTTTCTCGTATGGCACAGGGGATGGATTTAAAAACTTAAGAGACATCCTGTCTCTCGCTCTCTGCTCTGCTCTGCTCTACTCTACTCTACTCTTCTCTCTCATTCACTGGCATCGGAGAATGGAGAAACACCTTTTTTCGTACCAAATATCAGTGCTTTTAACACCACCCCTCTCATGAAATAAGAGAAAATTACTTGGGAAAGTGAATGCCTCCAAATTCCCTTTAATAGTTTTCCACCCCTGAAAATTTAAAGATGAAAGGAGAAAGAACGTGGTATTCACGCCTCCATATTCAAAATCTTGTTTGGACTTTGGCATCGCTGTGACTTTTTGGTGCTTTTTGTTAAAAGACTTGAAATAAAAATGACTGAATCTTATTCCACCAACAGTCAAGGCGCGTTGAAATTGTTGGATGCCCTGTGGAGATGAAAGTGATGCTTTGAGCTGCACTTTCCTTGACGAGCCATGGCTTTGTGTTTGGGTTGTGGACCACGCGTTTTATTGGAGATTTGAGGTAGCAGCGTCAAAGGAGGGGTATTTCATGATTTGATCTGCCACCAAATGGCGACTGACTTTAATTTTAAAACTAATAATAATAATAATAATGGAAAATGATAAGACAAAACGATTGAATATGTACTATCAAATTTAGATATTAACTCAAGTCATAAAGCTACAATCAAATAAAATTTAAGATACAATTACACTTGAAATATATATATATATATATAAAATGAGTATTTACCTGGAGTGGAGATTGTGCAATTAAACTTGTATTAGTGGCTGAGGCTACAAGCCACAGCTGTAACACCTTTCCATTCTGGCTGAAAATTTCAAATTAAGCAAAACCAAACATGGGGTTCAATGTTTTGTTGTGATTGGGGCTTGTGTCCCCACCCCCTTTCCCTAAATTTTGGCTCATTCGCATGATAGTAATCATACCCTGCCCTTCATCTTTGGCGGGAATATATTTCATTTTTCAAACTACTATAAAAATGCTCCTTCCCAAAAGAAATAAAAACAGAACAAGAACCTTTTCCTCTTTTTTCATTCAGAGCTTCTAAAGGGGCAAAACAACAACAAATAAATAGCCCCGCAGAGTTTGAAGAATCAAATTGGATTTTACTGCCAGGGTCTTCTGCAATTAGCATTTAAATTACTCACTTAAGTAAAATTGACCTAATATGGCTAATCATTAGGGAACAGATTTGTCCATCTAAACATGCATGGCTGCATGTTTACATGAGAAACCCAATACCAACCAGACACCCCACCATTCTCCGATGATAGAGTTCAACCCAATGAACACGGGTTTTACAGTTTTTTGAGTTATCTAGTCAACAATTTTTCCTGCGAATTAATACGATTTTAAAGTCTGGTTAATAGTAATTCACAGGGAAATATTTGATAAAAAAAAAAATTTTATTTTTTTAAAAAATACTACAAATAAAAAACATTCCTAAAAACATTACTTTAAGGTCAGGAAACAAATATCCTTGAGGTTATATCAAATTAGTCGAATCTAACCGGGCTTAATCCATGGGTTGCCAACAAATGTAGTCAAACTCGTTGCCTAGAGTGATTCCATTGAAAATAGAATTTGGACATGAACGTGAATGGAGGATTTGGTAAATTTTGAACCAAGCAAGAAACTTGCCACCGGAGTGTCGTGGGCCATACGTGCCAACCTGAATAAGATAACCTAACTTTATTCCAATCTGGGTTTAAAAATGGTCGATGCTCATAATCGGGTAATAAATATACAATCTAATCTACCCCAAATAGGCGAGTGAATGCAGGGTGTTGACTTGCAGGCAATGTGTGAATTGCATACTAAAATAATAGTAAGGTGGAAGGGGAAAACAAACAAAAGGTATCCACGATAATTAAGGTGGTGGGGGATTATAGAAGAAAACACCCCTCACTCCCCCAGCAATTGCCAGCTATCATGGCCTTTGCTTTCCCTCCATGAGAGCTTTCAGAGCTTCAGAAGTTGTTTTCGTGTACGTGCTGCTGCCTGCTCCAAAGCATTCTGCCCAAGCAAAATGTCAAAGAGTGTTAGAACGACCAAAATCAAAATTAATGTTCCATCATATTCCTCATGGCGGTACAAGCTCTCATCATTCTGCCTTCCTAGTAAAAATCATGGATGCCGGATAAAAGTCTTGAATTTCAATGGCTCACACCATCTCATCCACGGTTCATATTGCCGTGGGTCCCGCAATCTGTAGTACAGATGTCACGTGTCGAGTTATTGTGCTGCATGGCCCATGATGCAGCTCTGAGACGTTAGACACCAGACCCTCCAATAAAATACACTGCTGCGGCTAGCTACTTGCAAACCCACACATATTCCACATCATCCATTTTGGGTTTATTGAATTGCATTTGAGTCTCCCTAGTCCCTCCCCAGTATTGAGAGAGAGAGACAGAGATGCCTCAAGCTTGGAGCTCAGGCTTCTCTTTCTTCCTCATCTTCTCTGGATTATAATGAACCAAGGCCCAGACCTCTTCTTCTCAGAAGAAGATGGCTCAGCCTCAAGAACAGAAAACACACCAACAGCCGCACAACCTCCCATTCCTTTTGGACACTCTTTACTGCGAAGAGAACCACTGGGAGGAAGAAGTGAGAGAGGAGGGTTTCTTAGAAGAGGAAGAAGATGAGAGCTATTACAGTGATGGCAGTAAACCAAACGCTCCACCGTTATTGGAACGGGACCTCTTATGGGAAGACGAAGAGCTCGTCTCTTTGTTCTCAAAAGAAGAGAAAAATGACCTCCATAGTAACCCCGAAAGCAACCCATTAACGGCTGGAGCTAGAAGCGAGGCCGTGGAGTGGATGCTGAGGGTCAATGCCCACTACTCTTTCTCTGCTCTCACTGCAGTCCTGGCTGTTAATTATTTTGATAGGTTTCTCTTCAGCTTCGATGTTCAGGGAGAAAAGCCATGGATGACCCAACTCGCTGCTGTGGCTTGTCTCTCCCTTGCTGCTAAGGTGGAAGAGACCCGAGTGCCCCTCTTACTAGACTTGCAAGTATGTCTGCTTCAACCATACTTGGATTTCCTTAAAATGCTTCCATTTCGTCGTCCTTGCTTTCTATATCAACATTGGGTTTTTCCTTTTAATAATTTATTCAGGTGGAGGAGACGATGTATGTGTTCGAGGCAAAGACCATTCAGAGGATGGAGATTCTGGTGCTCTCCACGCTTCGATGGAAGATGAACCCTGTGACCCCGCTTTCATTTCTTGATTATATTACGAGGAGGCTTGGATTGAAAAATCATCTCTGTTGGGAATTTCTCAAGAGGTGTGAGCGCGTCCTTCTGTCTGTTCTTTCCGGTAAGCCGTCAAAGTCTTTCCCTTCGCACATTGACAAATAATGCTCTCTTTGGGAAAAAGATTTTCAATCCATCACCTGTTGGTTGTCACATGGTTCATTTTTGTGTTCCTTTAATAAAGATGGTAGGTTCGGGTGTTATCTTCCTTCTGTAATCGCCACCGCCATAATGCTGCATGTCATCGATAGCGTAGAACCCTGCATTCGTGTCCAATATCAGAGCCAGCTACTGGGTATTCTCGGAATTGATAAGGTTTGTTGTTCTTACTTCTCGTTATGCCAAATCCTTCTGTATTTTGTTCTTAACGTTGAATCTGGAAGATTATTGTGCAATGTTCCTTCAATTATGATCCTATCTCTCTTAACAGGACAAAGTCGAGGATTGCAGTCAGCTCATCCTGGATATAGCATCGAGTGCCCGTTGTCACCATTACAATAAACGCAAGTTTGGCTCCACGCCGGGCAGTCCAAATGGCGTTATGGATGGATGGTTCAGCTGCGACAGCTCAAATGATTCATGGGCTGTAGCATCCACGGTTTCTTCCTCGCCTTCCTCACCGGAGCATTTGTCCAAGAAGAGTAGAGGTCAGGAGCAGCATCTGCAGACTCTCAACCAAGCTACTGCTGATGCCCCGACGGTCATTCCTCGCTAGTTCCTCAATTCCCCTTTTCTCATGGACTAGTCTGTCTTATATGTTAAATAATGTATATGTTCTTTTGATGTGCCTTGTTAAATTGCCTACCATCTCTGCATTTCCACCCAAATCCAACTCATTGGATCATGGATACGCCCTGCCATCATCTCTACGAGAGATGGATGTTGAGATTCGGAAGCAGAGATAGCTGGCATTTTATCCGGATGAAAGTAAAGAACATAAGCATAGCAATGAAGAAGAGCATTTGAATGTGTAACGCACTCTCTTGTATGAGCATAATTCTATAATAGTAACTTACATGGCTTATAATTATCTTCGTTTATTTTCTGTACATATAAAAAATGTCTCAAATATAGATATGGAGAATGGAGCATAGCGAGATGTGGTTTAATGTTTTGGCTGTAACAGCAGAAACGAGGAAGGCGAAATGGAAATCCATGGGAAGTTGTTTGCATGTGAAAGGAGGAAGGTGTTGTCGGCCATTGGCATTTTTATGGTTTTTTTTTGGGACCATTATGTGGTGTTTGACCTCGTTTTTGTGAGACTGTTTGAAAGGAGGGCACTAATGTCCTGGACTGGACTATAGACTTACCTACCCAGCTGAAAACACCGACCTTTTCTTGATTTTTATTCACACTCTTCCTCTCCCTTTCTTCTTGAACTTGTCTAAAGTTATTGGCTGTTATAACTTGTATCAATGGAGCTTAATCTGAGTTAACAGACCTGTATAGTCCATGCCATGCACTGTTTTATAGCCATTATTTCGTCCCCGAGCTCCCCAATCTTTTAAAAGAAATAGCAATAAACTGCAATTGATCAAGTTGGCATAATATTCAAATAAAGTTATTCATTATGACTAGTCCACTAGTTCTATCTTTTAATGGGCAGCGGTTAAGATGGACCTATGCTTTGTAAGTCATATGTTCTTGAGATACAAGGGTGGGTGAAACATAAGTTCATTTAATAGGGCTGAATAATAAATACTTTCTAGGTAGACTATTTGAGTCCTTTTAGCCTTTCACTCCAAGATATTCAATGGGGTCTGTTATATTCACTGTTACTTTATTGAATATTCGCGAGTGTACGTTTTTTGTGCAGCTATTGATCTTTGGATTTGAACCTCAGATCATTCTTTTTTTTTTAATTTTTTTATTTTGGTTTCAATTGGATCAAGATGTTTGAATCTCAACCTTATTCTGGAGCACGGGTTCAACCATAATTAAGGATGGAATCATTTAATGTCTAGGACAGTAAAGGCTTATATATTTAGGAAATATATACCCATAGGTTTCCAAGAAATATAAGAATGACTTCAATGAGGTGATGCCAGCTAGTTTCTCTTTCCATTTTTAGCCCCAAGACGTGATAAAATATATGGGGTTGCACCACCATGAGCTCTTTTGTCATTTGAAAAAACGGAAAGGATAAATAAAATAATATAAAAAAAGATGACAGGATTCATGATTTTAAAAGTTAAAGAGTGAAGAGTCTGAAGACCAGGGAGGGTACAGAATCCATGATCCTTTGTTTTTGGTTTGAATAGGATGGCTTTCTTCCTAGAAAATTCAAGGGAAGAATATTATAATCAAAGTAGAAGGTGAACGAGTCTAATCTTTCTCGGCACAAACGTATAAACAAATGGGTAGTCTCTCTCTTTCTTCAGAGTGGTTGCTACCACAAAAGACAACTAGAAGAAGGCCTGCATGTGCTTTCTAGCACTTTAAACTAAAGGGAATCATGACTTGGCTTTCAAATCAAATCTTAAGTACACAAGACTCTAGATTTATTACTCACAAGCCACGACTGCCTATTATGTTTAACTCACTCACACTATGAATCATACATATTATAAGATTTAGCACCGTGAATGTCGGGAAATATATAATATAAAGTCAGTTCCCTTCTGCTCATATTGACCAAATCATTCCCATGCTCTCCCTCCTTGTGGATTTGGGTGCCGACACGTATGCAATGAAGCATCATACCAAGCTGATGTTTGTCCTCTTTCATAATTGTTTCCATGTATAAGGAGCTCTACAGTGCCAAATTTTGGTTACTTGAATTTTGATGTCACAGAAAGGGATGAAGTTCTTTGTGGATTGGGGCGCATCTGAGAAAGGGAAAAGCAAAGATGAAAAATGGGTGGATCAACCAAAAGAAAGAACAGGATTTTATGCCGGATTAGCAAAGGAGGTGCTGGAGAAGATTAAAGAGATTTTGGATTAAATTAGATCCACCAAAAAGCAAACCCACAAAAAATAAAAGGGGGAAAAGGTGAAAGGTGGAGAGAATGTTTGAATTGGGGAACAATATCTTTTGATTTTGTGTTGGTGTGTCTTTGTTAGCCCTTTTGCTCTCTGCTTTTGGCAGATTAGAGAATGGACTCGGTATATTTCAACCCAAAAAGAAAAAAAAAGAGAGGGACAATGATAAGAGATGGATTAGAGGCCATGAGAAGGACAGAGCTCAGAGTGCTTGGTTCAGTAAACACCTTCACTTCTTTTATGGACATTGCCATCTTTTACTCATAGTTCAATGCTCACCCTTTTGACCTGCTCAACGTTAGTGTTTTTAAGGCTTTTGAGCATTGTATAAAAAATGTGTCTCACGTGGAAGCAAGGCACCCCAATTTTTCAGTAAGTGAAGGAGTGATACATCCCCTAAAACAAGAATTTATTTTTTTTTTAAAAGGGAAGTTTTCAAAACAGAAGCCAAAAAAATCTTATGAGGAGTTCTTTTCAACAGTTAAATATTGAATATATATTCAAATTTATTCAGATTCTAAGGGGGAAAAAAAACAGAACGTGATTGTACCAACAAGATATTATTGTTAGGTCACTATTCCATCGAAATTTCCAACTTGTCCCCCATTCATTTTGGCTCTTCCTTCGGTCCGGTTAGCTGCCCATTATTACTACTCTATGCTGGCCGCAAAGCAGCCACCACCTCTCAATATTTCACAGCACTAACTCATTCCAAGTCACCATGGACATACGAGTTTTTCAAATCCCTTTCCACAAGGCTACAACCAAACCCCATCTAAAATTCTGTAAAACGAATATAAAAGTACCACCATCTAACTGTCAGGCAATTCTCCATGCTCACCTGACTTTTCTCATCCTACTTGTGACACCTAAAAAGTAATTCAGCTTGTATTTTAGGACCGCAACTTAGCCATTTATAATGAGCCCTAGATGTAACAGTGAGAATAATTTACTGGGGTCTGCTCGGATTTGGGGACCTCAACAGAGCCAAAAACATTATTCAATGCATCATCTTTCTTTGGAGAATGGGGTGCGGAATCGGTGGAGTAAATGGATGGTGGGATCAGCGATTGTCAGACTCAGTTTTAACACCATTGTCATATTCTCATATGAGCCAATGGAGCATTCCAGCAATAGCGTCCACTTCTGAAGCATTTAGGTAGTATAAACACAAAAGGCACCGAGCTGCAAGGATTTATAGAGCAGGCCCACACCTCTGCTGAGATTATAATTTTGATTGGGAATCAGAATTGAGAGATGGGACACTGGATCCATCTACTTCCCTGGAATTGCACATTCCATGCGTGAGTAGTATAAATATCGAAGGACCCTTCTATCCTGATCCAGAATAAAATGTTCTTCCAGGTTGTGTTGCAGACCCTAATTGGTAATGTGAGCCACAGGTTGAGTATCCAATGGGGCTGGGGCTGCTCAGTGTTCAGAGCCTTACCCTCTTGAACTTTATGTATCTCCTTCTCAGGTAATGTCAAATATGAATTGCACCCATGCCAAGTACAGAAAGGCTAGACAGTCCTGCTTCTAGTTTTATATGTTGCTCTATTTCGTGTATCCTGAGTGGAGGAAACATTTATTTAATTAATCAAACCCTGATTTCTGGCAAGGTTGGGACGCCTGGACCATAGACGTGGTCCTATTCATGGGCATTCCTTCAATCTGCCATGGTCCAAATATTCATGGGTTTGTGTAAAGTGCCCTCTTGAATCCTACCCTCATAAAAAAGTGTGCTGATGATCATACAAGACCAACATGTAAAGAGCACTTGAAAGAGCAGTTTTAGAATAAAATCAAAAGGATCATTCATGATCATTTTGCTTCGAGATTCATTTGATTAGGAAAACATTGCTTTTGAGTTTTTCTTCCCTTCTTTCTTGCTCTTTGTACTGTTTCTTTAAGAGAAAATACCTTGAAAGGATAAAAAGAACAGCATAAAAAGGAATATGGCAAACATGAGTTGTAATTCCAAGTCATGACCTGCATTTGGGGTGTACTCCTGCCCCAGTTTTGACGCTGCAGACAAAAGTAATTTCCAATTTTATAAAATAAAATATCATCTCAAATACGTACATCTTGAGGCACATACACCATATACGTAGAGGATAGTTTGGGTTGATAACTCTTGATCTTGGAAGGCAGCTCAAAAGGACAATCTTCAAATTAGATTAAATCCAATTTCACACCCATTTTTTTTTTTAATTCTTGTAATTAAAAAGCCGTCAATAAAATATCTTTTATGTTATAATTGTTCATCGATGATTTAACTAATAAAAAAAAGTAAGGGAGAGTCGAATTGAATCCGTATAAAAGAAGAAGCAACGGTAGCTTTAGAATTTCCAATTTAAGAAACTGGTGGAGAATGGGACGAGTAAAATGGTGGGTAGTGGTAATAGAAAGGCATTAAAGAAAAAGCAGACGGTGGCATTAAATGTAGGCAGAAGCGCTAGTGGGTGGTAAGGGGCATGGTGTGGTCCAGAACTGGGACAGTGGGCCTTGTATGATATCTACGCTGCAAGCTCATGTTCTGGCTCCAGGGCCATGTAGGTTCACACTTGTAGCTCATATGTGAACTGCAAATGACTTTTAGGCCTCAAATGTCCCTTTATGTAGGCAGAAAGAAAGGGACAATTCGAGTTTTAGGTATCTCCATCCGGTAGGCCATCTCCTTATATTTATATATCATTTCTACTTGGATGCGATCCACCCTTTGCCAGGACATACCCTACATTGTCTTAACCCTAACACTTTTCTCTCTACCTTCGAGTTGTCCTTGGGATTTTGGATCGGGGTTAAACGTCAATTAAGATCAATAATTACCAAGAGTTCCTTTTGTCTTTCCTCTTTTTACTTCTTTTTTTCTTTTTTCTTTTTTGGAAAAAAAATTTGTCAAAAATCTTCATTTAATATATAAAGAGATTTAAATTTTAGAACGTCTTTTGGAGACCAAACAACCATCCCACCCCAATTGTACTGAAAATGTCCTCAAATTCAATCATTTTCCACTTTAAATATTTGTATTGCATGACCATACATTGCAAAGGCCTTTGAAAAAGAACTCGATAAAGTGTTGGGTTGATATGTCCAATTACTGACTTGACCTGGCGCTGCCCACAGTGCGTCCACTTCTCTTAGATTGGGTTGAGTGCTTATTAATTTGGGCTCAAGCAGTGCTCGGCCTCACATAATCGAAGCGGGCCCAAATTAAATGAAGCAAGAATATATTTATTTTATGGGAGCTCAACCCTTGCTGGAATGTCAATTAAAGATGGGAGAACTTTTAATCACTGAATCCACCTGGCCTAGACCTAGTTTAAGCTGGGCTGCACACGGGTTTAGTTGGATCTGGTCCAACTGTGAGAGCCTATGGTATTTTACTATTAAAGGACTTTTGCATTTTATTTTATTTTTGCAAGAAGAAAAAGTTTTAATGAATATAATAAAAGAAAGAGGTAGTGTAACAATAAAATCAATTCTAATCCGTGATTATATTTAGCTTCCTTATGTGCTGGCTCTATCCAACGCAAACTGACTGGGCCAGCTAATTCAGGTTATGGGCTTGGCTTGGTTTTAGTTTAACTGCCACCCAATTAACCTAAGGCCCAGCCTGTTTCTTTTAAACTTCACATCTGGTTGTAGCCGATCAGGGTCAGGCCTATTTATTCCAAAAGGTTAGTCGTAGTTGTGCCATCTTCTTCAATCGTGACACTTGTGGGCTCCGTGCAATGACACATTTACTCCCGCAAATAGATAGTGATCGGTTAAAACATTAATTCCTTTTCCGTGGATAAGTTAGCCATGAAGTTTCAAAGAAGAGAACATGTAGAAGAACTAAAAGTGTACGTAAAATTTCAATTTTCCTGCATGAGAGAGTTGATAGATAGGTAAATTAAAAGACAGCGTAACAGTGGGCGCATATTCCAAGAGAAATGATGTGAGTGGCATAATAATTTTGTTGATTTCAAGTTTCTCAATGGTACTTACTACTTACATATGCCTACATAAAACACTTCTCCTATTAATTTCTTTCTTTTTGTGCTTTTTGCCTCTTTGTCTATCTATTTCTTCCTTTCTCGTTCCTTTTATTGTTATTTTTTGTTCTTTACCCCTCATTTCTCAAAGGTATCTCTTATGGTTTCAGCTGTAGCGTCCTTGGTTTGCCGTTTTCAAATTCACCCCAACACAAAGATTTGCCGTTTTCAAATTCACCCCAACACAAAGATCGCAAGTCTTTCATAAGGACTAGTTGTGTCTTGGGAAGGGATATATCCTTGTAGAGCATATGAAGGTAGGGTTTTGCCTACTTTTGCCTCGTTTTATAAGGTTATTCTTTAACATTGTGAAAGTGTCATTACGCCCCTTTAATGACTTGAACCTCGATCATTAAGAATTCGTTTGTTAGTAATTTTAGAAAGTGTTTTTAATATTTCTAATACTTGAAAATTTTTATCATTCAAGTGTTAAAAATGTTAGAAACACTTTCTAAAATCACTCTCAAATATACTCTAACTTTAAGTAAGACATTCACATTCCTAATGGTCTTGACGACTCCTACAATAATTGATTACCATGAGAAGTAATACATTTTGAGGCCATAATAACCTATTCATCATAAGGTGAAAAGGATTAAAGCGAAAACAATATAAAACATTAAAACTAAGATAACTTAACAATAACTAAAAATTCACAACAAAAATGGGGATATATCAGCACACATTCACTAACTCAATCCCAACTAAGTCAATAAACCCACAAGACCATATTTTAAAACTCTAGTACCACTCTCTGACACTTTGAACTTGGAGATTTAATGACACCAAGGTCATTTCATATGGAGCCTAACATCCAACACATGAATGACCATAACTAGCCAAATCTATGATATATGTAGTTGCCAATTAACTTAACTTGATTGAAAACAATAATTAAAGCTTAAATATAATTTAAAAGATATCACTTAAAAACTAATTGAAATTTCTCAATAATAAGTTGAAAATTATTCAAATATTTTGAACAAAAAATCTAGAAATCATAATTAGGTTCTTAAACCATAAATTCTAGAGTATCAATAGAAATATCTTTTCCATCCTGATAATTCATCATCAGTTTCATTGATACTTGAAATGTAAAATAATATAAATGAATGAACTTGACAACTTAGTAACGAGAACTAGTACAATAAGAACGATAAAGTACAATGCAAAATTAAAGCCGGGAAAATGTTAAATTTTTTTCTTTAGAAAATGAGGTATCGATAAATAACATAAATTTATTTTTGATTCAATTAAAAAAAGCATAATACACTTTACATAATGAGTTCATATTAAAAGAATTATATAAATAAACATTTTATTATGATCTACTAAGAACAACACTATCCTTAAATAGTAGGACTATATACAAGGTGGCATCATCGATCATAACAAATCAATTAAGAAACAAATAAAAATGTATTTGAAAAAATGTCACTAAATGAACTCTAAAGAATTCAAACATTTTGATATTTTTAAAGTTTGATAAGGATTTATAAACTTGTTTCACTATCAACACTTGCCTAAAATAAATTACTTCAATTTATGAAAAACTTAATCCACACCTAATATAACATAATACAAAAATTAATAATTATTATTTTCTATTTATCTAAGATTGCAATTTAATATTTCTAATAACATTTTGTGTTATTGTTATTATCCATGACAATCCTTCCAAGAAGTATCATTTTAATTAACTAATTCCCAAATTTAAAAAAAATCTTAATCTATTTTTTAAAAATCCCTAATATTATTATATTTTTTATTATAATTATTATTTCTTTTTTTCTCATGGAGTAACTATTCTTTCTAGCTTCATCCGTACAAGCCGCCAGCCACACAAGCCTCTAAAATGATCACGCATAGAATACAATATAACGCATGCTATTGTTTTCCAACACTTCCGCCCATAACAACACTCCCCTTTTCCCAGCCACAAGGGATGGCACACCCCACCGTCATTGCTTTTGCTAGACGTCTAAAAGTTAATGTCATCTACATGAAATAACATATTCCTAATTTTGGTGTCGTAATAAATTGATTAATACCTAAATCTAGGTTTAGATTTTCAAAAAATATCTAAATCATTTAGAATAATTTTGAATAACTCAAAATTAGATTCCCTTAACCCTTCTATCTCTATATTCATTCTGCATTGAAATAGACGTTGGTCATGAACCATTATGACTTGACATGACATGTGCCTTTTGGGCGACAAGACTCCACCTCCATACAATTGTTCGATTCATGTGCTGACTATGAATGCATTGGAATCTATGAATAGTATTAAGCACCAAGCACTAGTTCTTCATCCGAGCCAGCAGTCACTTGTCTTCGTGGCATCTTGTGATTGTGAAGTCCACGATTGTTTAGGAAAGTGAAAGCACACTACTCGATAAAAAAGAACTTAATAATCCAATGAAAGGCATTTCATTTTCTTCATTGAGCAAGCGTGCAAGTCATTGTGTTGGCCTTCCTTTGCCCTTTTCCCAATTGTAAGGATTAAAATTTCAGATTCTTTTTATGAAATATGTTGATATATCGAAGACCAGTGTTGCTTGACATAATATTGAACATTGATTATTGGATTAATAAGAATTCGATAAAATATCGATAATATGTCAAATTTATCGGAGACTTTTTTTGAAAGTTTTTTTTTTAAAAATATTTATCTTTTTTATTTTATTAATTATTTTTTATTTTAAATCCATATTATTATTTTATTTTATATTTCTTTTTTATTTTTAACTATTTTTTATATTTATTTCATTAATATTATTTTAAAAAATTACTATCACTTTATTCTTTTTTTTTTTTTTATTTATCCGTTCAATTTTATTTAATTTTAAATGTTTTTTTTTAAATATTAAAAATATAATTTTACTCAAAAATTTCTACAATATAAAAAAATTAATGAAGTCCTAATATTTTATAAATAAAAATTAATTTGATAAGATAAATTATTAATAATTTTAATTATTTAAATAAATTAATGTTAATAGAAAAATTATCACCATATATTTGTAACAAATTTTTAGAAATCAAATTTCAAATAAGATATTTTACATAAATCAATTTAATATTTTATTTAAAATATAATAAAATATGTTTTAATAAAAGTATTTTTTAATTTTTAAAATAAATTAATATAAATATATTAAATGAATTTAAACTAAATATTATATTTAATAGTATTTATATCAATTACACTTATAAAATAACTTTTATATATATATATATATATATTCTTATTTACTTTTTATCATTTTGAAGAGTTTTTTTCAAGTATTTTAGTGAATTTTGAATCATTTTCGTCTCATCTATATTTTTACCAAAATATCCATCGATATTTCTTATATTCGTAAAATCCAAATATCAATATATTTATATTTACCAATATTTTAAATATTTCTTAATTGTGAATACTATCATTTAACTAATTTATTAAAAAAATGTTTAAAATATTTATGCAGTTTTAGTCACATTTTACCTTTTTATTTATTTTATTTTATATTTTTTATTATAATCATTTCCAAAAAAATTTTAAATATGATGAAGATGAAGGTAGTTTAAAATATTTTTTTAAAACACAACCTCTCGTCCTTTTAAATTGTATTCACAACCACCCTTGACTATGGCCAAAATTTGGCATAAATTTTGGGAACAAATGAATTAGGAGTAGTTGAGATGGCATACAGAAAAGACACAAGTCGCGATCCGAATCCCCTTTAAAGCGCACAAATGTCAGGCATGGTGGGTTGGAGGATATTGAAGATTCGGGATAGCAGTCATGGTTGGACGCAACAGCAACCAATCAGGCTGTGCGTAGCTTTAAGTGGCCTGCCCCAATGAGGATTGATTGGGTTATAAAGCAGAAAGGTTCTTCAAAATGGGATGTGTAATTATCCACCATAATCCATATGCTCTCAATAATAGTTTCAACATTCTTGAAAATTCTGGGTTCTTGCATCTTTCTGGATAAGAAAATTTGGAAGAGCAATTAGCAATTATCGCATCATATACCACGATAGCAGGAGTTCCAAGGGACTAGGCATGTGGCCAAAAATTTAGTCATCAAATTTGAACCACCATTCTAGCTTTTTCCCATTCATATCCATAAATGATAATGATAGGTTTTCATCATTTTGAACAATTTTTTCATGAATTATTTCGAATTAAAATTGTTTTCCTCCTATCAGACGTTTCACTTTCCTGTTTAGAAATAGTTCAGATTTATTTGAAACATATGGACACATTATTTGGCCATGAATAAAATTTTAATATCATCAGGATGGATAAATAATTTTTTTCATAACAAAATTTATGTTAAGGGACTATTAAATATAAGACGCGTTAACAAAAGAAAAGGAAATATTTGGTTAAAAGGGATGAAATAATATTCAAAATAAAAAATTTAATAATTTTTATATTTTTTTTAATAAATAATCTATTTTTTACATAAATATTATTTTATATTTTAAGTATTTATACGTAGGTTTTAAAAGAAATATTATTTTTATGAAAAAATAATGAGAATATTTTTGTTTAAATAATATAAAAAATTGATGAAAGATTAAATTTTAAAAATTAGATTTTGAGAGCCCTTTTAATCAAATAACCCAAAGAAAAATCAACCGCAAAGGCGTCCCGTCAAAGCACCAGAAGGGCACAAAACAAAGTTGAAGAGTCCCAATGTACACAAAAATAGTTGTGCCTGACGTGCCATGATTGCCCCCTGGCTTTGGGAGTGCATGTGTTAATTGCCATTTATATTTATTAAATTAATATAAGTTGTATGTACATCTATAGCTTTCTCGAATCTTAGTCATCATTCTAACCAAATCCAGCCAATCACCATTCTTATCACTGCATTATGAGATGATGATGATGATGATGATGATGATGTACTGAAAAAACATCAAGCATATGGGTCCCACTGTTTTCCATTGTTTTTGGTCCGCCGCCTACAATAATTTATTATTGCTGACGCGACAGGGTCATGTCAGTGGCCACTTGACCTTCGCATCTGGAGGGCTCTCTGCAAAATTTGTCCTTTGTCTGGCTTTTGGGCATGGTCTCTGCCATCTAAACTCACGAGAATGAGCTAGCTTGCTTTATTTATTAATCCTTTTGCGCATTATTTGACTAGGTGTGGCCCACGTGGGAATATTCAGGGCCGATGGCTTTACCAAGATGCTTGAGCGTGAGGATTCATGGACACTAAAACATAGTTTAAAGTCTTGCAAACCATTTTTTAAAATAGTTCTAAAAAAAAGTTTTGGAAACACTTTTTAAAAATTGTTTTTTCATATTTTATTAAATAAAAGTTTATTTAAAATCTAAAATATTTTAAATATATTTTAAATATTGTTAAATATATATTAAAATAAATTAAATATTTATTTTTAATCATTTTATATATTTATATATTGATAAAAATAATTTAATTAAAAGATGTTATATAAAAATATCATATTTTTTGTTTTTAAAAATATAAAAACAAAACTAATAATAATTATCAAATATAATTTTTTTTTATCTTTTTATTTAAAATAATATGAGATTATTCTCAAAACAATTGTCAACTCTAACTTTCTTATTTTAAGTAAATATTAATTAATATCATTATAAATATAAATTAATAATAGTATATCTTCCTAATATGTTTGGTTCTCAAGTAGAATATAACACTCGATAATAAAGTAATATTATATGTTTTTTAAAACTAATTTAATTTATTTTATCATTTTTTATATAAATATTAAATAATTTTAAAATATATTAATTTTATTAATTTTAAATGTATTTAAATTTTTTATATTTTCCACATAAAAAGAAATTGCTTCCCTATATATATAAAGGCACACATGATAAATTTTATTTATTTATTTTAATGTTTATATCTTTCCTTAATACTTTCATGAAATTAGACATAATATTAATTTATGGGTATTTTCATTTGAAAGTATATGTGTTGTATTTACATATGGAAGTACTATGTTTAGTTATATCATTTCAACTTTTTTGAATAGAAATACATTATAAAGAATTTATATCTGTTTTATAATGAGAAAAAAAAAAAAAAAACAAAGGTGAACGACTTTCTTTCTTTCCCTTTCATGCTTGTAACTAAATTCAAATTTTATAAATATTATCTAAAAGGTTGTTACTACATTCTTATAATTTATTTAGATAATTTGATGGAAAGAAAATAATATATATATATATAAATTTTTTCTTTGGTTAGTCAACACAAAGGTTGAGAAAATAAATTAAAATTTCTGATTTTAAAATATTGTAATAAATTGTTCTAATATACTTACAATCAATCTATTATAACCAATTAGTTTCTAATATAAAATTATAACCATTAGTAATAAAAACAATAAATACTTATATTAAGTTGATTTGATTCTTATGCATATTCCTTTTATATTTATAATATTCATATTCTTGTCATTTTTTTCCAAAAAAATATTTTATTATTTTTTAAAGAAAATTATGAAAATACCAAAATGATATTTCCACCTTTTCTTTTCTTATTTTTTTTTTAAATGAAAAGAGAAAACATATTAAAGAAATAGAACCAAAATTTTTAGTAAGGGGATATTCTCTCCAATTTTTCTTCAAAAAAAAAAAAAAAATCTTTTAATATTTTTTTTTCTATTTTTCTTTAAAATTTTTTTACAATTAATTTTTTTCCTTTAATATTACTTTCAAATAAGCAAATATTCAATCTCAAGACAAAAAGAGTGAAATCAAATCAACCCTATGCACCGATTATACAGTTTATCAATTGGTAATTAATGGGAAACATCACTCTAAAAATATTTTACTTTCATGCTGCCAAAGCTCTCGACTATCAAAACTTGAGTAAAAAAAATAGAAGTACACTCAATAAGAAAATGATTATATGTTAGCGCTTTTATTCAATTATAAATAAATAATCACATTTGATGGAGATTTGTAACATCATTCAAGTAAATACAGATCAAGATTAGAAATAGTGCTTTAGTGATCGATGTTGGTGCCATTTCTTCTCTTGGAGGAATAAGAGCTACTTTTGAATCAACATAAGATTGGTGGCTAGTTTAAGTTGCTAAATAATGCTAGTATTCATTTCATGTATTGTAAGGATATCAAAATCTAAATTACATAAACATTTAAATTTTATGAATTAAGAAAAAAAAAAGCATCGAGAGATATCCTCTCATAATTCCCTTATTAATACCTGTCAAAATGATATTATATTTTATTATTCATCATTATTAAATAAAATATTATTATAATTAAAATAGAATTTCCTAAATTTTGGTGGAAATTTAGTCATGCCATTTTTTTATTCAATTAAATAAAATACCATTTAACGCTATTTTTTTATAATTAAAAATAGAAGTAAATTTAATAAAAGATATGAAAAAAATAATGATTTTAATAATTGGATGCTAATGGCCTTTTCTTTAAATGTTTTGTGGGATTTGTTCCTTTTGTTTTTTTTCATCTAACAGTGAACGTAGGGACAAATAAGTAAAAATAAAAATAAAAAATTTGTTGGAGGGAGAGGGGTAAAAAACTAAACTTGTTTAAGAGTTGCGGCTGTATCTGTCTGTGTGATGTTCAATGCAATTGAGATGTAGAGGACACATCTTTTTGTTTTGAATTCCGTGTAAATATGAGTAATTTTGTGATCTGACACATGATATTAGAATCTGTGTATAGGACCGCATTCAGTGACAGTGTGACACAGGGGAGTCCGGTGGAAATAAGGTTAAATTGAAACACGGAACGTTGCCTAACTTGCCTTCGGCAAAACCTTTCGCATCAAGTGGGCAGCTCCAGATGGAATCTTGGAATCTACTTCACTATTAAAATCCAGCTCAATGATATTTGGGTTCCGGAGGCGCCTATAAATAGCCAACTCCCTCGAGGGTACACACAAACCGAGACAAATTAAAGAGTTAGGGAGCAAGAGAGCGAGGCAGAGAGTCATGGGTGGCTGGGCAATTGCGGTCCATGGAGGTGCTGGTGTTGACCCAAATCTCCCACCCCAGCGTCAAGAGGAAGCAAAACAACTCCTCACTCGCTGTCTCAATCTCGGCATCTCTGCTCTTCGCTCCTCTCTTCCTGCCATAGATGTCGTCGAACTCGTTGTAGGTTTTTCTTTTTCACCTTGTTATTCTGCGTTTTCCATTACGTGATCTCTCGGACCAAAAAAACAACGCCTAAAGGAATTAATTTGGCCATTGTCAAACGACGTCTGGAATTGAGAACCAGAATGGAAGATATAGGTGTTCATCTTGTGTTTTGATGTGTCGTGTGACAGGTGCGAGAACTGGAGAGTGACCCCCTGTTTAACTCAGGGCGTGGGTCAGCCCTGACTGAAAATGGAACGGTGGAGATGGAAGCCAGCATCATGGACGGCACCAAAAGGAGATGCGGAGCCGTATCGGGTCTGACTACGGTGAAGAACCCCATATCACTGGCCCGCCTTGTCATGGACAAGTCTCCCCATTCCTACATGGCTTTCGCTGGCGCTGAGGAATTTGCCCGGCTACAGGTGAGTTTCCCATTTTGGCATTTTCTTCCAACTTTGCCTGAAAAGAGAGCTGCTTTAGCACACCTATGGACATGTGTGCAAATTAGTGCACACGCGTTGTGATATATTGACAGTGGGTTTTTTAGGGTGTGGCGCTGGTGGATAACCAATACTTTATCACGGAGGAAAACGTGGGGATGTTGAAATTAGCGAAAGAAGCCAACAGCATCCTGGTACGTCGGATCTCATCATTATGTACATATCTATGATCTATGTGGGTGAAGCAGTAAATCTTAAGCCTGTGTGGTGCTGGATCAGTTCGATTACAGGATCCCAACCGTTGGATTGGAGACATGCAGCGCGGGTGCAGCATCTGTGGAAGCCGCGTTGCAGATGAATGGTCTTCCTATCAGCGTCTATGCACCAGAAACGGTGGGGTGCGTTGTAGTGGACGGAGAAGGGCGATGCGCTGCGGGAACTTCCACCGGTGGCCTCATGAATAAAATGAGCGGTCGGATCGGTGACTCGCCTTTGATCGGGGCCGGGACCTACGCCGGTGAACTTTGTGGTGTGTCTTGCACTGGAGAAGGAGAGGCCATTATTCGCGGAACCCTGGCTCGTGATGTGGCGGCTGTGATGGAATACAAGGGCTTAGGCCTCCAAGAGGCTGTGGACTTTGTCATCAAAGAGAGGCTTGATGAAGGGATGGCTGGAATGATTGCGGTTTCAAGAAATGGTGAGGTTGCCTACGGGTTTAACACCACTGGAATGTTCAGGGGCTGTGCCACTGAAGATGGGTTCATGGAAGTTGGTATCTGGGAATAAGCTTACCCTGTGGTTCGTTGATGATCAATGAAGATGCTTAATTTCATCTCAATAAGGTGTAATATTAGGTATTAAACCACATCAAATAAATTGAAAAAATCGAAAATCGCCCAATTTTCGTGGTACCAAGGCCTGATGGTTGTTTCAAGTGAAAGGCATTACCAATCTTGTCGCTCTCGTGTTGACCAAATATCAGGTGTTTCAGGAAGGGGGAGTTTGTGCGGACCCATGAAAATTGATTGAATTCGTAGCGCCTGTGGCATATTTAATTTGTCTGATGTCACAGAAGTTGGTTTCCTTGGCCAATGCCGTGGGCTCCATCCACTGTCCTCTTTTATAATTTCATTGGAACAAGGCATCCAGCATCGACTATGTCCAAAAAATATTCATTGGATGGCAACATATGGGCTTCCCACTTATAATTTCAATTAAAAAATTGTTATGAAGAACTTCACTTTCCATTTTCAATAATATTTCCATGAATTATGAAAGTATATAATTTCAATTTATAATATGTATAAACATATATAATACAAATTCCATTTTCAAATTATATTAGAGAATATACCATGCCGGGATTATTTAATTTTATAAAATCTATATGGATTACTCATAATATAGCTTTGCTATGACATGACAGTGAGTTAATTGAGTTTAATAGCCTTCTTTCTTAAAATTTGTTATGACGTGACAGTAAATTCATGTTCTATGTTAGTGTTACATCATCTGGATATATATTCCCGTGTTACCTTGTTTCATTACTCTTGTCAGAAAGATGTTTCCTCTCCCATAGTCTTGTGATCAAAAGATTTTCTACATCCTCTTAAAGGTGTCATCGAGTTATTGTATCTCGATGATGGAATTGAGCTTCCCAATATCGAGTATTTTAAAATTGATTTGATGATCTTAATTTGTCGAGATGAAATTAACATAAATCAAATCCATTTCCCTGAAGATGAGAGGCAAGGAAAACAATTAAAAAAATGGATAACAAAATTTTCTTACTCTCTTAAATTCTCACTTTCGCTACTTTTTTCTCCCACTTTTTTCACTTCGAATTTCTGACGCCTCAGTGGATTTCCTTTACAGAAACATATACAAAGCATGCGTTATGATGTTATGTTTGACAACACAAGACATGCATTTTTTTTTTGCTGCTCTTTCAGCGGCTGCCATTGAAAATTAATGTGGTGAGTTTCAATGCTGCAACGTACTTACCCTGCTTTCCATGTGCTGCCCTATATAGTCAAACACCTTCCTCAACAACCTAATTAAGGGAAGTGGAGGACTTCCACACTGGCAATGGCAGCACAAAAGGGCAACAGGTAATTCTTTTACAGCATGTATTTGAAGCCAAATGAAATAATTTAATTTCATGACATTGAAATAAAAAAGTTTAGTGCATGTTAGGATATATATTTTTATTTTGTTAATAATAAAATTTTTTATATAAAATATCAGAATTCATATAAAGAATAATAGATAAATATTCTACCCCCAAAAAAGGAACAAAAGGTAGAGTATGGTCTATGGTTTATATTTTCAAAATAATTTATTTAGAATTGTTCTAAAAAACGATTTTTTTTAAAATTGTTTTTGAAAATAGTTACAAAATAGCGTCTAATTTTTTGTTTATTTACTTTTACATAAATTCTTATATTTAACTTATAGATTTCTATTTTAAAAATAAAACAATAAGAAAATAATCATCTTTTTTTTTTTTGATACGGTAAGATATGGAAAATATAATAATATTATTTTATTCTTATTTTTCTTTGATTAATTGTTAATATTAGTTGTAATTTAAAAATTTATAAATCTTGCTTATGAAATATCTAATGGGAATGAGTAACCTAAGATCTAATAGGGTAACATTTAAAAAAAGAATTTTCAATTTGATTAATTATTTGAGAATGAAGAATAACTAAATATGGTCAATCATAGGCGAGACAAAGGATTTTTATCATGAAAACTAT
This sequence comes from Vitis riparia, assembly GCF_004353265.1. Lineage (NCBI taxonomy): Eukaryota > Viridiplantae > Streptophyta > Magnoliopsida > Vitales > Vitaceae > Vitis > Vitis riparia. Next base: position 8,307,796 of record NC_048448.1, on the reverse strand, counting down.
TCTCACAATGTGCAGTTGTAAAAACCATAAAATCAAAAACCTCAAATCAACAATTTATTATATGATAAAATAGTATATAAAGTTATTGGCAAGTGTTACCTTTCAACTTACTCTCTAAAACCTATACTACAATGATTTAAAAGTTTAGATGTAGAACTCCTTATATACACATGAAAGAAGCTTAGTAGATTCGAAATTACTTTAAAAATCATATTTTACCAAAATAATAATTTAAAAACTTAAGAATTTAAGAAAAAATTGAAAATATTTCATATTTTAAATTAACAAATATTTGAAAATATATTTTTAAAATTATTAATTTAAATTCTTTCCAAAATCTCTAGAAAATATATTTTTTAATTTAAAACTTTTTTCCAAATTAATTTTATTATTTGAAATTATTTTTCTTTTTAAATTTTCAACTTTTTCAAATTATTTTTATTATTTAAATAGACTTTTTAAAAAAATTCTCAATTTAAAATCATTTTCAAATTAATTTATATTATTCTCAAATAACTCAAATATACTTACCAATTCTTTATGAAACAAAATTGTTAACTTAATCTAATTAATATAATATACTAACATAATTAACATAATTCATTTCATACTTAATTTTATTAGTTAAAAATTAATCATTTTAAGATAAACCCTAAATTAATGTCTATCCCCATTTAAATCAATGACAGTTATACATGTCCATTGGAAATCTAAAAAAATAAAGATTTCAGGCCTTTCCAGCTCTTAAAGCTATGACTCAATGATGACCCTCCCTTGTATGATATATATATATATATATCGTCTCATGATATATATTATATACACATTTGGGTGATCGGGAAAACTTTCGGATTCAAGTTGAGTTGAAGGGAAAGAGAAAAGAAAGAAAAATAATATCATAAAATATTCGAATTTCATAGTTTTCAAAAGTGTGTTTAATTTATAAAAATACGATAAAATATTTTTTATATTTAAATAACGTAAAAAATAAAAAAATACCAAATAAAAACTAAAAAAAAATGATAAGTTGATTAATTTTTTTGAAAAAATTTTCCACTCAAACCTTTCAAAAACCAAACAAAACCTAACATTTTTTCTTCAAATATGTTTTCTAAACAAAAATTCTTTCATTTTAAACGTACTTTAAAATTTGAATTTAAAATCAATTTCTTTTGTTCTCCTTGTGTCCAAATCCAAACAGAGGGTTCAAAGGATATGAACATTGGCGCCGAGGATTTCAATTTTTCATTGGCCTTTATAAGAAAACTCCATTTCTCGGCTCCGTGCAGCAATTTCTTTCTGTTAAGACAAGTATCTCTTATGTCGTTTATGGCATTGCCTTCCACGCATTGATTTGTATTGTACAACCTTTTGTGGGCTGTTAAATGACCATGGAAATGGTGAAACGATGCCATATTTAACATATGAAAATCAATTTGAAATAACTATATTGAACAGTATCCTCATTAAGCTAACGAAATAGAGATTAATCAATGAGAATAGGCACGTGGGAACCATCTCTGGATACATGAAGAGAAGCAAAGCTGGGCACTGACTTGTGTCCATAAAGCATGCGCACTCTGCTTCTGTTGAAGTCGAATGACTCAAATCACGGTACAGCGGGATTCGAGGGCTCTGCTTTGAAGGTCCTTTCTTTGTTCACATAGGAATTATTGCTTAGGAGTTTTTACTCAATTTAAAATCCCCTTTTCTATATGCTGGACTAACATGCTTGGTGGTGAAATCGCAACACACATAACATGAAAGCGATTCTATGGCCTTAAAGTTTTAATTTCAGCCATTAGAGAAATCTGAACTCCCATTTTTTAAGAATAAAGAATAACACAAACTTCTCATTAAACAGGAGGAAAAAAAAATGCAATTCGATTAAGAAAAACCCCATTTTATTGCGGAAGGAATAAGAGTGCTACTTTCCCAAAACAGTGATCCTCAATAGATCTGCATCATGGATTGAACATGGTCTTAATGTTTAAACTTTATTTTAATTTCAAGTGTTCGGTGAAACAAACGTGTTGAGGTAACACGAGAATACCAGTCATTTCGTGGATTTGTTACCGGAGATGGCATCTTTTGCTGATTGAACAGCGTGCGCTACTGCAGCAGATGCACTTGCTAAGACGCTGCCTCCAGCGCCGGTGCCAGAACCTCCATCATCATGTGGCTCGTGAATCATCCGCACGTGCTCCTGCTTCGGTGCTTGGTCCTAGCCTGCTGGTGACCGGTGATCTACCGTCTCCACCTTTATCTCCGTTGCTCCTTCTAGGTTTACCTCTTCAGTTCCCTGCAAGCATTTTCCACCAAAATGCATTTTAAAGAAAAAAGAAATACGAAATAATTAATGAAATATATAAACAAAAGGAACAGCATAAAGATGGATCAATACCAATACTTTTGAAGTGTACATGGTTGATTCTTGCGGTGCCAGTGATGGATGCGGGTCTCCTGATCTTTCTCTCATCAAGCGTGCATATGAATCCTGGCAAATATAGGTGGAGCCATCAGCTGGATATGGACGCGTGGTGTATGTCGTGGCAAACCCTGGCTGCATCATGGCCTGGCATCTCAAACAAGAGGACACCTGGATGATATCTCATTTATACGCATTCTTATTCGTGGTTTTTCTAATAAATACTTCATTATATTCATGTTCACTTTCTGACCCGCTGCTCATTTTGCATAAATTGTTTTTATTTCAATATATAAGCTGGAGTAATTGGAAAATACAGCTCTTTTACCAAAACGTAATGGGCATTCAGGAAGCTAATTAAAGCTATCACAAATTAATGGTTCCAAGTTACAAGTCAATGCGGAAATAGATAAAACTGGATGAAAGGCATCCATTTTAATCATCACCGAAAAGGGGGAAAAAATAAAAAATCTTCACACAAGAAGGGAAATTTTGAACAGTAATTAAGCAACGTCTCGAAAATTGGATAGCAAACTCAAGCTTGTTCTACAACTCGAGGAAAACAAACTCTTCAATGGCTGGTAGATTCCCAATTCTTGTTAATGCTTCCCTGCTGGGCTCCTCATCTACACCAATTGTCATTACAGCCTGTTTTCGTGGTGCAGTCCTCCCAACACTCATGAAACTCACATTGACGTTCTCCTCACCCAGGATGCTTCCCACCTTTCCAATTATACCAGGTTGATCAACGTGCCTCAACAGAATGAGGCTCCCTTCCAGACTCACGTCCACCCCAAATGATCCAACTTTGGTCAGATGAGGTTTCCCATCTTTCACCCTTCCTTCCACTTTAATCTCACCAGACTCCGAGATAGCACTGGCAAATTTCGACTCCACGTTAGCAATTTGTACCTGGATAAACTCAAGCGGGTTCTCCGGTGAGCCATCTAGCACCACTCTTTCTTCTGTTATCCTCAGTCCTCTCTGCTTGGCAGTGAAGTCAGCATTCACCAAGTTCACAAAAACGCTGGAAATAGGCTCAATTAGACCCTTGGTGACCATAGCACGCAACAAGCGAGTGTCAAGATCATCTGGACCTCGGGAAGAGGCATATGTCACCTTCACTGATCTCACACCACTTCCACCTGCAACAAGTTGCACAGCCAGGCGGCCAAGCTTCTCTGCCAGAACAACAAATGGCGCAAGTGCGGATAAAACCTGTGTAATAAAAGAAAATCTTTTGAGTTTGTCCAACATAACATTTGAAGACCATACATGCGTAAAGGGATTTTAATACATACAAATATCGTCATGACAATCAAATGTAGAAGGGAACTGAATTCACATAAAGGGAGTTGAAAACTTTCTGCTAGCTATTATTCAGGGTATATGAATGTTTCCCAACTCAATATCATGAATAAATTATTACATGTGGAATCAGATTAGCATTCAAACATTCACTACCCAACAGAAGATGCTGCAGGACACAGTATCAAAGGATGAATTAAGAAAATACCTCAGCAGGAACCATGGGTGCATTTACTGCAGTAGCAGCAAGCTCCCCTTTTAGAGCCCCAACAACAGCTTCAGCTATTTCAATGGCCACTCCTTCCTAATTGCAACAAGCCGGCATTGTAACACTAGAAAACTAGAAAAGATAAGTAAATGAGGCATGACTATAGACAAGCAGAGGTAGACCAACCCACCTGTGCCTCCGTTGTGCTGGCACCAAGATGTGGAGTAACAGTCACATTTTCATGCTGCACCAACTTACTATCTTTTGGTGGAGGTTCTTCAGTGAACACATCAAGCGCTGCCTGTAAGAAATGGAAATTATCACTACTTGCCTCCAGGGTTGTATTAATAAAGTGTTATTGATTACAAAAAAATAAGAACCTGAGCGACAATCCCTGAATCCAAGGCCCTTATTAGAGCTTCCTCATCAATCACACCACCACGAGCGACATTGACTATCCGAACTCCTTTCTTCATCCTTGAAAAGGACTCATCATTGAGAATCTTGGATGTAGCAGGAGTGAGAGGCATGTGCAATGAAATAAAATCTGCAGTTGATATGGCTTCTTCAAAGGTCACTAAATTCACACCAATTGCCCGGGCTCTGTCTGCTGGGGCATATGGATCATGTGCAATCACATGCATGCCAAGCCCCTTTGCTCGCCTAGCAACTTCTGATCCAACCTTTCCAAATCCCATCACAGCAAGGGTTTTTCCAACAAGTGACACACCTACATACTTACTCCTTTCCCACTTCCCTGCACGGATCAAAATCCCACTACACTAATAAGGGCTTCAATCATTGCAAACAACATAAAGCTGAAGTCCCAACAGGATTTTCTTAAAAAAAAATAATAGGCTGAGTCAGATGGTAAGCATCCAACCAATATGAACAAATATTAGGTGCCTAGCATGAATGATTTACTGAAAGTGAGAGGCAGAGCTGGCTTCAAGTCAGTGCACTTATTTTGAATTGTGATAGCAGAAATTGTGGATACCACCACCCCTCCCTCCCTGAATAGCTCTTCTAAGTTATTCCAATGTCACACCACTGCCCATTATCTCATTCTGTTCAAGGCTGATTAAATTCATATTTTACAACTGGAAATTTATTATATATCATTGTACAGAAAACAGACAATCAATATTCCAAACACCACACACCCTGTAATTACAAGATTTGAGATCACTAATCACCTTCCCAATTCGAGCTCTATAAATTACAGCCAAATAATCATAAACTAGCAATCAGATTTAGAGTTTTTCTTGACCGTACAACATAATGGATAAGATATATCATGAATTGCTAAAAAAAAGACGACCACAACAGAGTTAATAACCAACGTAGGCGAACTGCTCGAAAAAATGTCCGAATAAAAGAAAATGCCGTAAATATCTTAAAGGGAGATCACAGACCGGCTTTGACAGAAGCGTCCGCTTGGGCGATGTTACGCGCCATAGCAGTTAGAAGAGCAACCCCATGCTCAGCAGCCGCAATAGTATTAGCTGTTGGGGCATTAACAACAAGACATCCATGCTCCGTGGCGGCCGAAAGGTCAACGTTATCAATACCAACGCCAGCCCGTCCGACAACCTTGAGGCGACGGCCGGCGGACTCGAACACCTCACGAGTAACCTTAGTGCCGCTCCTGACGATTAAGGCGTCGCACAGTGAGATCTTGGTGCAAAGCTCCTCGGGGCTCATATTATAAGAGCAGTCAACGTTGGCGAAGCCCTTGAGGAGTTCGAGACCCGCTTCTCCGAGCTTCTCTGCGACGAGGACCGTGGGCTTTGCTTCCATCATGGCCGTCACAACCACCACCAACGACTTGGTTGTTCTGGAAGAGACCCGACGGCCGACGGCGAAGGAGACGGTGGAAGGGAGAGATGCTTGCCATGAGAGAGAATAGGACGGCGATGTTGACTTTCTCAGAGATGGTGGGAAGCTGATGAGATTGGTGGAACAAGAAGCCGCCATTTCCACTTCTTAGCACTCCCCGCAGTCTCCAGGATTGGAGGAACTATTAGAATGACACGTGATATTTCCTGGCTTTACGGTGCGTCTTGATTAATTAAAAAAATGTGACACGCCCCTAAACTAAAAAAATCGGATTTTCAAAAATAATTCTATACAAAAAGTCAAAAACACATTCCCCAAATCCAATCTCAAAAAATATTCTTCCAACATAATTGTTATTGTTTGTGCTAACAAAACTCCGTTTCAAAATTCAAATATAAAAAATGTTTTTTGCTTTAAGAAATAAAATAATGAAATGCATGTGTTATGCTTTCCTACTTTCCGCAGTTGTTTCACATCATTAAAATCATGCAAATGACCGTAACAAATAATTAAATTTTTTGAAAATATTATTATCATTTTAATTTGGATTTTCCTTTTTTTTTTTTATTCCTTTCGTTTGGTTAAATAATTGCTTTTTTTTATATATATATTTTTATTTAAAAAGACTTGTGATTTACATAAAAGAAAGGAAAAATCAAAGTGCATTCCGCATAAAAAGATAAAATCATTCCGGTATTACTCTTTTTTTTTTAGAAAAAGGAAAAAATTATCTATGTTCATAAAAACACATCTAGAAAATTATCTCGGCATAAAAACTGTTTTGATCTAGACTATTGAGAAGATGACACATGTATTAAGAAAATGTATAAAAACTAAGGAAAAATTTTAGAATAGGTTAGATAAAAAAAACAGTATAACAACAATATGTAATGGTTTTTTTTTCTTAAAAATAAACTATGTGAATATAAGAAAGAATTATATGTAAATATATAATAAATATAATGAAAAATAACTACATGTAGATTAAAGAGATTACGAAAGAGAGAATGGAAATATAATATTTTTATGATGGTTTGGTATAACTCGACTTACATCCACTTTCTTCTGACTTCAATCTCAAACTTAAGGTTTTACTAATTCAAGACTTTCAAACTAAACCTTCAAGTAATATAATTGGATTATGATTCCAATCAACCGACTTTCAACTTAAAACACCATTTACAATCTTTAAGAGATACTTTACTCTTGAACAATATTTCAAGTAATATTCCATACTTGAGAATCTTTAAGTGATATTTTACATTTTTTTTTCCAAAGATTTATAAATAAAAATAGGAAATATTTTCTTAAAATCTTAGTACAAAATTTAGGCTCAAATGATATAAGACAAATTAGGATTAAATGGTACACTAATAATGATATACAAGTTTTAAAACAAAGTACATTAAAAAACACTTCCCCAAAACTCAAATATATTCAAGAAAGATTTAAGAATGTTAAACTCTTTTAAAATAATGAAGATTGAAGTCTTTAAATATGAAAGAGAAACCTAAACTAGTCGTTATTCATATTAAAGGCCTTTTTCGATCAAGCTTTGGTTGATCGGTTGACTAGTCGTTGGATATTTAATGCTTTTGTAGGTGACCGATCTTCAACTGTTAAAAGGTCAATTAGTTAACCGATTTCCCAATTGGTCAAATTAGTTCAATTCACTATTAACCAACTAGACATTTTTTTGGCTCAACAACTATCTTTTTCAACTCAAAACCTTTTAAACAAGTTTAAAAAAGTATTTAGTACAAAGTTTTAGTTAAGGATAAAAAATCATCTAATTATAAAAGATTTTAAACAAAATACTCTTAAATAATTTTTAGTAAAAAAAATAAAATAAAATACGAAGATATCCTACAAAATGCTTTGAAGGCTCTTTTATTCAAGGTTTCATCATCTTTGTTGATTTCCTTTTACTTGACTTGGTCCATATAATTGTCATTTTGGAAATTATTTTGCTTAGTCACACTTGAAATGTATCATTAGTACCAAACCTTATTTTGTTATCATAAAAATCAAGATTAGTCAAACCTTGATTTCACATAACTCAAAACAATTAAAAAAATATTTTTTAAAACACTTTATTTATTTATTTAAAAAAAATACCAAAACAAAACCTTATCATTTGTGTTTTAATCTTCTTGTAAATTTTGTTCTGATACATGCAAAAGGTTAAAGTAACATTTCATATTCATGACTCCTTTGTAAACCTTGTGGAAAAGGTATTTTGGGAGAAAAGAAATATGAACAATAAATCACTGTTTACAAAATATTTGTTTCTTTATCCTGAACTTGCCCACTTTTAAGGGCAAGTTCGGGAGTTCATGTATAGGGTAGAACAAGTCTCAGTGGAGGGCAAAACAGGCTGATATTCAATATCTAATTTGCAAGAGCGTCTTTATTAATTGCTGTAATATGGTAAATGTCTATAACTAATTTAGATTAAAAGGGTTGTGACTCCTCATGATTCATGATTGATCACCAGCAAGAAAGGCAGCAGCCAACTTCTGAGCGAGGTGGATCTGAGCAATTGTAGTGAGGTGAAGTTTATCTGGTTCAAGCCTCAGTCCCTTGGCGTCTACGCACTTCACATTTGGTAACCTGATTCCCAGCTGACCTCTCCTCACTGTCTCTATAAATTTGCCTTCCCCCGATCCAAGTGCCACCTGTCCACCCATTCCCACAGTCCATCAATTTTATTGCATGATCAAAATCAAGGCAGATGCACCTCAATGCCTTGATCCAAAATGGAAAATTAATTTTCTGGCGTAAGTTTCAGGCTACATACTGTAAGGCTTAAAATAAGAAATTAAGGTTGCATTTGGTCTACCATGGAGTCTAAATCATTTCTTTCTATAACTTTATAGACAAAATCAGAATTATAAATACAGACATTACAACAATAAAAGTATGTTTGATAGTGATTTTAAAAAATATTTTTAATTTTTTTAATATTTAAAATTTTTTATTTTTTAAATATTAGAAATATTAGAAACACTTTTCAAAATCTATATCAATTGGATTATAATTCTGATAAGCATAATTGACCTGAATGTGTGTAAGGGCAATACTTAAATCTTAAAATTGGTTTTATACCATCCATTAAAATTCATAAAGTTATTATTTTTAAATTAATGTGTTGTCTACTTTAGAATTAATTACTATGGTTATTTATAGCAAAAGTATATGAAGCACAAGGCGGAACCAAGACTCGGGGGGTATAAATTTGATTTAAAAATTTTTAAAATAAAAAAATAACGGTAACCAAATATTGCTACCAAAAAACTGATATGTACTATTAATTACTAATAATATATTATAATTGAATTAAAATTTAAAAAATAAATAAAATCTTATTTAATATTGGTACTTATTATTTTTTGTTCATTCAATTTTTTTCTTTGTTATACTTATTTTTTATGATTAGCTTAACCGCATAAAAAAAAATGTTAAATTCTTAGTAATTATTTATATTTTTGTTTGGCCTCAAGAATATAATCAACTATTAATATAATGAAAAAACTTTAAATCTGCACAAAGAATGAAATTAAAATATAAATAAATAAGATTAAATGGTAAGACAATGAGACCAAAAGATATAATTGTTTAATTTAATATATTTTTATAATTAATATTTAAAATTATTTAATTTTTTAATAATAATAATTAATACCACTACTTATCTTACAATTCATAAATGATGACTTTAATATAATATTTTTCTCTTACCCCCTAACAAAAATCTCAGTCCGCCTCTAATAGAAGAGTTCCTGTTTTGTCTTTTTTTTTGGTCACAAGTTAGCCTTTTAAATGTTATTTAAAGTTATGAACATATATAGAGTATAAATAATATTAAAAGGTAATTTTATACCATTTAATAGTTATTATAATTATAAATTATAACTATTGTGACATTGTCCCACCTAAATGATTAGGGCAATTATGTAATTAATTGATCTAAGATTTATAACCATAGATTTTTGAAATACAATTCATCCTAACCTTATCATATTGGTGCTGGAATCAAATCATGATTAGCTATTAGATTTTAGCACAAACATTAAATTTTTATTTATTTAATAATTCAAGTCATTTGATTATAATAATCAAATTATCTTTTTTCTATATATATTTATAGGTTAATTTCATTGAGACTCCTAGGGTTGATGTAAATGTACTCAATTATTATTGGTTTCAAAATTTTTTAATTAACACTCTTATAATTTTATTTTATTTATTAAATTTATTTTTTAGAAATATTTTACATAAAAATATTTATGATCAGAGTATTTAAAAATTCTTTAAAATTAAGTTTTATTTTTTAAAAAATAAAATTTATATATAAAATATAGGTGTTTTAACTTACTAAATTTAATATCTGTAGTGGCTTAGTATGTTTATACTGAACCTCATTGCTCTCATTGAAATCAATCCTAATATTATATAATTAATAATCAATTTATGTTTAGGATATCAATAAACTTAAATATGTAAAAATTAAAATCTGTGAATTAAACGAAATAAGGAAAGTAGGGAGAGACCTGGATGAAGAGAAGAGTGGGGTGACTAAGATCAGAGCGCAAGTCTATGATAAGCTTTTCCAAGTTGCCCTTGTACGCCTCTGCATCTTCAGATCTCACTGTATCACTCTCTCCTTGATACCACAGAATGGCTCGGAGCTGTCCTCCTCCACTCACGGAGGCCTTCGTTCGTCTCACCAATTCATTGTACAGCGTCGTCCCACGCGCCCATGCACTTATTTTAGTTCCCCCAACCGCACAAGGCACCAGTCCCACAACCCCAACCATCGAACCTTTGGCTCGGATCTCATTGGCAAACGCCAAGCCGGGTCCCACCCCTTGAGTCTTGGGAGGACCGATGCCTGTGTGAAGCGGCTCGTGTGCCTCTTCCCATTGGAGTTGAGGATTGAGTCGGAGGATGGATGGGTTAGGTCTGCACTCTGGTGGCACGTTCCCATCCCACTTGCCATGGCGAACACCTCCTCTACCGGCCATGTTGCTTTGACCTGCCAGAATGAAGATGTCCTTGGGTGCTTCTAATGCCCTACCAAACTCGGGATACGAATACGATACAGCCAACAACGTACAAAATAACCTTAAAAGCCAGGTTGTCGACATGGTTTTAGTGCTTCTACTGCAACGAACTCGGGCCTCCATTTTAATAAACTCTCTTCCAACACAGAATATCACCCCGGACTCTTCGCAATTAAACCATATCTAAAATAATCCAATCTATTTATACTGCTTCCAACTAGGGTTAAAAAGAGTTCAAAATCATTCAAATATCTACTAAGATCCCCAGTCCAAGTATAAATCCTCTTATAGACACAAATTTAACCTATCAGAAGAGGAAAGGAAAATACGTAGTTAAAGTGATTTTTTTTTTAATAATAACTAAAGGCAAACTCAAAAAATTAATGAAAAGATGAAAAATGTTTAAAGCTTTTCTTAAAATAGAGAGAAGGATTTAGAAAAAGTAATTTTCTTTCCCTTGTGACAAAATTATATCATTGATGATGGTCATGGGTCATAATTATTGGACGTTTTTCTTTATCCTTCTTTTGACTCGGATCTGGCCCCACTTACCTGCTGGTCGTACAAGGTTAATCGGATGGCAAGAGTAATGGCCCGCTCCGCCTCCTTTCCTAATCCAACCATTATTGTCAATACCTAGGCACCCTTTTTCCCGGGCACTCGTCGTCTTGCCCACACATATGATTCAAACGATTAGTCTTGTAAATGTAAGTCTTTGGTTTATAATTAAATTAGGTTTTCTAATGAGTTTTGACCCAACTTATCTCAATAGCTCAAATGATTATGTTATGCTAGTCATGTTGAATAGGCAGATTCCTAATCAAACACGACCATATTCCTAGACACAAATCATGGAATTGTGTCATCAAGTAAGAGACCATGTTTCCCTTTTAGCTGATGCAATGATTTTTTTTTTTTTTTGGTTTATAATAAATTTATTTTTGAATCTTTTATTCAAATTTCAAAAAAATAAGAAAAATGATAAAAAGAGTTAGAGGTAAAAAAAATTTTAAATTTTTCTTTCTAATAACATAGATAATGTTTTATTGACTAGATATAATATGAGATAAGATAAAAGAGCGGAGATTATATCATATCTCATATTTAATTGGTGATAAGATTATTCCATCACTTATCCTATCATATCTTATGTTCAACTAAACATAAGATAAAATAAGTGGTGTGATATATTATCTACCCTCTTATTTTTATTCCTTTTACATAAAATATATTAATCTTATACTATGTCATGCATATTTTACGTATCATAAACTTTTTTTTATTAGTTATTTTTTATTTTTTATATACTCATTTTATAAAATAATTTTTATTGTAAATTAAATTTATGGTTAAAAAATAAAACTAAAAAAATTATAAACATATATTAATATATAATATATAAATTATTTTTATATATTGAATAACATAACATAAAAATTTTTTATAAAATTTAAATATTTTAATAATGAATATGGTTAAATATAAGATAAATTTCAATTTTTAAAATAAAAAATATTAGAATATAATATAATTTTAATTTTAAACATTAAGAATAATATATATTTCATATTATTATTTTTTATTTATTTTATAAATTAAATATAAACATAATATAATATAAAATATCTCATTTGACGTAATATTATATTATACAATATGTATTTCCTATCTAATGAGATGATATTTTACGATACACATATCTTATTTTATTCTATCCTATCAATCCAACGTAGTCTAAGTGTTTAAAACATCTTTTGATCAATAATAAAATTAAAAATAGTGCTTGGTCTCAAACTATTTTTAAGTCATAAATCAAATAGTCTTTTTAAAAGGCAAACTTTATACTTAAAGAGTGGAATCTAGGAAATTTTTACAGGTTTTCTTCTTTGAAAGTGAATTGTTTTAAGTAAAAACAACACCAAAATTTACACAAACTAATAATTTTTTTTTTTTTTTGTGATAATCAAATATTGACGCAATGAATCAAAGGGATTCCATGGTTTGAGAAAATACTTGTCAACCTAAATTTGAATGAAGGTTGGGACTAGGGATAAATGAAAATACAAATAAAACGATTTAAGAAGGGTTTCCAATTATAATAAAAACATACAAGTAAGATTATGATAATTAAGCCCAAAGCCGATTCTTAATTAAGAAACAATCAACCTTATTTAATTCAATCTGACTTTTAACTCAAGGTACTCAACTTAACCTCATTTTTCTAAATTCAGGTAAAATTCCAAGTTTTCAAGTCCATGCCCAAGTACTTATTACTTCATGGGTTGTAATCGTTGTTTTATTAGGTTCAGTTATTTTATCTATTCCGAATCCACAAATCATTCTATTGTCAGTAAGAATTTCTTTGAAACATTAGCAAAATTCAATTTGGAGAAGAATATGGTTCTTGGGTTCCTTTCATTGGAATTACGTATCTATTTATTTTTGTTTCGAATTGGTCTGGAGCTCTTTTAACTTGAAAAATCATATGGTTGCCTCATGGGGAGTAAGTCGCACCAACAAATTAGTTAAACTCGAGTTGGTTAGGTTAAATTTGGATTGATCGGGTTAAACTTAAATTGATTGGGTTATATGATTCAAAATCTATATATAGTAGTTTAGAAAAAAATTTATTTATATATATATATTTATACCAAAATTCAAATAGTAAATAAGATAAAATTTCAAATAATAACAATAAAATAAAAATAAATTTATATATCTTTATGAAAAAACATGAAAAAATAATATAATTATAATTGAATTTTTTCTTTAAAATCTAAAAAGAAAATAAATATTATTATTTATGATAATAAACATTGTAAATATTATAAAAACATTAAATAAGGTTTGGGATAGGCTTGAGTAGTCTGAAAATTTAACCCAAACTCAACCGGAGTATTGAAAATATTTGTCCAAATTTGTCTAAACATCGAGTTAGGTTTGAGTTGGGTCGAACCAACCCGTTCAGGTTACAACCTTAATGATAATATGATATACTAAAATTTAAACAAAAACTCCATAATAATTGTTAGTTATAAGAAACTTATTTATGTCGGTCTTAATAGTGTAATCAAAATTGTGGCTATAGTTATTCGTGATTATTTTAATTTCACTAGTTCAAGAAAGTTCTTCCAAAGTTGTAAGTGAATAAATAATTGAAGAAATAAAAACTAATGGAAAAAAAAAACATTATAGAAACAAATACGAAACATAATTTGAGTGTCTACTTAATTGGAGAAAGTTCCATTAAACTAGAGGTAGTAAGCCAATGAGAAACATAAAAATTAACTAAAATAAAGGACTATATGTACGAAGCTAAGCTCAAACTGAGCAATACCCAAGTCAATCATTGCATTATACTAAAAAATCGAACCTCCTAAACAATGAGGACTCAACATCCTTAAACTCAAGCTCCCGACCTGAAAAATGTTCAATAAAGAAAGGTAACCCATAGTGAGTATTCATGTCAGGTAACTGGTAGGATCTTTAGTCCAAGGAAAATACATCTTTAAACCTTGTCATAATGACATATAACTATAGTTTAAAATAAGATTATGACAATCCACTAAAATATTGTATGTCAATTGCAAAATCAAGTATCCAAAATCTCTGGTAGTGTGAGGCTTTAGATCACTGATGATAAACATAGGCATCCCCTATTATTTATTATGTTCTTTAAGAACAACCATGCTGTTTTTTTTTTTTTTTGTATCTGCACTATAATTGAACCCACTATAAATGTAGCATGCTTGGGCGATCACCGATTACTATGATTAAATCTATACCGTTTTGACTTAGGTGATAATGAAGTCCATAATCAAACTTTCCCACGGTTGTTCAAGCATAATAATAATGATTCTAGTAACCCTTCAAGCAATTTTTGTTCCAACTTATCCTACTGGCATACAAGAGAAGCTCTGATATAAGCCTCGATTTCATCCATTATCTAAGAGTAAGTGTGAATCAACCTAGTGGCCTTTTTTTGTACATTTTCCTTGTCTACCTTGGATGTCCTTTACATTAAACTATTTTATTTTCTCTTCAATTATCATTTCAATAGGGTTTTTAAATAAAGGAGCATGCTACAATCCTTCATTTAAGAGATCAATAAACTCACCCTAGGGTTTATTTGTAATGGTTTGCTACTTCATGTGTATATCATCTATTTAAACTTAATATATTATTATAGTTTTAAAATGTGTCTATCCAACTAAGAAAACTAAGAAAATCTCACTAAATATACAGTGTTATAACCTTTTTTACTTAATTAATATGGAATATCACCCCCTTAATACAAACATATCTTTATTAAATTTTACAAGACTATGGTACAAGATTGTGGTGCTAGTCAAACAGACAAATATCTATTTCAGGGTTAGATATTAAGAGTGGGGATTTACTTAGATACATTTTATAACAATATGCTCTCTTTGCATAGATATTATTCCTTGTGAACCCAAAAGATCTTTAAGACTTTCAAACATGTCTATTCAATTAAAGAAGTTCGTTACATATTAAAAATTTAGGGTATGTTTGATTGCTATTTTTTGTTCTTGAAAACAAAAAATACTGAAAACATTTTGGAAATGAGGTGATTTTTGTTTTTTGTATTTCTTGTGTTCTCAAAAGGCCTTTTTTCATATAACAAAGAAAATATGTTTTGGTTGTTTTCTTTATTGTTTATAGAATAGCTGCTCTCCGTGTTTTCTTTACTTGTTTTTTATGTTTCCTTACATGTGGTTTCTCCTCTAGCAGCACAAAATAAAGGTCATGGAGGATGAAGATGGCAGCCATATTGATTACCAGGGGCAATGACCAAGACCAAGGTGGTCTTACCATGAGTGAATGGTCGTGGATGTGAAAGACGTCTAATACAGTGCAATGCTTTGAAGGGCAAGGCCATGGTAGAGATGCCGTGAGCGACAATGCATGACAGCGAGGTGGAAAGGAGTGGTGTTGTGAGGTTTCCAAAGATGGAAGCAATGTCAGCTGCTGGATGGTGGGGGCGTGAGCAGTAACTATTGATTGGAATGGGAAAGGAAAAAGAAGAAGAAGAATTTATTATTATTATTATTATTATTAAATGGGATAAGAAAAAAGAAAAGGTTGTTTGGATGGAAGGAGGATGGGGAAAATGTAGAGGAAAGATGGGGAAAATGGTGTGACGGGATGTGGGTATGGAAGAGGAACCAAATCAAAATTGAGTGATTTTTCTTCCTTATATGTTTGGTAGATATATTTGTCTAGGTTCATATTTATCTGCTAAAATTTAATAAAAATTATTATCTATATCATACTCCATATTAATATTTACCTGTTAAAAGTTAATAAAAATTATTTATCTATATCAATACTCCATCTGTTAAAAATTAACAAAAATTATAATTGGTGTAAATAAATTTTAGAATAATTTTTTAAATTTAAATAAAATGTGAATTAAAAATTATTTATATACTTACAATATCAAGTTAATTGAAGAAGAAAAAAACTTTCAAACGTGTTTTTTGTTTTACTTGTTTTAAAAAACTTTTTTTATTAACTCGACAAAACATTTTTTTTTTAGAACAAAAACTGTTTTATAGAATTCCGTTCCAAAATACATTTTTTTTCTTCTGAAAATAAAAAAACTGTTCTTAACAACTATATTTTAAAACGATTTTAAAAAACAACAACCAAACAAACCCTTATTCTCTTAACTAATATAGAATATCGCACTACTACTCAAGGAAACGATTTATACCTCGAAGCTTAGGGTGTCAATTACCTAGTTAACTCTAATAGACTTATAATAAAAAGAAGTAATCAAACTTTACCAAGAAGTCCTATTACTATCATGTTTGCTTGGGACTCAACCTTGTCTATGTCTAGAAGTAGCTAGTGGTAAGAATAAGTTCTTAGCAAATGGTACCTCTATATGCTTCATCAATGGACAACAACATTCTTATCCTTTCCTTAGACCTCATAATGTTGTTCCATGTTGTTTCATATTTGATTTTTATTGGTTATATAATGAAGTTTGAGACACCGATGTTTACTTCAAAGAGCTTATTGTAGTTTAATAGTGAGAGCTTCTTGATATGTCTCTATTCATTTTCACATTTTTTTTCTCATTTAAAAGTCTTCTATTGCTCCCATATTAAGTTTCCTTGATGAGTTGTCACTAATAATTTACCAAGCTTGGGAAATACCTTAACTCAAGGAACTTTTATAAGAAGATCTTATTCCTAAATGGTCTCAAGTATATTATCGTCCATTGTAACGACTCTAACAATCTCTTGATGCATGGGTCTCTCTAAAGCACATCTCTTTTTTTTATAAAAGTAAATAAATCTCATCTATCTTCTTCAATTCTTTAACCATTTCTTTAGTTGTATAGTAAAGATTAGAGTAGTTTTCATTTTACCTCAAATAATAAACTACACAAGGTGCTCTCTTCTCTAGGATAGCCATGAAATGTAGAAATTTAGGGACATCGCCTTTGACTTAGGTCAAGAAGTCCACCTTCACACCATATAAAAGTTGTCCATTGAGGCCACAATAAGATCAATTTTTCTTATCCCTCTATACGTGTTTCCAAAAATGTTTGCAATTAAACAAATAACTCTACAAATCTAATATCTTTAGAGCTGATTTTAATAGACCCTTAGAGAGCACCTCGCCCAAATATAACGTGCTAAAAGGGCATAGTTGAAAAAGGTGTTGCCACGTATGGAACATCCAAGGTGGATGTCCTTTCCCTTATGTTCCTCATGGTAGAAAGGATGCCAACTATGTCAACAACTACATGAGGTGCATGGGCTATCATTATGAGGTATGAGGTAAGAGGTAAGAGGCTTACTGATGAGGAAATTACTACTTTGTACTGGTGTAGAAGTCATGCTAACATAGAAAATGTTGTATTTCAAGACACAGATTAAGAAGCTAATCTACCTACAAGATGTAACCTACTTGGCACAAAAGGGCTAAGGGCATATTAGGCATATTTAGGATTATGCAAGGATATATTTAGAATGGTAATAGAATATGATACTCCAAGGACCACAAATATCTCAAAAGGATTATGTAATGGTTTGTTTAGATGGTTTTAGAATTTTGAATATTTGTGTAAAATTGGGCCAAATACGTTGAATAAATCAAATTTAGTACATGGAGCAATGTTAATTTGTTGGAAAAAAAATTTTCCATTCATAACACAGTTTTTCCAAATTGGACAAGAATTTGATGTCAAAGAATGTTAGGCATTGATATGGCTTACATCATGTAAGACAGTGGGATGGTTAGGATCATTAGGGTAAGTCTAAATAATGGATCCATAACAGAATTAGAAATGAAAGAGGAAAACCTTTTGGAAGTATTATTGCTGATGGGCGTGGGCACGGTCTGAAGGAAAGCACTGGCCAACCTCTTTCCAAGTCGAACCTGGGCCGGGGTGGTGAGGTGTATTCCATCAGGTTCTAGGGGCAGTCCCATGGCGTCCACGCATGTCACGTTGGGAAGGTCAACTCCCAGCTGAGCTTCTCTCACTATCTTTATAAATGGTCCTCCTGATGCTAGAGCCACCTGCCCCATAAAACAATCAACATTCTTTAGGTGATTTCAGAGAAGCCAGCTATCATACGTATAAGTTATAACACGGTTGAATTTTAAAGCGAGTGATTAAGTAAATAAGCGAGAGAAAATAAAAATGCAGGCGGTCCAATGCTTTTTCTTCGCCTGAACGGATCCGTTTGTTGCTCGTTTGGCCAACAACTAAGTCTCCTTGTTGCAGACATGAACCGGCCACTCACATTGGGAAAAAAAATAAATAAAATAAAAAATGAAAACTCTTTTAAAAATAATTCTCCCCAAAATAGTACCCATTTAAGTCAAAATTAATACCCGTGTCATTAAAAGGTAAAACCTAAGTGATCAAAGTAATCCTTCTAATTAACCATATTAAAATTAGATTTTACAAATTCGGATTTCCTTTTATACGTTCTTTCCCAAAAACAGAATCTTCCCTACGCAGATCCCTATAATGAGTTTCCAATCGATTTTTTGATTGAATTTTGCCCCTCTTGTATATTGCATGATAACCCAGGAAGAACTGATAGGGTATCCAAGAAAAGTATCCTGATCAATACGACAAGAGGATGCTTGAGATCTGGAGGAAAACCCAGTTGCCTTAGGCCTTCAGACATTGGCTCCCACCCTCATTTGGATGCTTCCCCAAACTTATTTTAAAGACGGATAAAATAATAAAATTTGGCCTCAATTTATGCTAAAGTTTCGCATTAGAATAGGCAGCATTGAGCGCCTCACCTAAGGTCTCTATCGATGTTAAATCAAAGTAAATCATAAAACGTTTTAATAAGGAAAAGAGGCAATGCCTGGATCACTGGTAGCATAGGAGACCGCAG
Organism: Vitis riparia; assembly: GCF_004353265.1. Taxonomy (NCBI): domain Eukaryota; kingdom Viridiplantae; phylum Streptophyta; class Magnoliopsida; order Vitales; family Vitaceae; genus Vitis; species Vitis riparia. The sequence goes on along the minus strand of NC_048448.1, from coordinate 8,288,548 downwards.
ATCAGTGCGCAGGTCCAGGATGAATTTCTCCAATTTACCCTTGTAGGACTTAGCATACTCCGGACTCTTAGAATCGCTCTCTCCTTGATACCAGAGAAGAGCTCGAATCTTTCCACCATGCTGCAGGGACGCCTTTGCTCTCCTCACCAACTGGGTGTAAAGATAAGTCCCGCGAGACCACTCGCTTATGTTGGTCGCACCGACGGCGCAAGGAACCAGGCCCACAATCCCAAAGGCAGGGTCCCTCAACACGGCATTGGCAAAGGCCATCCCAGGTCCAATCCCACATGTCTTGTTTGCATCAATGTCAGCGTGGAGGGGTTCTCGAGCTTCCACCCATGTGAGTCCGGCAGTGAGTCGGAGGATGGATGGGTTGGGTTGGCATTCGGAAGGGACAATTCCATCCCAGGTTCCGTTAACAACGCCACCGCGTCCAGCCATGTTGCTCTGTCCGGCCAGGATAAATATGTTATCATTGTGGAGACCTGAATCTGAAGCACTCAAAGCGCAGGCGTGAGACAGAAGAATTAGCACCAACGACAAGGACCCCATTCTTTTCTGTGTCCCTAAACTGGAGTCCCCTCTCTCTTCTTACACACCTTCAACGCAATACACTTTACCACGTGGCTTCCAATATATATAGATATATATAATAGAAAAAAAATATTATTTCTTTATATATGGACCGACACATCTGCCGTAACTAGGAGGCCCGACTTTCTAGTGAAGATGTCCCCTCGATTGAAATTAACCACTTGAACATCTTTTCGAATTAACGAACAAAACAACTTATATATGGCTGTAAGTCTGTAACACACATATCTCATATATGTGGTTAATTTATTATTAATTTAAAATTATAAAATAAATACATAAAAAATAATTTCTATATTCTTACTAAAGGCATAATGATTTCTTCCTTTTCAGAAATCAAAACTTTAAAAAATAATTTCAAACTTATTTAAAAAAACAATAATAAAATAAATTACAATGACTCTTTCAGTTTCCTCGGTGGTGTCAAAGAGACTATTTTATCAAAATATTTCCAAATAATATATATGGTCCAAAGGGACCATTTTGACCGGAAGGTGAAGAGTCCCAATAATTAAACACCAAGTGGGTATGTGTACCCACTACCCACATGATCACTTCACTTGCTATGGAAAAAAGACATTCATCTCCATAACCTCATCATTATTTTTCAATTAAAGAATTGAAAAGAGGAAGGTTTGGATCTGAAAGTATAGAGCTTCCAATGTCATGTTTATCATAAAGTTAACATCAATCAAGTGACTTATGGTATGCTTGGTAATTGACACATCATAAATCCCAGTCCATCTTTGTAATGTCCTACCATAAACAAATGTAATATATTTAGAATCCAATAGATTGAATTGAGAAACTGCTCATTCTCCAAATTCTATTCAATATCAATAAGGAACATAGAAACTAGCCTCGGTGGTGTACTATGAGTGTGTTGGTGTTTTTCATGAAAGTGTTTTTAGAAGAATTACTTATCAAGTTTTTCTCTAAAAAAAAAACATTATAAATGATTTTTCAATTTTATAAGTGATTTTTCATGTTTTTAAAATTTATTAAATATATTTTTTTAAACACTAAGAGTTCTTTTGATAGCGATTTTAAGAAACATTTTTAATATTTTTAATACTTAAAATTTTTTATTATTAAAGTGTTAAAAATACTAAAAATGATATTTTTCAAACTCACTCTAAAAATATTTTTTAAAATCATTATCAAACGAACTCTATATATCCTTTCATATTTTTTTTTTTGTGTATTAGTCATTATCAAAAGTGTATGTCATTATTTACTTGCACAGTGTTGGCTTTTATCTTCAAAAAAATTTAAATTTGATTTAAGTCTAAATAAAATTGAATGTTATTAAGCATTTATGTTATTTTTTTTATGCTATTAACTATTAAACCTTTTGTTTCTATTCTACTAGATATTTAGATATGTATAAAAAATTATGTTTTGAAACTCTAAATGAATAAAAAATATCAGTCGAATCCATAATAGTTTATTTTGCTTTTGTTACATGGTAAGTGGATGAAATTTGATTTTATTTTTTTTAATAAATTCATTTATGATCCAAATTTTATAACTTGAATATTTTCTTTTTCATTTTTAATAGAGGAATCTATAGAGATTTATGAAATTCAATTTTATTAAGAATATAAGATAAAAATAAAGACTCCATGCAATAGATTTTAAGTTTTAATTTTAGAATTTTGTGTATTTATTTTTTATTTAAATTAAGTTATTTTTTTATACAATTGATTTTTTTTTTGAATAATAATTTATAAAAATATTTAAGATTTTTTTTAAAGAAACAAATGAATCTATTTTAGTTGTATTTAGTTTTTTCTTGAAAATAAATTTGTTAACTTATAGTAAATTCATCCATATTACATAAAATTGAGGTAGTTCAATTCATTTTTAAGACAATAATTATTCAAAGTTTTTAAAATAAATTTGCATTATTTTATATAAGAAATTGAGTTTAAGTCTCATAACAAAGTTAAAGTTTGAAAAAGAAAAAAATGAAAGAAAAAAATTTGACTTTTTCTATTAAGATAAAAGTTAAAAAATAAAAATAAATAATAAAAATAAAATAAATAAAAAAAAACCTCTTATGAAGCAAGGGTTTGGTTAGTCGTGATTTTTATGATAACAAAACAATGTTTGCATATGATGGTTTATCTTAAGTGCACTAAGGTAACAAGATTTTCAAAATGATTATCATAAAGGTAAATTAAGTTAAAGAAAAATCAAGTAGGAAAAGACCTAAAAAAAAGAGCTTTCAAGACCCATTTAAAAATGGAATGATATTTCCCAAGCCAAGCCATTAATGAAATGTGTTTGAAGAGATAAATGCACAACTAAATGTTAAAGTTATATGTTATCTCCATTGTGTATTAGATCGAAGTGAATATAATATGATCTCTCAATGTGAAACCACCAAAGTCATATGGAAACTCTTAGAAATTACTCATGTAGTCTAAAATCAACATCCTTAGTTATTTACTATGAAGGATATTGAAAAATCAGTTGAATGTTCACAAGGTTCATAGGCATCATCAATGGTTTTCAAGCCTTAGGAAAAACTTACACCAAAATAAAGAAAGTCACGAAGATTTTGAGGTTTTTACCAAAAAAAAAAAAAGAAAGATAAGATGACTGTAATCCAAGAAGACAAAAATCTCACCAAGCTCTTACTTCAAGAACTTATTAGATTACTCATGACTCATGAGATAAATATGAGTAATTATCAAGAAGTTGAAGAAAAAAAAAATGGCATTGAAAGTTTCCGTAATTGATGAGGAAGATGAGGAAAGTGAAAATGGACGTTGATATCATCACCAATAATTCAGAAAATATATCAAGTTTTGAAAGATCAAGGGAATAAAGATTTATTCAAAGAAAGAGTCCAAAAGTGCTAAAAAGAAGAAGAAAGTTATGGTTATCACTTGGAGTGAAAGTGATGCGAATCATAGAATCATCCAAAGAGAAAAATGAAAATGAAGTGGTCAATATGTGTTTCATGGCTTTGGAAGACTATGAAGATGAACTAAATTCTTCAACTATAAATGATCAATTACAAAATGTCTTTGAAGAATTATACATTGATTTTGAAAAACTTGCTTTGAAAAATACCTTTCTCAAGAAAGAAAATTTCTTCTCTTGAAATAAGTTCAATGATTAAGCTCAAAGAAAATTTAGAAAATATTAAGAAGGTAAAAACATCATTTGAAGAAGAAAATGATGAGTTAAAAAAAAAAATAATGAATGATTAACATCCTTTCTAACAAAATTCTTTATTAGACAAAAATAGTTTGATATGATTCTTGCTAACTAAAAATGTATTTTTGATACAAAAAGAAAGAACAAAAAAAGATAGACTAGAAGCCTTTCAAGAACAAAAAAAAAGTTTAAGAACTATTTTATGAAAGAAATGTCTCACGATAGCTCATTCACCATTTATAATTTTTGTAAAAAAGGACATTATATTAGTAAAAAAGGACATTATATTAGTAGTACTTGTTCTTTAAGAAAATCATTTCATGTTGTTCAAAATTTTAAATTATTTTGGATTCTAAAAGGAAAAAAATATTAACCCTCTCAAGCCTTAAAATATATGGGTATCAAATATTACTTAGTTGGTTTTTTAAGGGCCCGTACAAAAAAAAATGATATGTTTAGCTTGAAAACAATTTACATTAGTAATTTTTTGTAATGTTATCCCTCCCATAATTCAAATTATGTTGATAATGTGAAATATCATTTTGTTATGCATAAACCAACTTTAAAGAAATATTTTGAAAATCATATTTTGATTTGTCATTTGAATGCAAGTGTTTTATATTTTTCAAGTCAAAAGAAAAATTTTAAGAAAAATTGATAAAAAAAAAAAGAAAAAAAAAAGCATCTCTTTGTTTTTCTATCAACCTAACTCCTTGTTGTGAATATGTCAAGTGATGACAAACAAGTGTGTAAAATAAATAAATTAAGTACATAAAAATTAAAAAACGCAAATAAGATTAATCGGAGTTGAAGTTTGATTTTATGTTTTTAAAACGAATTTGTCGTTCTCAGATGTAAACATGCCTCAAAAAGACCACTTCATGTTGGTGGATATTTCAATTAAGCCTCAAAGCATGTAGGCGTGGGCTAAGCCCAAGTTCACACCTGCCTAGTGAGGCCTATGCACCTGTGGGCCTATGTCAAGTCCAAGTTCATAGTGTATACTCATCTAGTTGGATTATGGAAATGTGATCAATCATCAAAGGTCCGACGAGTCTATGTTTTCTTCAAAATTTAAAAAATACTTAAAAAGTTCTCATAAGTAACCCTTTGATGTAAGATTACTTTATTTCACCATACTTTTCATGAATATACCTCTAAAAAATGTGATCAATGGTATTTTGTTTATACCTCTAAAAAAGACACCACCGACTTCTACATTTTCGCCTATAAACTTGTTTATGGGTGCAAGTCTTCTCATACATATTCAATAGTCCAAACTTGTTTACACCGTGTCTAAGATTCCCTGGCATTTTCGTTTTATCTTTTTCATTGACAACAACTAGACAGCGAGCGTGTTCATTCTAAGCAGCAGGTATTGCACGTCTGAGGAGTTGTCCATTCCTTTCCTAGGGAATGCAAGTAACATGGAAACTCAAAACATTTATTATTAACAGATATCCATAATGTTCTTTTTTTTTTTTTTTTTTCCAAAGCCAAGCTCCTACTGTACTTCAAATAGTAAAAATAACTATGCCAATCAGCTGGATTTATCAAATTTTCAACAATATAGCATTCTGACCTTTCAGTGTCTTTTCTGTCCATGCCTAAATTCTTTTATTCTTTGCTTAGGAGCTAGGAGCTAGCTAGCTTTCATACAAAGAAAACCTGGCCTTTCCTCATTGGGTCCTTTGAAGTAATAAATGTGCGGGATTGATGCTCAGAACTACGAAGCAAATTACAAATATACCACTCACTTCCTACACGAGAAAATTAAAAAAATTCCACTGAACTGAAAATTTAGAAAGCAATGAGGTAAGGATTACTTGTTAACATATACTTTTCATCCACTGCATGAACTCCAAATTGAGGAGAAGCCTTCCTTTCGCAAGCTGTTTCCCTTCCATCTGCGAAACGCCGTAAAGAACAAAATACCGGGAAAAATCAGAGAGTCAAATAGGAAGGCAAGAATCCTATACAATGAGAGAGAAAAAAAATGAGGAATAAAAGGAGGACAAGAAATTAGTCGGACCAAAATGAAAATACTCAGCTCAATTCAGTTCAAACAATTGCATAAGACTTTAGTTGAATTGATTTTCCTTCAAAATTATAGTTTTCTTGATACTCAAAATTAACAAACAAATGAAATAGTCAGTGAAGTTGAAAGAAAACCCCAATTGCGTGGATAAAGAAGAGAAACGAGCCTCTGGTGATCTGAAACATCTCCAACGACCTTATGATTCTGGATCGTCTCGTTTATATATATTCTTGGCCTCAAAATTAACCTTACTCATGGGCAGCACATCTAGATGGACAGCATCGATCTATCAGTTGACATGGAATCGCACCATCAGCCATCTGTAGAAACCCTCATCATTGCCGTGAGAATTTTTACTCAAAAGAGAAACTAAACGAAAGAAGAGAAATTTAAAAGGAACCTCTTCAATTTTGGAAAGATTTGAGCTTGAGAGTCGAGTTGATCCCTGAAAGAATGGTCTACTCACAGAACATGCAGAATCCATCATTCCTATACCGGACGCCATTTTTTTTTTCTCCTGGTAACATAGGTCCAAATTGGGGAAGATTTTAAAATGGAAGCACAGGAGGGGAGCGGGATCCCGTATTTCAAAAACTGAGGCGCGTTGCTTATTCTTCACGCATTTCTTTTTATTACGTTCACACTTTACCCTTTTATTTTATATTTTTTTCCAACGGCATTAAAATAGTATCATTTTAATTACTGTTTTGAACTTTTGATGGCAAAAGTTTTTTTTTTGGAAAAAAAAAAAAAAAAACTACCAAAAGAGACTTCACACTACTTTTAATGAGCTCAATTGCTGTGGACTCCACTTTGTCCGGCTCTCGTGGAGCCGTTTTTATTGTTGATTTGTCAGTTCATTGATGGGTATAGCTAGAACTAATTTATGGGCACAAGCGTAGTATAAAAAAGCAGGTGCATAGGTATAATTTTTGGGACTGCTGGGGAAAGAAAAGATAGAGATCTCGGAAACAAGGGATATGATTTTGTTTTGATTTTATAAAACAGTTTTTAAAAGTAATTTTTGAAAAATCATTATGTTATATAAAATAAAAATCATTTTGAAACTTAAAATATTTTAAACTTATTTTTTATATTTTAAAAATAACTTTTATATATAATGATTTATTTTTAATTATTCTTTATATTTATACCATTATTTTTCAAGAATATATTTTTTTCTTGTTAAGAACAAAAAAAACCTTATTTTTAGTTAATTGAAATTTATTTTTAAAAAAACATAAAATTGTTTTAAAAAATAGTTATAAAACAAAGTTTAAGACCTTGATATCTATTTTGAAAATAATTCTTAAAAACAATTTTTTATAATAATTTTTTGAAAACTATTATCTATTATTTTATAAAACAAATATTTGTTTGTTTCTTTTTTTTGAAAGTATTTTAAAAATAATTAGTATATGTTATGTTTTATTTTTGATTTTTTTTATATTTGTATAATTATTTTTTAAAACAATCATAACAAAATTAAGTAAAAATTAATTAAAAAATATTTTCTAAAAATACTTTATTTTTGCTATTATCTTATTGCCAGATATATATATATATATATATTTTCAAGAGAATAAAAAATTAGTTTAAAAAATATTAACCAAACTGAGCTTAAATTATTTTTCCTCTACTAAGATAATTAAAAGACCCATCAAAACAAGTGAGTAATGGGTATTTTGGGTCGTCCAACTTATTATTAGAAGACTTATTTAGAAAGATTTATGGTGGCACTAGTATCTCTTCTCTTTAGCACAACAGCATGGGTTCTATTACAAGCTTCAGCAAGGATATTCAAAAGTTGGTACAGATTTCTTTCAATCAATTTGTGTGTGTGTGTGTGGATAAATTGACAAATTAATTAGAGATATTAGTATTCGCTTGATTTTTAAGATTAGAACTTAATGGGCAGAGCAATGAATTGAAGGGGTAGTGCCTTGGTTTGAAGCAGTCAAAAGATAAATAAATAAAAACACGTTTACTTGCTCAATTTGCCCTGATCTTAAATGGGTCAACTTGAATGAAGGTGTTGATGCAGACCCATTGACCAGTATGTCGTAGCCATTAAGCATGTGACTCCAACGATTTGACATGACCTTCATTTGATTTTTGCCTTACATAGCCAAGACGCAATGAATTCTAGAAGAGGCATCGCCAACTGTAATATAATTCCAGACGTAACTATGGACTTTTGTTTGCTTCCACAAATCATTCACTCAATAATCTTCATTATAATAAACATCCAACATCAATACATTGTTAGTTGTAATCCACTTGTTCATTATCTGTTTATAATAATTACGTGGATAGGGATGTTTGTTTTTCCTTTTAAAAAACCGATTGATGCAGATAAATAACTAAAAGACCGAGTGGACAGTTGCAACAGCTCATTCTTCTTTCGTCTCTGCCCATTTTTTCTCTGGTCAATTCTTCAATTATTAAATCACCAGAACCGTTCAACGAATATTTTATTCAAAATATGGCACGAGAAGCACGAGGTCCACCCACTACTTCAGCTTCTGTTCCATCCCCCACTCCCCCCCCTTTTTATTTTTTATTTTTTATTTTTTATTATTATTATAAAAAAAATTCTTAGCTAGATATGAAAACCATAAAGCTTGATGGGTACGTGGTCCTACTTCGGGACAGATCTTGCATGCCAAGTTGCGCATATGACTTTCAAAGTTAGTTACCAATTCAATCTGATAGACAAAATTCAGAATCAAATCTAACGAAATGGGGGTGTTGAGGACACCACAGTTGAGTTATGCGTGGATTGCAAATTAATGAGAAATTGAGTGCAACCGAGTAACCACAAGTGATGAATTGGGTGGCACATTAACAGAAATTTTGTTAGGTTCAGCATACCACCACCTATTTGATCATGAGTTTTTTATATTTTTGGGCACTCAGTTCTAGGCTAATGAATTGGACGGTGCGCAATTATATGTCCTCAAAAAGAGTAAAAGGAATAGGCAAGTGCCCAATAGCAGCTCTTGATCTAAAGCCTGGTATGGGCATGTGCGGTTGGTTTGTATTTCCTACAAAAGGCGTCCAAAATGAAAGTTTCTGACAAGGGGAAAGAATCTGTTGACACCTTTTCCTTTTTTTTCAAAATTTTTTACCCCTGAAAGGATGTTGAATATGTCTTTACCTGTATCTACAGTCATTCAACGCTGTATTTTCTCCATTTATGGTTGCAAAATATGAGAGTGAGAATCTGGTTGTCTAACCATGGAGATGACTGAGATATCTACCTTCTCCTAAATGGCTGGCAAAAGTATACAACTATAGAGAGAAATTTTAAAGGCTTTAAAGTGTACTTCTCTAAGGATTAAAAATTTTGAATGAACTTGTGAGCAATGCGTTTTCAAATACAATGACAAAGGCGATGATTTAAAGTTGTGCTTATGATATACAGAGGAGTATAGAAATCAAAATGATGACAGCGGTAGCTAGAAAAGACGGTATCTGTGACGTTACAGGATGAGGACTTGATCCATTGAACCCCCAAATTAAACACAGAGCTACATGTCGAGGGTACACCATAGCCTCTACTTTACTAGAAATTCAGTGGGTGAAAAGACCGAGGCGGAACCCAAATTTGGACACGACTTACGTATAGGCCAGCAACAGTTAATATGTGCCGTACGCTAATACAGGATGACAGACGTCAAGCGTACGTTCCTATCGTACCATTGGCTGAATGCAGCGAAAATCATGGTCACTTACCCCACCACACCACCCACCTTTCGCCATCCCCTGCTAAATAAAAAGACGATTATTATCTTCTTAATTTCTTGGGATTCGGGAAGTGGGTTATAGCTGGCAACTGTGGACGTGGCACCTGATTGCCAAAGTACAACAGCTTCTCGGCTCTCTATAGTCCTTCCCCCCTATGCCATATCTGCCACGTCACTCTTAAACAGACGAATTTCCTTCCTGGCCCACTTCCGCATACGTGGCAGAACTCAGTCATCACTTTGCTATGCCGTGTCGGATGTTTGGTCGCCATTGATGTGTCTACGTGTCTGCCTCTCATTCCACTACACACCCACGCACTTCATTTGGACGACACGCATGGCTGTCGCTACAGTTGACACACCAATAATACAATGGAGGCCCCTTCCTATTCTTCTTTTTTCTACATAATTCATCCTGAATTTCTGAAGACGATGAATGAACGACAATATATTTTTCAAACGAGTTTTTTTTAGGAATTCATAAGATTTTTAACGACCCTATTTGTTTTAATTAATGAAAGACGAAGACGACCATGCCCAGCTATGATGGTGCTACATTCAATGATTCAGTGTCCCAACAGCAATTATAGTACCATCCCCAGTCCTACATTTGTTAATGGGAACAATGTACTTGGTGCGAGAGAATCTGTGCTCACTTTTACTTTCTGCGGCCTAATCTCCGATATTTTTTTTTTTAATGACGTATCATTCTTTTTGCGGTCCTGTGTGTTTCAATTCCTTGTTATTTTATGTGTTGCGCCTGTGGACTCTAATAATGCAACGTCGGCCTTGCCCTTCCTTGAGAGTCTTGGAACTTGGAAACGGGAACTTTTGTTTTTATTCGTCACCTGCAAATTTTAATCAATTGTGGAAACATCCTCTGCTCTTCCACACCATGTGACTTAATATTCTGCCTAATCACCAAATCAAAATTATATAATTTGACTTCGTTAATTGGGTGGGTGGGTGGGTGGGGGTGAAGCCCTTGTGGCACCCTGGCTCATGAGGAGCGTGGCCACGAGGGAGAGAGGGTGCAGCCATGGAAGGGACGGTCATGTCACGTGAGGACATGCTCAAAACATGGAGGTACGAGCAAAGGACAGAGTTAAGTGAGAGAGAAGAGCGCGTGGCACGTGAGATAGGCATGTATGGAAGGGAGAAGTTGAGACAGCTGTCCCGGCGAAACGACTGCATGTTGAAGATAAGGACTCACCCTCCTTTTCTGTTTTCTGTTTTTGTTGCTTTCCTCTCCTCTTTTCCGTTTTTTCTGTTTCTACGCATATATCTTTTCATTCTTTTTCTCACTACTCATCTTTTCTCCTATCTCCATTCTCCACCGTCATTTCCAACATATTATACTTACGCCCTCCTGCAAACACCACTCATGACTCCCCTTCACATTTGTTTTTTTATCGCTTCTTTTACTGTATCTCAAAATACATTAAATACCTGACCTTCATATTTGTTCTTATCCTGCCCTTTTACTAAGTCTTAAAATATATTAAATGCCGTATACCGATGTAGGACCTAAATTTCAATAGTACGGTATTCAACAAAACAATCTAGTGTGACCAAAAATACTGAAATTTTTACGCACTTCTCATCAACTGAGGTGTTAGAAAAAATAGGTCTCAAAAAATTAAGACTAGAGTTAAAAATGACCAAGCCCAAAACAAACAATAAAGGAAAAGGAAATTAGAACATGAGAATATTCCTCCAGATGAAATGATGAAGAGATTTTGTTTCTTAAAAACTGTAATGTTCAATGGTTCAATAGAGTGGGATGCTGTAAACTACAGAATTGCATCTAGAAGATGAAATTGCAATGGCTAACACGGGAAAGCTGCTTGCAATGTTGCAGGAACAATGGCGGCTAATCTAGCAACCAGAAAGAGGTGAGTGGCAGACAGATGTGTTCAACATTGAAAAGGAGGACCCAATTTATAGGTAATCTCCTGGAGAATAGTCAACGGCCTTAAAAGGCCAAAGGGATACAAGCCTTAAACCGTAATTAAAAACAATTTTAAATTATAATATTAAGTAATTTTGTCACACATCCATAACTTATTTAATAATTTAAATTAAATTATTAAATTATATTAAATCATTGAATTGATTTATTAAACACCTTTTTTATTTTTAGTTGTATCAAAAATTACTTTCAAGTAAAACCTACTTACTTATTCTAGTTAATACCTTTATGTTATATTTAAAAATACCAGTAAAAATCAATAAAAAAATGTGTAAATTAATTAACAAATTCCAACATATATGATAAAGAAATCATGAGAATTCTACGAGATTATTAGAATGATACTTTGTTTCTACTTTATTAAATTTTAATTTAAAAAGTAATGTTTTCATGGCTAGTTCTAAATTTTACAATTTTAATTACTATAGCAATAAGGTGGCAGCCAAATGATCTATTAAATGTTTCCATTATGCTTGGTTGTTAAAAAAATTTGAGAGAAAATGGTAGCCAATAAATAAAATATATATAACTCATTTAATTTATTTTTCTTATATTTTTAAAAATATATAATTTTTTAATTAATTTTAATTATATTTTCTTTTATTTTAGACTTTTTTATGATTAAAGAAAAAAGAACATTTGAATTATCCCACCCTCTTAAATAAACAATCAACTAAATTTGTAAGTCCGGAGTCTTAATGTATTTTGTATTTTAAAAATTAATTTGAACACAAGTTTGCAAAAACAAAATATGATAATTGATAAAAATAGCAAGCGATTAAAAAGATTAAAGATGTGAATGCGAATTAAATTGGAAGGTGAAAGGAGGAAAACAGAGATGATGCAGGTAAAACGGTGGAGTCGGTTTAGGAAAACGAAGAGAAAGGGGTGACCCACCGGCACGTGGCAGTAAAGAGAAGGCCGTTAGGCGTTGCCATATGAGTGGCTGGTTTACAGGCTGGAGTGACAGAAGAGTAGTACCGTTCGTCCCCTGATTCTGCTACTAGACGTTGTCGTTTAGTGCCAGCTCATCCACTCCCTCCCGTCCTTTTCTGATATTGCATAAAAATTTAAAATCATTCACCAAATGCTCTCCAGCCTGGCTCAGTCAAAGTCGTCCGCTCCCTCACCCTCACTCACTTCAACCGTACACTTCAGTTCAGAAATTTGAAAATTTCACCCATAAGCCCTTTATAAATGCCCCATTTCTAATTTAACCTCCCTCATAACTTCCAAAACGGTCGGTGAACTTTAAAATACCGAGATTTTAGTGTGTAATTATGCGTAGACGTAGATCGTCGCCAGAGCGACGCGTGTCCGGTGACAGCTGTTTGCTAGTAACTGCCTTTGCCCGGAAGAATCCTCCACTCGCAACGGCTATGACCGGTCACTGCAACCGCCTCAGCCAGTCATCCTTATCCTTTCGTATATATATGCCTTCACTGTCTTTTCTTCTAAGCTCTCTCCTCATGCCCAGGTGAGGCCTAGCCTCAACCCACATCATCCTCCAGATTTCTTCACTTCCTCTGCTGAGAAGGAAAAATCAGTCTCTCTCCTTTCTTCCTCTCTTTATTAAGAGTTAAGGGCTCAAATTCGTGTAGGCGGCTTCTCAATCCATGGCGTCTTCCAAGAAAGATTTAGATCGGATCAAGGGTCCTTGGAGCCCCGAGGAAGACGAAGCGTTGCAGAGACTGGTGCAGAAGCACGGCCCTAGGAACTGGTCTTTGATCAGCAAATCCATCCCTGGGCGGTCCGGCAAGTCTTGCCGGCTGCGTTGGTGTAACCAGCTCTCTCCGCAGGTGGAGCACCGCGCCTTTACGCCGGAGGAGGACGCGACCATCATTAGGGCCCATGCGAGGTTCGGGAACAAATGGGCGACGATTGCTCGTCTCCTCGTTGGTCGCACGGATAACGCCATAAAGAACCACTGGAATTCAACTTTGAAGCGGAAATGCTCGTCTATAACGGAGGACATGATCGCCGATGGGCATGCACAACCGCCTCTTAAGAGATCGGCTAGTGTGGGTGCAGGCACAACGGTTTCGGGTCATAATCTTAGCCCAAGTAGTCCTTCGGGGTCCGACTTCAGTGATTCCAGTGCTCCTGGCATGGCTTCATCGCTTGTTTATAGACCAGTGCCGAGAACCGGTCCCATAGTTCTACCTACTCAGAAAATCGAGGCCTCCTCATCGACGAACGATCCCCCAACATCCCTCAGTCTCTCTCTCCCTGGATCCGACTCTTGCGAAGTGTCAAATCATTTATCAGGATCCGATCATGTTAAAATCCAAAACCAGATTCTCCAATCACCGGCGATACCGCCTGTACAGCTGCAACAAAACCCTGGATCCCCACGAAACATCCAGAACTGTGAGTTGGGTTTAGGTATGTCGGAGAAACCTTTCTTCACCCCCGAATTCTTGGCTGTGATGCAAGAAATGATCAGAAAGGAAGTGAGGAACTACATGTCGGGCATGGAGCAAAATGGTCTGTGTTTGCAGACTGAAGCTATTTGGAACGCAGTGATGAAGCGTATCGGAATTGGCAAAATCGAGTAGAGGAAGGAACAACCTACCTATGGTTGCAGCGATGAGTCGACTCGGAGGGAATCGGGATATTTAAAAAACAAGCTGTGTTTTTTTGAAATCTTGTTCCCTTTTTTTTTTTTTTTTTTCCTTCTTAAATACAAATAATTTTGGTAGTGTACAGTGGAAAAGACGGGGAAGGAAGAAAATCTAGACGGTTTGTTAATGAGAGGAATGAGCTTATGGTGGTTGGTGGTAGAATCTGAGAAGCAACCGCCTTTTCAATAGAAAATCGAAAAATGGGGAAAAATGAAATTCGGTGACGACTTTTTTTCCCGGGAAAGCATGCTTATATCTTTGTGCCCAAAACACAGCAATTCAGGTAACTAAATGCGGAACCTGTTGAAAACTAAAACTAAAACTAAAGATCTGGTTAGTATCTACAGTGATGGGAGGAGCTGTGTTGTAGCCGTCGATGGCATGTGGCCCCCACTTGTTGGGATGGGGCCTGGCTTATTAGGCGGACGGTGCAAATGCAAGGGGGGGTCGGTCATTCGGTGGGTAGCTGGACATCACTTACGACTTCTCTTAGTTGATTGTTGTGTTTTCTAGTTTTTGAAAAACAAATTTCCCAGAAATTGTTGGAACTTTTGGCAGACAGAAAGGACACAACCGTTTCTGTTGGTATCATCTTTAGGGGAAGAAAAATCAAACTTGAATTTTGTTTGAGAGCCAGAAACAAAAAAGCAGCAGGGTCCTCTGCATGATTTTGTTTGATACCTTAACTAACTAGAAGTTTAGGTTAAATGAATCATGCTCACAAAACTGAAAATATTAGGACCCATAAAAGATGAGTCAATTCTCTCTACCAAACTGCACTTTCTACTAGTTTCTTTAACTAAACATTTTGCCCCTTCAATTCATCTCTAAGGAGATATTAGTATTTTCCAAGCACCTATTGATATAATTTTGGGGAAGATGGGTGATGCAAGATTGATGAAAAGAGAGGATAAGCTCCCTAAAGATCATTGAATATGTCATAGTACCCATTACACCAGGTGATAAGCGTATGAAGATATTGGGAGTTACAAAACCCCACATGAGCATTAAAATCAATTATACGAATGGTGCCAAACACCTCGTCGCTCAGTTTAAGAATGTTGAAAGTACTTGATAAATCAATTTAATTATTTAATTTAAATTATTAAATATATTAAATATGTTTGATAAAGTAATTTAATATTAAAAATGATTTTGATAAATTAATTTAGTGACTTAATATTTTTTAACTAAAAATTATATTAAATTAGAGTAAAGACTTTTATTTTGATGAATAGACACTCAAGGTGGATGCGAGGTTGGGCTGGATCGGCATCCATGGAGCCCAAATGTCGGCTCTGCAACACAGCTTGCTCAATTATCAGTGTAGAAGATGCAGCAAAATGTTAAAAATTGGCATCCACAGCCTACAACTCCATGTCATGCCTGCTTTGTTAAGCTGCTACCAACCTTGAGGTCTTTTTTATTTTTTATTTTTCGATACATTCACCAAGAATTTTGTTGCCCTTCCCCCTTCCCTTTATTATTGGACCAATGAAAGGAAAAATATGATAGGCAAACCTGTCAGAAGGAAAATCACAAAATAAAACTTAAATCTTGAAAAATAAAAAATAAAAACTAAAAATAAATATGTGAAAATCAATTTTTAAGAAATAAATTCGATTTTTTTGGGGCTATGCAGGTGAAATGGCCCTTTTGACTTATTTCTTAGATTATTGATAAAAACTGATAAAAATATTGGAAAAAATTTCAGGAAAAGATAAAACAAGTAATAGTACATATTAAAGTTTTTTTTTAATTCAAAACAAATATATATATGACATAATTTGTATTATTCAGTGATAATATCCCGAACTTGAAAATATATTTTATATTGATTTATTTAGTTTGGATGTATTAAATAAAATAAAAGAAATAATGATGTATTTATAATTTATTTTTTAATTTTATTTACATGTTTATATTATACAAAACATATAAAGTAACACTCATTCAAAAAATTATTATAATGATTTTTATATTTTGAACAATCGGTAAAATGAAAATTGAACATAAGATATTTAAAATTAATTTACTTATTAAAGGATCATATTTAAATATTTCGTATTTTTATATGGATGTTTTAAAAAGTAAAGCAGACTACATATATTACCAAAGGCAAACCTACCCTAGTGGTGCAGAATGTATTACTTTCACACGGGAGACTTATTCTATGTCCTAACATTACCCTTAAATTTTTTGAAAGGCCCAACCAATATGCAAAATTTCAGATGATAGATTGTTGAAATAATTTGATTTTTTAATCCTTGGTGGGGAACAGAGCCAAAAAGGTTGTGTTCTCCCATTACTTACTAGGCTTGTGCGTATGTTGGATCCAATGCAGCAAGCCCTGTCCATGGAGCTTACAAGCATCTAAACGAGGATGACTTTCTTATATCCAGAAACTAGTGGCTCAGGTTGGAATTCAGGGACATTCATGTGTTGATGACCTGACTCCCCCACAGCATTCGGGAAATGACATTTCGGGATTGTGCGGATACATCTTCTCATCAAGAGATGGAGTTCAAGCCGGTGACAGAGTCATTGCCTACCTCTGCTTTCTGTGTCCTCCATAATATGGTTGCTACACCATTCCCTCAACACATCTTACAACATGATTCTCCAGGACATTTCTTTATGTTGAAGTTCACGATGTATGAGGGCATTGTGGATCCTTTCTATTACCTGATGTACTTTTGCCAAGTAAAGACTTCGGAAATTGGAAATGATCATTTGCTCTACAAACAGTTCTTGTTTTACTAGTGTGCCTAACATTGTCATGGTTCCAGTACTGTTTACCAACAAATTTCGCCTATAACTTTCGTTAGCTATCAGAGACCTTTGCTACTCATCAGTCATCACTACCTGTGTTCAGACAGAAGCAATGTGTGAGTTGTGGGGCAAAATAACCATTTTAATATAAGTTTGAGCGCCGCAGCAAAACTTATGTTAAAAGTAGCAATTTTATTACCATTGTAACATAAAAATATATATATATATATATATATTAAAAAACAAAAACTAAACGTAGAGAACAAACAGAAAGACAATAAAACGCCTCCCACATCTCTCAATCAAGAGAAAAAAAAAATACAAAAACAAAAACAAAAAAACAAACAATAATACAATAAATGATAAAATCAAGCAAAAAATAGGAGAAAAAAAGGATCTAAAGGCAACCTCTTCATAAAACCTTAAACAATAAAACTTTCAAGACTAAGCAAAAAAGTAATAAAAACTTTCGATTTGCAATGGCAAAATTTTTGTATATTGTTCTACATGTATATGTATATATATAAGAAGAAATTATCATATATATGTATATATATAAAAAGGAAAAATACAAAATATGAGACACATAGGTGACGAGGGGGATTAGATGGTGGTGACACATTTGAAGAAGAAAAATCAACAATATCTGGTGGCAAAGAAAGAACTAAATGTGGAAGAGGAGTAGAAGACACATGAGAAAACGAAAAAATTATTTTCATGAAAATTACATCATGTGAAACAAAGGTTGTGTGATTATTGAGGTCATAAAATTTACAACCCCTGTTACCATAAGGATACTTGATAAATACACAACATTTGACACGTGAATTAGATTTTGTTTTCTTTAAAACATGAGTAGAAGCATAACAAAGGTAGCCAAAAACTCAATGTGGATACGAGGGTCTTCTAGAAAAAAAGCTTTACATAGAGAGTATGGGCGAATTGAAGTGATGATGAGGTTTTATCAATCAAATATGTAGTAATCAGGATACAATCGCCCCAAAATTGGATAGAAAGGTGTGCTTGAAAATGTAAAGTATGAGCAACATTAAGAAGATGGTGATGTTTATGTTCAATAACCCCATTTTGTTAGGGAGTATCCATATAACTAGTTTGATGAAAAATGTCATTTTCTTGAAACAAACTAGTCATAACAAATTCTTTCCCGTTATTAGATCAAACTTTCTTAACCTTTAGATCAAATTGATTGGTGACAAGCTCGATGAAATATTGTAAAAGATGATGTGTTTTAGATTTATGGGACATTATATAGACTAAAGTCACATGTTTGTAATAATCAACAATGGTTAGAAAAAATCTTGCACTCTAAATAAACTCTCTATGATGAGGGGCTCCAAATGTTACAATAAATAATATTAAATATTGCATAGGTATTGATAAAACTACTAGGAAAGGGCAAGTGTGTTTGCTTAGCAAGTGGGCAAATATCATAATGATTAAAAAACAAAATAGTATAATCTATTGCATTTTTCACCCTTGCTAATCATCTTCCTTGAGGTAAAGTCCTAGATAAGACATGAATTAAAATGGAAAGTGAGAAAACAATTTAAAGAATGAGTGAGCTTGCTAATTGAAATAAGATTAAAAAGAAATAAAGACACATAAAGAACATTATGAAGAGTGAGAGATGAAGATAATGAAACAATACCAATATGGGTTATGGATGCAAGACTACTATCAGGAAGCTTAATAGTAGCAAAAGTAGTGGATATTATGGAAGAAAAAAGGGTAATAAAACTCATAATGTGATTTGTTGCACTACTATTTAATATCTAAGAGGTGTTATGAAAAGAAGAGTTTAAACAAATACTTGAGAGTTGAGTAGTGGAAGAGCCAATACCTACTTGATTTGTCATGACTTGAGGCTTGAGAAGAGCAAAGAGTTGTTGGAATTGTTCTATAATGAAAGGAGAGGTAATAGAAGTGTTGCTTATGGAAAATGATTGTTGACTTATTTGATTTGCAATAGGTTGAGAAGTCTCTTTGTGAATATGATGTTTGAGAAGGCATCCATGAAACTTATAACATTAGTCAATTGTGTGTCCAACCTAACCACAATGGGAGCAAAAATGTCACTCCTTTTGTGACTTAGGATCCTTATTATTTGGTTTCTTTGCCATTTGATATAATTGTTGTGCTACTAAGGCATGGTTTCAATGCTTGGTTGTCCTATCACAACCACATTCCTTGACTTTTTTTTTTTTTGTAAAATGAGAGAATATAGTTGTTTCAAATTAGGAAGAGGGTCTATAAGTAGAATTTGTCCATGTATAACAAATATAATTCATTCATACTCATTAAGAACTGAATAAGATGATGTTGCTATTAATAATCTGCTAACACTTTTTTTTTTTTTTTTTTGTTGAACACGTACATGTGGGAAAAAATAGCAAATTTGTAAGTTTATCCCATAAAGCTTTCAGTTAATAGGTAACAACAAAACAATGTTATTGTCTTAAAGAGATAATATCTCTCTCAATTTGAAAGAAATGAGGGGCATTGAGTTGAAAAAAAGGCTCCTTGAGATTAGACCAAATTTCGGCTCCTATAGTTATGTAAATGACACTACTGGCTAAATCTTAAGGTAAAAAGTTAAGGATCTAAGATTTTACCATGTTGTTATAGCAATTCCATAGACCATAGGTTGAATTCATTAAAGAAGGTTTTATCATCGATCTATCGATGAAGCTTACTTTGTTCTTTGCACTTAAGGCCATAAGCATAGCTTTGCTCTAGGTTGAGTAGTTTTCACTGGTCAAAGATTAGGGTACAATCATGGATCTTGGGTTGTCAGAACGATGAAGATGAGATAAATTATTTTTATCTACAATTTCATCTATTTTCTGGTGATTAGTAGAACCATTTGTATGGTGAAAAGCAAACAAAGAACAAGAAGAAAAATGTAAGAGTGACAGAGATGGTCAACAAGAAAAATGTAAGAACAAGTGCGTTTTGATACCATGAAAACTTTAGACTTGGAATGACAAAATTTTTACATATTTATTCTGTTGTTCTACATGCATATATATACAAGAAGTTACCATTCAAAAAAAGAAAGATACAAAATAAGAGAAAAACTGTGAAGAAAAAAAAAAAAAGATTCCTAAAATCAAGGATTCTAAAATCAAGGTTCGAAAAATCCCAAAATCAAGATCCTAATAAGGCATAGAGTAAATAACTCTACTCCAATTAGCATGTTGCCTCTTAAGTAGAAAAATACTATTGCAAAGGGAAAAAAAAGAGACTCTAAAGAAGAAAAATTGTTGTCATCGATTCACAGGTTTTAATGTCCGCTCCCCATGAGTATCCATTGGAGAAATGATAGAAAGCAACCTTAAAGCACCATGTGGCAAAAGGGAATGTTAATTTTGCTTATCATACCTTGAAAAGTCAAAATTAGAAAAATGGGATTTTGGAGGACTCAACTGTAATAATATTAATTATATGAGCACCAAAATGTCGAAGAAATCTTTTAACCATATTAATAATTAATAGTTATACAAGCTTGACTCAACCATACCCTGAAAGTCCTTGCCAAAATGACTTTGAGACATCAACTGTATCAATAATTATACCAACATAATCAAAATCAGGTTCCATATCTTATTACAATATTACATTTAGTGAGTGTTGCAAGAAAGCAGATGAATACAATTCTTAGCATTTGTTCCTCTTGACCCACAAAGGTGGCAAGAAAACTACTATTGTGAAACTATAAATAGAGATAGAATAAGAAAAAGAGAAAAAATAGGGAGCAATACCAACAATTTTATTTTAAATTAAATCTTGATTCAATAAAAGAAAATGTTTTACACCTTGAATCGCATTAATTAAGCATTTAAAAATTAACCATAAATTTAGGTTTTAAAAATTAAGATTCTTTTTAAATATTCAAAATTCTGCAAAGAGGGAACTTATGAAATTCATTGGCTCGATTAATTTCTATGAAGTGTTCCTTCGTGCATGGAAAGTCAGCCCACAAGTCGTTTCCCATTTGATCTTTCCCTGCTTGGGCCAATCAACATCAGACCAGACCCCAGTTTTACGTCACCACTAAATAAAACTCGTGAAGGCCACCCAGCCAGTCAAAGAGTCCCGGGTCTTCATCCCATTATTTTGAGTCTTTGACATTGACATGAAATGTTTTTAGAAACCAAACACGATGGCGCAAGCAAAACTTGGCCCGAGGGGCAATGTAAATTTTCCCCGTTCACCCAGTCAAGGAGTCATGATGTAAACATTTATTTTCTAAACTCTGGTAGCACCATACACTTGCATTCTCCATTGCAAATATCTGATCAGGAAACAGAGCACATAAACCATATCCCAAAACTCATGGATAGGACAGTTGGTTTCTTTGTTTTGGCTTTGCTATTAACTTTCTATCCATCGTCATCTGAAACGTATGATACTCTGAGCGAAGGCTCATCTCTTTCCGTGGAGAAATCAAATGATGTTCTCATTTCAGCAAATGGTATATTCTCTGCTGGGTTTTATCAGGTCGGCAACAACAGTTACAACACTTTCTGCTTCGCCATATGGTTCACAAAATCATGGGGTGCAACCACAGTTTGGATGGCGAACCGTGACCAACCGGTCAACGGTAGAGGCTCCAAGCTTTCTTTGTTGAGGAATGGCAATCTCCTCTTAACTGATGCTGGCAAAATCATGGTTTGGATGACCAACACCGTTTCAACCTCGTATGTGAGATTACAGCTCCTTAACACCGGCAATCTTGTTCTATATGCTTGGGAGAAGACGGTGATTTGGCAGAGCTTTGACTCACCCACAGATACCCTTCTTCCTCACCAGATACTGACAAAAGATACCAGCCTTATCTCATCAAGAAGCCAAAGCAACTATTCTTCTGGTTTTTATAAGCTATTTTTTGACATTGATAACGTCATCCGCCTTCTCTTCAATGGTCCTGTGGTTTCCAGCCTCTACTGGCCAGACCCAAGCCTGGTGACCTGGGAGGCTGCGAGGAGCACATACAACAACAGTCGAATCGCAGTATTCGATTCTTTGGGTTATTATAGAGCATCAGATGATTTGGAATTTCGGTCAGCGGATTTTGGTGCGGGGCCTCAGAGAAGATTGACCCTCGATTTCGATGGCAATCTTAGAATGTATAGTCTAGAAGAAACGAGAGGAACCTGGTCGGTTTCATGGCAGGCTATCTCCCAACCATGCCAGATTCATGGCATCTGCGGACCCAACAGTCTCTGCAGTTACACCCCTGCTTATGGCAGAGGATGCTCTTGCATGCCTGGATTCAAGATTGTAAATTCAACTGACTGGTCTTATGGGTGCGCACCAGAAACTGATATCGCTTGTAACCAAACTGAGGTGGGCTTCTTCCCACTCCCTCATGTTCATCTCTACGGCTATGACTATGGTCACTTCCCCAATTACACCTATGAAAGGTGTGAAAATCTATGCTTACAGTTGTGCAAATGCAAGGCCTTCCTGCTAAATTTTGGGGACGGCGTTTACAATTGTTACCCAGTGGCCCTCTTGCTTAATGGATTCAGTTCGCCAAATTATCCTGAAACCTTGTATCTAAAACTGCCTAAAGCTAGTCTCTTTCCCAGATATGATCCTCTTGAAGAATTCACCATAAATTGTTCAGGCAACACTCGTTATATACAGCTAGATACAACATTGAAGTTTTCGAAGTTTTTGCTATGGTTTGCCTCGGGACTGGGAGTTCTAGAGACGGCAATTATCTTGCTGGTATGGCTTTTCCTATTTAGGGTACACCATGATCCAGTCTCAACCATGCAAGGTTACATCCTCGCTGCAAACGGGTTTAAAAGATTCAGTTATGCAGAGTTGAAGAAGGCCACGCGAGGTTTCACCCAAGAGATTGGAAGAGGAGGTGGAGGAATGGTATATAAAGGTGAATTGCTTGATCGTCGAGTGGCAGCAATCAAGTGCCTCAAAGAAGCCAATCAAGGAGAAGCAGAATTTCTAGCAGAAGTGAGCACCATTGGAAGGCTTAATCACATGAACTTAATAGAGACGTGGGGATATTGCATAGAGGGGAAGCACCGGCTGTTGGTGTATGAGTACATGGAACATGGATCCTTGGCACAAAAGCTATCTTCCAATACTCTTGATTGGGAGAAGAGGTTCCAAATAGCGCTTGGCACGGCCAGAGGCCTAGCTTATTTACACGAAGAATGCTTGGAGTGGGTTCTGCACTGTGACGTAAAGCCTCAGAACATACTGTTGGACTCTAATTACCAGCCAAAAGTGGCCGATTTTGGGATGTCGAAACTGCGTAACAGAGGAGGGCTTGGCAATTCAAGTTTCTCGAGGGTCAGAGGAACCAGAGGATACATGGCTCCTGAATGGGTATTCAACCTTCCCATAACCTCCAAGGTAGACGTTTATAGCTATGGAATCGTGGTTTTGGAGATGGTGACAGGGAAGAGCCCAACTACTATCCCCGATACTGATGCCCAAGGAGAGACAGAGCAGCGTGGATTGATTAAATGGGTGAGGGATCGAATGAATGGGATTGGTGCCAGGGGGTCGTGGATTGAAGACATCCTGGACCCTGTGATGCAAGGCGGATGCGACATGCGCCAGATGGAAATTCTGATTGGAGTTGCCTTGGAATGTGTGAAGGGAGACAGGGACTCAAGACCCACGATGAGCCAAATAGTTGAGAAGCTTATGTGCCCGGAGGAGAGGCCGGAGCAGGATGGCTTCCTCTCCATGTCCTGAAACATTGGTACAGAGGTTTTAGTGAATACATGTTTCAAGAAATAAAATAGGGAAAAAAATGAATTGAAGGTAAAATTAGATGAAGTGAAAAACGAAACGGTGCAGTATGAGAAGTTGGTAAAAGTATTTGATTTCTATTATTTAGTTTTATAAAGAAGAGAAAAGAAAAATACTAATTTTGAATAAGATATCCTAATGTATCTATCTTTTAATAAATGTTGCTTTTCCTCTTTATCTTTCTTTTGGGAAATTATAAAATTCTTACTCAAATCAATATATCACCACCACCTTGGCGTAAAAAATCGGTCCTTAATCCATTCAAGTGTTTTTTTTTTTTTTTTTTATGGTTTATTTATTTCAAATAAATTCAACCACAATGGTTAATTTTCTCGTAACTACTTCATTTGGAAGTTAAAATTTCCTAAAATAAAAGATTTTATAAAAAAGTAGAGTTAATAATGTCCATCGTTGCAATGAAGACATTTAAGTGGTATTTTTTTTAGACTTAATTCCAAATTGAACTTAAAATTTAATAGTATTTAATAATATTAATTATTAAATTATTTATTTTTTAAATATTTTATTTTTATTAAGTAAAGAAAAATCAATAGATTAATTTTAATATTTAAAAAAAATATTTTTAATTTTTAAATTTAGTAAAAATATTTTAAAATAAATAATAAGTGACATAAGGTAAAAAAAACAATTAGAAATATGAAATTAAATTATTTTTTATATTAAAATAAATATAATTTATGCATAATTAAAGTATTAGAATTTTTTATAACTTATTTTATTAAAAAGTATTTTATTATTATGAAAATATATATAAAAAATGGAAAAATAAAAAATCAAATTAAATTAATTTTATATACTATTGGGGTGGGACAATACCCAAACTTGTCTTGAGTTTAAAAAAACTTAAACCTGCATCAAACCCGTTTGTTTAAATTTTAAACCCATTAGAAGCGGGGTGGACAGGTACCTTAAAAAAATCACCCTATTGCCATCACACAAAGTCCTTAAATTTAATGGCCATAAAAGCAAAATAGCAAGACCATATTAAATGTTTATATAACACTTTGTTTGCGATTAAATTCTACGTCGATATTTGATTATGAGAAAATATAAATAAAAGAAAAGAGGGAGAAAAAGTGAAAAGAAAGAAAATCCTAAGGAAAAAAAATATAAAAAATAAAATCAATATAAAAAGATAATAATAACATCAATACTTCATACAAATACAATAAAAATTTTTGTATTACTAAAAATGAATTTTAAAAAATTGGGTGAAGCAAGCATTGCTCCCCATGGCGCATTGGCTTTTCAACTCAATGAAATCAGCCTTCAACGGTTGAATGATACAAACGGTTAGCAACAAGTGGATTCAGGAGATTCATGGCCAACAACTTGGCAGTTCTGCAACCATCCATGCTCCAAAGCCGACCACCTGAAATAGATCGAAGGCATCTGTAGACCCTCTCTGGACCAAAGTTTTTTTTTTTCTCACCACCTGCTGGCCACCCGGGAAGAGCTGAACATTTCATTTAGAGTGGGGGATGGCTTTCCAGGTGAGCTGCATGCTGGGACGTGTGGTAAGGACTACCAACTTTCCATGGTGGTGGTTGAGGGTGGTGACATCTTTGCTGAACCAGGAGCAGTGGAACGGGTGGGAAGCTGATAGGAGAATAAAAGCTGGACTGAGACAATGGAGGATTTAAAGCGAAAAGAAACACCAGGAGGAGGAACGAAAGAGGCTTTTTGGGATTAGGAGAAAAACAGAAAAACAGAGCAAGGGAGATGGCTGGAACGGGAAAGCTTCAAATGATGATGATCTGAGCATTAGATAGAGAAGTTGCAGGAGGCGAGCTGTGGGTAGCAAGGAGGAAGGAAGTTTATCGGTCTTTGGAAGATTGGAGGAGCACTTTCAGGTTAGGGCATGTTGAAAATGCCCGACACCATCTCTTTTTACCTGGGCGCGCAGCCGCCAGATCCATCCGAGCTTCAGAAGTTGCTTTCTTCGGAGAAGCATTTGAACCGATGTGCTGATGCCCGAAAAATTGGTGATTGGAAAAGTGCACTAAGGGAATGTGATGAGCCAATGCAGGCGGGACAGATTCTTCTCCTCAGCTCATTTCATGGAGAGTAGAGGCCCTGTTGAAGCTCCACCAAATTGAAGATGCAGATTCCTGCCTATCAAGCATTCCAAAATTTGAACATTATTTTCCTTCTTGCTCAACCAAGTTCTTCGGTGTGATTGTTGAAGCCTATGTTCTCTATGTTCGAGCTCAGGTTGAGATGGCACTGGGAAGTTGCGGTAGCAGAGAAGGCGGGGTTGATTGATTATAGTAATGTTGAAGTTGCAAAATTGCTGAACAATGTTAAACTAGTGGCAAGAGCGCATGCTCGTGGCAATGAACTCTTTAGTTATGGAAGATTTTCAGAAGCCTGCTTAGCTTACGGGGAAGGCCTCAAGTATGATACATCGAACTCTGTTCTATATTGCAATAGAGCAGTTAGCTGGTCTAAACTTGGTCTATGGGAAAAATCTGTTGAGGACTGCAACCATGCCCTCAAGATCCAACCAAATTACACCAAGGCTCTTCATCGCAGAGTTGTCTCAAATGGGAAGCTTGGACGATGGGCAGAGGCAGTGAAAGATTATGAGGTCTTGAGAAGGGAACTTCCTGGAGACATTGAGGTTGTTGAATCTCTATCCCAGGCACAAGCTGCATTGTCAAAATCATGGGAGGAGGAGACTCATAGTGTGAAGTTTGGTGGTGAAGTGGAGGAGGTTTCTAGTGTCGACCAGTTTAAAGCTGCAATATCTTCACCTGGTGTTTCGGTGGTTCACTTCAAAGTGGCATCCAATTACCAGTGTGAACAGGTCTCCCCCATCATGGATAAGCTGTGTTCAATATCCATCCATAAAATTTCTCAAGGTGGATGTGGAGGAGAGCCCAGCAGTAGCAAAAGCCGAGAGCATAAAAAGTGTTCCAACCTTCAAGATTTACAAGAACGGGGATAAGGTCAATGAGATGATCTGTTCCAACCTTCAAAATTTATTTTAATTTTTAAAAATTCAATTCTCAAATAACTTTTCAAAATTCCAATTTTAAAATTTAATTTTTAAGAAATCTCATTCTCAAATAATTCTTCAAAATTTCAATTTCTAGATTTAATTTTCAAAACTTCAATTTTTAAATTTAATTTTCAAAATTCTAATATTCAAAACTTCAATTTCCAGATTTAATTTTCTTTTCAAAACTTTAATATTCAAATAATTTTCAAAATTTTAATATTCAAATAATTTTTCAAAATTTAAAATTTCAAATTAAATTTTTAAAAATTCTATTTTCAAATAATTCTTCAAAATTTCAATTTTCACCTTATTTAGTAAAGACCTGTTTTTAGAGACTTAGAAGGGCTACGGTATCTTCCCAATAAGTAACCTGACTCATAGACTCGATTTTGATTTTCCACAAACTGTATTTTTCAAATAAAGAGTCATACTTAAACTTTTCTTTTTTATTTTATTTTTTTTTAAATAAAATAAAAATAAGTAGCGACTCCAAATTTAATTTAAAAATCATATTTTCACCGAATAAATTAAAATCAAATTCGTCATTGAGTAGGAATACATTGCGTAAAATATGGGCTCCACGCATCAAGCCGAAAATCTTAACTATAGTAGAGCCAAGAGGAGAGCCACACCGGACAGTTTTTTCTAGAGACGTTCACAGTGGAAAGCGTTGGAAGCAGAGAATGATGAAAATAGGTGAACAAGAAGTTCAATGATGTGGAAGATGACGCCAGAATCCATGTCATATACTATAAAATTAAACTTAAATTTTATAAAAATGTATTTATTTGTCACATACTGTGCCTCATTCATTTTGTTCCTATTTGTACATAATATAAAACGCATGTAAACGGATTATATAAAACATTTATATTAATTTCATACTAATTATTGAAGTTATATCAAATGAATGAAAATAAAATGTAAATTTAAAACCAATAAATTATTTTTATAAAATTTTACTTATTTTTTTTTATGTTAGATTAAATAATTTAAAAATATACTTTTGTTTCTTTTCCTTAAGTCAACGTGTTTATGAAAAGACACTTATAAAAAATTAGAGATTAAAATATTTTTAACAATAAATTTCCAAAAAGAGGTCTTAAATTGAAAAAAAAATGAAATACTTGAAATTAGACATTTGCAGGGTGGCTCATTCATTTGATTGTCAATCATTATTAAATTTTGCATTTTACATGTCATCTGCCAGGTCTTGCGTCATTTCCACATTCATCTATGCTTGATCAATAAAATGGCATTTTTGTCCATCTACATTAGATTGAATTGCACGACAATTTTACATCTTTCAAAGATTTTGACTCCATAACGTACGTGTGCCCCACGATTTTCCATTTCCCTTCGACGTTCATCAAAATTATCCAAGCAATGACACCACCGAAAGGTAATTAAAATAAATAAATAAATAAATATCAAGGAAGGTTGAAGTGATAGAGTGTGAGGCATGAGCTCTTTAAAATTGTTGTCTAAAAAGTCAAAGCCTATGATATTTAAACTAATTCATTCACTAAACACAGAAAGCAACAAGGCACAGATGCAATTATAGCGTTATGTTTAAGCAGGAGGAATTGATTTATATTTTGAAAAATTTTAAAGTCACGTTAGATTAGATTCAATGAGAAATTGTATGATATCAATTAAAGCTAAAGCCATTTATAGCTTTCATATATGTATACTACATAGAAAAGAATTTGTTCTATGATGAAGAGAGACTTTTCCTGCTACAAATTATGTCAGGGTAAAATAGATCAAATTCAACAAATTTTAAAAATGATTTTATAAAATAAGATAAGAGCACCAAGGAGAGATATTGGGAATAAAATTCTATATAATATTTATTAGTAGAATCTTTATTGAGGAGGGTAGCAAAAATAACATTGTTTTTTTTACGAATATCATAAATGGGCGGAATAGGTACAGAAAGCTGCCATACTTGGCTGGCCCCATAGGAGGTATTAATTTATTAGTAGTGATAATTGTATCAACATCCACGGCGGAGAAGCAGCTCGACCACCTGACTCATGGTGGGTCTTTCATCTTTATCCAATTCCACACATTGCAGAGCCACTGATACTAGAATTTCCATCTCACCCATATCATATTTGCTTTCCATCGACGGGTCTAGGATTTCTTCAATCCACGAAGCAACTGCAGTTGCACTATTCATCTTCCCTTTCACCCATGCCACCAAACTCTGACGTTCCCCTATGCCATCTGTACCGTGGATGGCATTTGCAACACTTCTTAGACCGGTAATCATCTCCAGAACCACAATACCATAGCTATAAACATCTACTTTGGACGTGATGGGGAGGTTCAAAACCCACTTAGAAATATGAAATTAAATTATTTTAATTTAGTAAAAATATTTTAAAAATAAATAATAAGTGACAAAAGGTTTAAAAAAACAATTAGAAATATGAAATTAAATTATTTTAAGTAGAAAGTTAAAAAAAAGAATTGATACTTTAATTTTTTAACATTATATGACGAAAAAACGCTTGTTCATCTTTTTCTTTTAGGACAATAATTATAAAGCTAGAATTTGTAGGGGATGTGCCATTAGGCCTTTGGGATATGTCTTGGTGTCATTTTTTGTTCTTCTCTTTCTTTAGGTTCCTCCAGTTCTGGTCATCAGGTACTTCACTTAGTAAAATCAAATTTTGAATTACAAATTTTTTATTACATAAATAAATTATTAATAAATATTAATTTAAATAAATACAAAACATGAGCAGTTAGGCCTTCTATTATGTCAATTCGCCCTTTCATGCTTATATTTAGAAGTATAATTACAAAATAAATGGTGAATTGAATTTTCAATATAATATCTCAAACTTTTCACTAATATCTTATATTCATGCGGACACATGAAGGGATGATAATGAGACGAATTTAAAATAGATAGCCCATATTCCAACCTTGTACCATTAAAAAAATTAAACATGACAGGATAGGGTGGGATAGGTATGAAAAATTCTCATACTCGTGGCACCTTACCTCATTTAAAATTATTTAAAAAAGTATTTTATATAATTAGAGTATTATAAATTTTTATAACTTATTTTATTAAAAAAATATTTTATTATTATTATTCTTATTATTAAAATAAAAAAATAAAAAATAAAAATAAATTAATTATATATATAATTGGGATGTGACAATATCCAAACTCATTTTGAGTTTGAAAAAACTCAAATTTGCTTTAAGCTCATTTATTTAAATTTCAAACTCATCCTATTAGAAGCAGGTTGGACGATTACCTAAAAAAAAATCACCTTATTGTCATCACCGGAAGTCCTTAAATTTAATGGCCATAAAAGCAAAATAGTAAGACCATATTAATTGTCTACATAACACTTTGCTTGCGATTAAATTTAAGGTCATATTTGATTATGAGAAAATATAAATAAAAGAAAAGAGGGAGAAAAAGTAAAAAGAAAAAAAATCCTAAGAAAAAAAAAAATCAATATAAAAAAATAATAATAACATCAATACTTCATACAATAAAAATTTTGGTATTACTTAAAACGAATTTTAAAAAATTGGGTGAAGCAACCATTGCTTCCCATGGCCCATTGGCCTTTCAACTCAATGAAATCGGCCTTCAACAATTGAATGATACAAACGGTTAGCAGCAAGTGGATTCGGGAGATTCATGGCCAACAACTTGGCAGATCTGCAGCCATCCATGCTCCAAAGCCGACCACCTGAGGTAGAGCGAAGGCATCAAGCCGAAAATCTTAACTGTGGTAGAGCCAAGAGGAGAGCCACACCGGACAGTTTTTTCTAGAGACGTTCATAGTGGGAAGCGTTGGAAGCAGAGAACGATGAAAATAGGTAAAGGAGAAGTTCAGTGATGCGGAAGATGACGCCAGAATCCATGTCATATACTATAAAATTAAATTTAAATTTTATAAAAATGTATTTATTTGTCACATACAGTGCCTCATTCATTTTGTTCCTGTTTGTACATAATATACAATGCTTGTAAACGGATTATATAAAACATTTATATTAATTTTATACTAATTATTGAAGGTATGTCAAATGAATGAAAATAAATATAAATTTAAAATTAATAAATTATTTTTATAAAATTTTACTTGCCTTTCTTGTGTTAGATTAAATAATTTAAAAATATGTTTTTGTTTCTTTCCGATCAACATGCTTATGAAAAGACACTTACAAAAAATTAGAGATTAAAATATTTTTAATAATAAAATTTCCAAAAAGAGGTATTAAGTTGAAAAAAAAAATGAAATACTTGAAAATAGACATTTGCAGGGTGGCTCATTCATTTGATTTTCCATCTATGCTTGGTCAATAAGATGACATTTTTGTCCATCTACATTAGATTGAATTGCACGACAATTTTACATCTTTCAAAGATTTTGACTCCATAATGTATGTGTGCCCCACGATTTTCCATTTCCCTTTTACATTCATCAAATTTTTCCGAGCAATGAGATCCAAAGGTAATTAAAATAAAAAAATAAAAAAATGTGAAGGAAGGTTGAAGTGACAGTGTGATGCAGAGCTATTTATAATAGCTGTCTAAAAAGTCAAAGCCTATGACATTTAAACTAATTCATTCACTAACACACAAAGCAAGAGGAATCGATTTATATTTTGAAAAATTTTAAAGTCACATTAGAATAGATTCAATGAGAAATTATATGATATCAACCAAAGCTAAAACCATTTATACCTTTCATATATGTATATTACATATATAAGAATTTGTTCTATGATGAAGAGAAAAACTTCTCCTGCTACAAATTATGTGAGGATAAAATAGATCAAATTCAACAAATTTTAAAAAGGATTTTATAAAATATAATAGTTAATATTGCAAAAAAAAAAAAAAAAGGAGTTTAATAAGATAAGAGCACCAAGGAGAGATATTGGGAATAAAATTACTCTGTTTTTTTACAAATATCATAAATGGGCGGAATAGGTATAGAAAGCCACTTCACTTGGGCCCCATACGAGGCATTGATTTATTAATAGTGATGATTGTTTCCACGTTCAGGGCGGAGAAGCGTCTCGACCACCTGACTCATGGTGGGTCTTTCATCCTTGTCCAATTCCACACATTGCAGAGCCACTGCTACTAGAATTTCCATCTCACCCATGTCATATTGGCTTGCCATCGACGGGTCTAGGATTTCTTCAATCCACGAAGCAACTGCAGTTGCACTATTCATCTTCCCTTTCACCCATGCCACCAAACTCTGACGTTCCCCTATGCCATCTGTACCGTGGATGGCATTTGCAACACTTCTTAGGCCGGTAATCATCTCCAGAACCACAATACCATAGCTATAAACGTCTACTTTGGATGTGATGGGGAGGTTCAAAACCCATTCTGGAGCCATGTAACCTCTCGTTCCTCTGATCCTCGACAATCTCGAATTGTTGATTCCTCCTCTGTTCTGTAACTTTGACAGGCCGAAGTCTGCCACCTTTGGCTGATAATTAGAGTCTAGGAGTATGTTTTGAGGCTTCACATCGCAGTGTAGAACCCACTCCAAGCACTCTTCGTGTAAATAAGCCAGGCCTTTTGCTGTGCCTACCGCAATATCGAACCTCTTCTGCCAATCAAGTGTATTGGAAGTGAGGTTTTGTGCTAGTGATCCATGCTCCATGTATTCATAAACCAAGAGCCTGTGCTTCCCCTCAAAGCAATAACCCCACATCTCTATCAAGTTCATGTGGTTAAGCCTCCCAATGGTACTTACTTCTGCCAAGAATTCAGATTCTCCTTGGTTAGCTCCACTGAGCTGCTTGATGGCTGCCACTCGGTGGTCTGATAAGACACCTTTATATACAACCCCACCTCCTCCTCTGCCAATCTCCTCACTGAAACCCCGTGTTGCTTTCTTCAGCTCAATATAGGTGAATTTTCTGAATCCCGTGGCAGCTAAAATGTAGCCTGGCGGATCTGTACTGGTGTTTTGCTGGGCCTTCATCAAGAAACACCACACCATACAGATGCAAATCATCTCAACTGCTCCAATTGCGCACGTAAACCAGAGGATGAACTTTAACACTTCATTTTCGCGGGCTTTTGCATAAGATCTTACTAGCTGCTCTGAGCGGTTGCCTGAGCAATCTAACATGAATTCCTCAACTGGTTTTTCATAGGAAAGAAGACTAGCTTTAGGCAATTTTAGATATGTATGTCCTCCAAAACTAGGCGAGCGGTATCCGTTGAGAAACAGCCGCTTAGGATAACATTTATAAATATCCGAATTATAGCTGTATTGATATCCTATGCAGCCACATATTTTCAAGCACAGTTTTTCACACATCTGTAAGGTGTAATTGGGGTAATAGCCATAATCATAGCCGTAGAACTCAACGTGTGGGAGTGGGAGGAAACCAACCTTCTGTGAGTCGCAAGAAAGATTGAATTTAGGAATGCATCCATAAGTTCGGTCAGTGCGATTTTTCATCTCATATCCAGGTATGCAAGAGCATCTCCTTCCACTCCCAGAACCAGGCACATAGGTACAAATACTGTTGGGTCCGCATATTCCATGAATGTTGCATTGTAGCGTGATGGCTTGCCAAGTAACAACCCACTTATTTCTCCCTTCCTCAAAACTGTATAATCGTAAGTTGCCATCAATATCCAGGGTCAATCTTCTTTGGACTCTCTCACCAAAATCCGAGGACTGAAACTTAAAATCGTCGGTTGAAGAAAAATAGCCAAAGTAATCTAGTAATGCAATTCTGGTGCTGTTGTATGCCGATCTTCCCGCCTGCCAGCTTACAAGCCACGATGGGGGCCAGTAAATGCTTGAAGCATCCCGCCCATCGAAGACAAGACTGAGGACGTTATTGTTGTCAAAATAGAGCATATAAAACCCTGAGAAAAAGTTGGTTTTGGTTCTTGAAGAGACAAGTCTCGTATTTCTGGTGAGTGGTTGGTGAGGGAGAAGGGTATCTGTTGGTGAATCGAAACTTTGCCATTGAATAACACCATCCGAGGTACGCAGCACGAGGTTACCAGTGTTGAAGAGGTGTAATTGCACCGGAGAAATCCCAACCGTCTTTATGGTCCAAACTATGAACCGCCCAGCATCTGTTAAGATAAGATCACCACTTTCTAGAAGGGAAAGCTTTGAGAAATTCCCATTAACTGGTTGGTTTCGGTTTGCCATCCAAACAGCGGTATGTTTGCCGTCGTAGGATGGTTTGGTGAACCAAATGGCAAGACAATAAGCATTATCACCGACGGGGTAGATGCCAGCTGAGAAGATTCCACTGTGTGAAATCAAAACTTGTTCAGGCTTCCCAACTGAGAGGGATGAGCCTTGACTCAAACTGTCGAGGGTGGACGATGGAAGTGGAGAAGATAGAAGCAGAGTGAGAAGAAGCAAAAGAACTGGCGCATCCATGTGATCTATGAAATTGGATCAGTTGAAAAGGCCGTAGGGCTAAGCTTGAATCAAATTCAGGTAAGGAACACACAAATAATACTAATATTTATGGAAAAGACAAAGTTGCTCTTGACTTGTGCGGAGGGTAGAAATTCCCATGGGAAGATGAAAGCTAGAATGCCCCAGGTTCCAAGCTGTAGCCTCGTGTTTTGGAAAACGACCCAGCTTCCACAGATAAGGTTAAAAGTTTCCGTCCACTTCAATAATTGTGCATTTTCCCTTCAGTAGCGGGTCAGATTTTGTCTCCTCAACACTCACCTGCCTTTGCTGGAAATTAATTGTACTGAGAATTACCGAACAGGGTAGGCCCAAAAAACTAATTATTATCAAGGCTATGTAGTAATTTTACCTATAATATGTTTTCTATATTATTTATAAATAAATTGAGATTGTTAATGATGTGGAGTCCATCCATAATTATAAGTAATCAACAATATATTTCTCAGCTTGAAAAAATTGTTGTTGACTTTTGAACAATCAAATGACTATTTAAAAATTTGCTATAGTAATTTTACCTATAATATGTTCTCTATATTATTTATAAATAAATTGAGATTGTTAATGATGTGGAGTCCATGCATAATTATAAGTAATCAACAATATATTTCTCAGCTTGAAAAAATTATTGTTGACTTTTGAACAATCAAATGACTATTTAAAATTTTGCTATATTTTGTAAAGAACCTTATAAAAAAAAATAATTTTCATTATCTCATAAATAAAAACTATATCCTAAAGTTATTATATTGTTTTATATATAAAACATACAATTAAAAACTTTGTTATCATAATATAATGAATAATTATTTTTTATGAGCACTCATCAATTGAATGATATGTAAATATTCAATTGATTAACACACACCTATTAAA
Organism: Vitis riparia; assembly: GCF_004353265.1. Classification (NCBI taxonomy): domain Eukaryota; kingdom Viridiplantae; phylum Streptophyta; class Magnoliopsida; order Vitales; family Vitaceae; genus Vitis; species Vitis riparia. Next base: position 8,253,448 of record NC_048448.1, on the reverse strand, counting down.
TAGAATAACTCACAATTATTCATTGGATAATATAACACGTGAAAAAATTAAATAAAAATAAATTAAATTATGTTGTAATATATTGTAATGATAACACGTATTTATATTGTAAGTATAATGTATTTATGTCATATCTATATTTCATTACAAAAGCAATAATTTTAAAAATGTTTATTCATACCCCGTTGGTATTAATACATTGTATCAATATATTAACAACATTTATTTAGTGTTTTGAAATTATTTAATCATTTATATATATATATATATATATATATATATATATATATATATATATATATATATATATATATATATATATATATATATATATATATAAACTACGAGTCTCGTGAATTCAAATTAGTATTTCATTTGGTTTCAGAAATTATTTATGATATAGGTATATTATGAAATATGGTATGATCTTACAAAATTATCACTTTTATAAAAAATTTCAAAAATTTCCTAATTAGGTTTTATTGTAATGTAAGTGCATTTATATGGTAATTATAACATATTTTTGTTGTACCTATATTTTATAATAAAAGTAATAATCTTGATGATCACCTTTTATACCTTATTAATATTCAACATATCAAATATATTAACATCATCCACTCGATGCATTGAGAAAAAAAATTATATGAAAATTAAAAAAAAAAAAAAAAACACTATGCAAAGGAAAAAAAAATCATATAAATTTTTAAAAATTATTTTATTATAAAAATAAAAAATGATTAAACTTTCTCTATCATTTTCTTATTCTTTTTAAAGAATCTGAATGAAAAATTAAACATTTTATCTTTCTTGAATTTAAAACAAAAACATAATTTATCAATTTAAAATTATAATATATATATATATATATATATATGAAAAAATCATCATTTTTATTATATAATTATAAAACTTATTTTTTTTCTTAATAAAATTAAAAATTAGAATAAAAATAAAAAATGTAAAAAAAACAATAAATGATATTTTGAAAATATTTTTTAAAAGTATTTTTGTTTTAAATAGTAAATTTAAATAACAAATTATACATAATTGTAATGATTAAACCCAAAATTTTGATTTAAAATTTGAATATTAATAATTACAATAAATATGGGACCCATGTACCATAACTGTATCGACAAATCAAGTGAAGTACTTTAAATGCTTTGAATTTTAAAAGTTTTAGTTAAATGACAGTTTTGGTATATTAAACCTATTAAAATCCTCCCCAAGAATTATTAGAAGAGACCACAATTTCTAGTAATTGTTTTACCAAGCCCACTTGGGTAATTCTCCCTTAATTGTATCGGAAGGTTCCTATGGGTCAAAATTACATAAGTTTCACAAAGATACAAACTTTACACTAGTGTTTGTATTTTATGTTTGGTTTCTGAAATTTAGAGAGAAAAAAAAATAAGGAGTGGAGTGCTATGTGAAGTATTTGGAAAATATGGAAAAAAAAAAAAAAAAAGGTTAAAAGGAAATAAAAATAGATTATAAATTAATAAATTATTTTTATATATAGATAAAATTATTTTATTTAGTATATTGTTTCTCTATTTATATACCTTTTTAAGTATCATGTAAAAGTAAAAAAAAAAAAATTAAAGCTGATAAATTATTTTATATGCTATCTTAAACTCATTTAAGTTAATATATTATTATTTTTATATAAATATCAAATAATTTAAAAATATACAAGTTTTTAATTAATTTTAATTATATCTTATTTTTTTTATTTTTATACTAAAATAAGATATTAAAAACCTATTTTTCTTAATATTCTTTTTGTCAAGACCCAATACTTTAAGAGTTTCTCGCGCTTCATTTTTTTGCACCGTTTCCTTTGGTTCTTCAAGGGCTTCGTCGATTCGGTGGTCTAAAAGAGATGTTTGGTGCTATTTCTGTTTTATAGAACTATCTTGGATACGAATTTGCGAGTCTAAGACGCATTTGGAGGTTAGGGTTTCAGTTTTTGGGCATCTACTCTCTCCACCCTAGCTCCATTTCATTTTTATCGGATTCTCTTGGACTCTCGTGGCTCCTAGACGAGAGTTAACTGTGGTTAAGGCTCAGGGCAAGCGCCTAGTTGAGGCATCTCAGCCAAAGGCACATCGAAAGACGTATTTTGACACCGCTTTGGAGTTTCAGATTTGGGTTTTTAAATTGAAATAGGATAAATTTTAGGTTGTCATGAGTGAAGAAAGATGAGAGAAAGCTTCCAAATGATAAAAGAAAACATTTAGATTAAGTGGTCGGGTCAGGTGTTTTTTTTTTAGAAGTTAAAATTTCAAAATTTAGTGTTTTTTCTTAATTTTAGTGGTCCTATTGACATCATAGAGGTTAGGATGATGTTGAGCTAGAGAAACGAAAGGGCAATTTGGGCATAAAAGATAAAGCCGACTTAGAATGCACAAAAACAATAATATTTTTCCCTTTAACAGTCAAATTCATATTCCAGCTAATTGGGGTTTGAATATAATATTACTTTCAAATATCTAGCTGGACAAGTTTCCCTTGGAAAAACAACCTAGCTTCCACAAATGAGGTTAAAAGTCTTTGTCCACTTCAATAATTGTGCATTTTCCTTTCAACCGCTAGTCAAATTTTCGCTCTTAAGACACTCTCCCAATGATATGTTGCCACCTTCCTTTGTACTTATGGGAAGGTTCTCATGGGTCACGATTAAATGAGTTTCACAAAGATACAAACTTGAAAATGGAGAATATAGTGCTATTTGAAGTATTTGGAAAATACAAAAGAAAATATAAGAAAAAAAAGTTAAAGGAAATAAAAATAGATTTTAAATCAATAAATTATTTTTATACGAAGTTTCAAACTCATATAATTTATTTTAATTGTTTTATAAAAAAAACCTAATTTGAAAATACATAACTTTTTATTTTTTTTTATAATTTTTAATAAAACTAAATATGAGAAAATTATTTTATTTATCATATTTTCCGTACACTAAATTTTTTCCAATAATACCTTGAAAAGTCAAAATTGGAAAAATGGGATATTGGAGGACCCTAAATTGTAATAACAATTATATGTGCACTAAAATGACAAAGACACCCTTTAACCATATTAATAATTAGTAGTTATACCAGCTCCACTCAACCATACCCTAAAAGTCCACGCCAAAATGACTTGAGCGGAGCCAACAGTTGTACCAATATAATCAAAATGACTTGAAGGTTCTCATCGGTCACGATTACATGAGTTTCACAAAGATACAACCTTGAAAATAGGGAATGAAGTGCTATATGAAGTATTTGAAAAGTATGAAAGAAAATATAAGAAAAAAAGTTAAAGGAAATAAAAATAAATTTTAAATCAATAAATTATTTTTATATGGAGTTTTAAACTTATTTAACTTATTTTAATTATTTTATAAAGAAAAATTACCTAATTTGAAAATACATAATTTTTTAATTATATGTTTTTACAATTTTTAATAAAATTAAATATGAAAAAATTATTTTATTTAACATATTTTCATAATACTAAATTTTTTCCCATCATACCTTGAAAAGTCAAAATTGGAAAAATGGGATATTGGAGGACCCTCAATTGTAATAATAGTTATATGTGCACTAAAATGACAAAGACATCCTTTAACCATATTAATAATTAGTAGTGATACAAGCTCCACTCAACCATACCCTAAAAGTCCACGCCCAAATGACTGGAGCGGAGTCAACAGTTGTATCAATAATTGTACCAATATAATCAAAATCAGGTTCCATATTTATTGAGATATTATATTCAATAAGTGAGTCTTGACAGAAAGCAGATGAATAAAATTCTTAGCATTAGTTCATCTTGGCCCACAAAGGCGGCGAGAAAACTACTATTAGATAGAATAAGAAAAGGATAAAAGAGAGGGAGTAATACCAACACAATTATTTTAAATTCAATCTTGATTCAATAAAAGAAAATGTTTTACCCCTCGAATCGCAATAATTAAGCGTTTAAAAATTAGGGATAATTTCTTTGAAGTGTTCCTTGGTGAATGGAAAGTCACCCCACAAGTTGTGACGTCGTTTCCCATTTGATTTGGGCCAATCAACATCAGACGTCACCTCTAAAATAAAATTCATAAAGGCCACAGGCCAGTCAGAGAGTCCCGGTTTCAGTAAATTTCATCACATTCATCGTATTTGGATCCAAACTGTTCACAGGTTAACCTTTGAACAGGCAACTCGGAACAATAAGCTTCTGTATGGCTCAGACTCACAGTTGACGAGTTCAGCTACATGGAAAAGAGATCAAGTTACCTCTTAAAAAATACTTTAAATATAGTGACATAATATTAAAGATTTTCTAAAAACATTAAACAATTTTTTACTTAACATTCGAGAAGATTGACATTAAAATTTATAACCAAGTTGTATCTTTTAAAAAGATACTTCAATATAATTATATCGTATGTTGTATCAAAAGATTTGGCTTCTCAATTATTCTACTTAAAATTACTCTGTTTTTTTACAAATATCATAAATGGGCGGAACAGGTATAGAAAGCCACCTCACTTGGGCCCCATACGAGGCATTAATCTATTAGTAGTGATGATTGTTTCCACGTTCGGGGCGGAGAAGCGTCTCGACCACGTGACTCATGGTGGGTCTTTCATCCTTGTCCAATTCCACACATTGCAAAGCCACTGCTACTAGAATTTCCATCTCACCCATGTCATATTCGCCTTCCATCGACGGGTCTAGGATTTCTTTCATCCACGAAGCAACTGCAGTTGCTCCATTCATCTTCCCTTTCACCCATGCCACCAAACTCTGACGTTCCCCTATGCCATCTGTACCGTGGATGGCCATTGAAGCACTCCTTCGGCCGGTAACCATCTCCAGAACCACAATACCATAGCTATAAACGTCTACTTTGGAGGTGATGGGGAGGTTCAAAACCCATTCTGGAGCCATGTAACCTCTTGTTCCTCTTATCCTCGACAATCTCGAATTGTTGATTCCTCCTCTGTTCTGTAACTTTGACAGGCCGAAGTCTGCCACCTTTGGCTGATAATTAACGTCTAGGAGTATGTTTTGAGGCTTCACATCGCAGTGTAGAACCCACTCCAAGCACTCTTCGTGTAAATAAGCCAGGCCTTTTGCTGTGCCCACCGCAATATCGAACCTCTTCTGCCAATCAAGTGTATTGGAAGTGAGGTTTTGCGCTAGTGATCCATGCTCCATGTATTCATAAACCAAGAGCCTGTGCTTCCCCTCAAAGCAATAACCCCACATCTCTATCAAGTTCATGTGGTTAAGCCTCCCAATGGTACTTACTTCTGCCAAGAATTCAGATTCTCCTTGGTTAGCTCCACTGAGCTGCTTGATGGCTGCCACTCGGTGGTCTGATAAGACACCTTTATATATAACCCCACCTCCTCCTCTTCCAATCTCCTCACTGAAACCCCGTGTTGCTTTCTTCAGCTCAGTATAGGTGAAATTTCTGAATCCCGTGGCAGCTAAAATGTAGCCTGGCGGATCTGTACTGGTGTTTTGCTGGGCCTTCATCAAGAAACACCACACCATACAGATGCAAACCATCTCAACTGCTCCAATTGCGCACGCAAACCAGAGGATGAACTTTAACACTTCATTTTCGCGGGCTTTTGCATAAGATCTTACTAGCTGCTCTGAGCGGTTGCCTGAGCAATCTAACATGAATTCCTCAACTGGTTTTTCATAGGAAAGAAGACTAGCTTTAGGCAATTTTAGATATGTATGTCCTCCAAAACTAGGCGAGCGGTATCCGTTGAGAAACAGCCGCTTAGGATAACATTTATAAACATCCGAATTATAGCTGTATTGATATCCTATGCAGCCACATATTTTCAAGCACAGTTTTTCACACATCTGTAAGGTGTAATTGGGGTAATAGCCATAATCATAGCCGTAGAACTCAACGTGTGGGAGTAGGAGGAAACCAACCTTCTGTGAGTCGCAAGAAAGATTGAATTTAGGTATGCATCCATAAGTTCGGTCAGTACGATTTTTCATCTCATATCCAGGTATGCAAGAGCATCTCCTTCCACTCCCAGAACCAGGCACATAGGTACAAATACTGTTGGGTCCGCATATTCCATGAATGTTGCATTGTAGCGTGATGGCTTGCCAAGTAACAACCCACTGATTTCTCCCTTCCTCAAAACTGTATAATCGTAAGTTGCCATCAATATCCAGGGTCAATCTTCTTTGGACTCTCTCACCAAAATCCGAGGACTGAAACTTAAAATTGTCGGATGAAGAAAAATAGCCAAAGTTATCTAGTAATGCAGTTCTGCTGCTGTTGTATGCCGATCTTCCCGCCTGCCAGCTTACAAGCCACGATGGGGGCCAGTAAATGCTTGAAGCGTCCCGCCCATCGAAGACAAGACTGAGGACGTTATTGTTGTCAAAATAGAGCTTATAGAACCCTGAGAAAAAGTTGGTTTTGGTTCTTGAAGAGACGAGTCTCGTATTTCTGGTGAGTGGTTGGTGAGGGAGAAGGGTATCTGTTGGTGAATCGAAACTTTGCCATTGAATAACACCATCCGAGGTACGCAACACAAGGTTACCAGTGTTGAAGAGGTGTAATTGCACCGGAGAAATCCCAACCGTCTTTATGGTCCAAACTATGAACAGCCCAGCATCTGTTAAGATAAGATCACCACTTTCTAGAAGGGAAAGCTTTGAGAAATTCCCATTAACTGGTTGGTTTCGGTTTGCCATCCAAACAGCGGTATGTTTGCCGTCGTAGGATGGTTTGGTGAACCATATGGCAAGACAATAAGCATTATCACCGACGGGGTAGAAGCCAGCTGAGAAGATTCCACTTTGTGAAATCAAAACTTGTTCAGGCTTCCCAACTGAGAGGGATGAGCCTTGACTCAAACTGTCGAGGGTGGACGATGGAAGTGGAGAAGATAGAAGCAGAGTGAGAAGAAGCAAAAGAACTGGCGCATCCATGTGATCTATGAAATTGGATCAGTTGAAAAGGCCGTAGGGCTAAGCTTGAATCAAATTCAGGTAAGGAACACACAAATAATACTAATATTTATGGAAAAGACAAAGTCGATCTTTGTGCGGAGGGTAGAAATTCCCATGGGAAGATGAAAGCTAGGTGGAATAAAAATATTAAGAGTGATGATGATGGAATATGAATGCCCCAGGTTCCAAGCCGCAGCCTCGTGTTTTGGAAAACGACCCAGCTGGGCAAGCTTCCACAGATAGTTAAAAGTCTTCGTCCACTTCAATAATTGTGCATTTTTCCTTCAACCGCTGGTCAGATTTTGTCTCCTAAGACACTCACCCAATGACATGTTGCCGCCTTCCTTTGCAGGAAATTAATTGTATGGGAAGGTTCCCATGGGTCAGGATTTCATGAGTTTCACAAAGATACAAACTTTACACCTGTGTTTGTATTTTATGTTTAGTTTCTGAAATTTTGAGGTAAAAAAAAAGGGAGTGGAGTGCTACGAAGTATTTGGAAAATATGGAAAAGAAAATATAAGAAAAAGAAAGGAAAGAAAGTGAAAAGGAAATAAAAATACATTTTAAATTAATAAATTATTTTTATATATAGATAAAATTATTTTATTTAGTATATTGTTTCTCTATTTATATACCTTTTTAAGTATCATGTAAAAGTGAAAAAAAAAATTTAAAGCTGATAAATTATTTTATATACTATCTTAAACTCATTTAAGTTAATATATTATTTTTTATATAAATATCAAATAATTTAAAAATATATAAGTTTTTAATTAATTTTAATTATATCTTATTTTTTATTTTTATACTAAAATAAAATATTAAAAACCTATTTTTCTTAATATTCTTTTTCTTTTCTTAATAGTTTTTTGAAACCATTAATCTATCTATACTGGCTTATCATCTAATATAGTAATATGAGGTATGAATAAAAGTACAATTGACTATTCTATTTTTATTAATAATTAAATATAAGATATAATTTAACCTCATAGATTTTTATTTTTTTTTTGGTGTAATTTTGTTACTTCCTTATATCATTGAAAGTTACTTTCTGAGATACTATTGAATGAACTTATTTAGCCAAGTATATTATTTTCTTATTTTATTGTACTTGACGTAATAAATTAATAATGCATGCTGTTTTTATTTATTTTAATCATTGAAAACAAGCTTAACAATTTAAATAAAATATTAACTAAAATAAAAAATAAGAAAATTTTATAATGAATAGATTCAAACACCATCAATCAATAAACTAGATACAAGTAGAGATGAGTAAGGCCTAAGGGGCACCTACCCCTTGAAAATGTTAAGAATAAAAAATAAATAGATTCAAACACCATCGATCAATAAACTAGGCATTGGCATAGAGCCAGATAGAGCCTATGGGGGTCATCTCTCCTCATGAAAATGCTAAAAAATAAAAGATTCAATTCTTACAATATAAGAATTTGAACTCAAGACAGATAATAACAAGTCTTGACTATTGAGCTAAGACCTATATATGCATTAATAGTCGCCACCCTTAAATCAAATTGTTGGTTACGTCACTAAAACTAGGTACAATTTATTGGGTAATACAATTACTAGTGTGATTATGTATTCTAAACAAGATACAATACTATATGAAAAAGGATAATAGTATATTTTTATCTTTACGTGTCTATATATATTATTAGAGTAAATTTCATTTCTGTCTCTTAAGATTTTGAGAGCCATGCTTACAATATGCTACAAAAGCTAATCAAGTGGATCCGCCCTGTACAACCAACAACTACAAGGGTCCAACACAACATGCCACCATCAAGTATTTTATTTGAAGAGATGTAATCGCACCGGAGAAATCCCAACCGTCTTTGTGGCCCAAACTATGAACCGCCCGGCATCTGTTAAGATAAGATCACCATTTTTTAGCAGGGAAAGCTTTGAGAAATTCCCATTAACTGGTTGGTTTCGGTTTGCCATCCAAACAACCGTATGTTTCCCGTCGTAGGATGGTTTGGTGAACCACATGGCAAGACAATAAGCATTGTCACCGACGGGGTAGAAGCCGGCTGAAAAGATTCTACTTTTGTGAAATTAAAACTTGTTCAGGCTTCCCAACTGATAGGGATGAGCCTTGACTCAAACTGTCGAGGGTAGACGATGGAAGTGGAGAAGATAGAAGCAGAGCGAGAAGAAGCAAAAGAACTGGCGCATCCATGTAATCTATGAAATTGGATCAGCTGAAAAGGCTGTAGGGCGAACCTTGAATCAAATTCTGGGAAGGAACACACAAATGAAGTTATAAGCGAAGGCCTAGGATAGTTTATACTTTATACGTCGTTATCAAATCTTCGGATGTGGGCCAGAGCTTCCATCCACGAGCTCGGTCTCTTTACCAAACGACACCCTCCCTGAGTAATTTTTTTTATGATGGACAAGACATGGATTTTTCTCAATAGTACAGTAATTTAAAAAAGTTATGCTTAAATTACTATAGTAGAAGAAGTTATTATAAATATACGATAGTTTTTGCCACCTAGGAAAGAGGATTTGCCACTTAGGACAGAGTAGAGAGGAGAGAGGTTCAGCGGATAATTTTTTTTTTAAACCAAAATCATCTTTTCAAATTTAAAAAGTCAAAGGGAAATCGTATTTTCAAAAGACGAGTTCCATGAAAAAAAAAATTAGTATTTAAAAAAATTCCCCATTTACAATTCCTTGAAAAAAAAATATATTTTTTTAAAAAAAATCCCAAATTATTATTTAAAAAAAAAAAACAACAATTCCTCGAGGGAACTCGTCTCTTCAAGAGACAAGTTCCCATGGGAAAAATATATATATATATTTTTTAAAAAAATATTTAAAAAAAAATTCTCAAATTAAAAAAAAAAAAAAAACACACAATTCCACAAGGGAACTCGTCTCTTTAAGAAAGAGTTCCCATGGGAAAAAAAATACCCAAATTAAAAAAAAAAAAAAAACAATTCCTCAAGGGAACTCGTCTCTTCAAGAGACGAGTTCCCATGGGAAATTTTTTTTTTTTTTAAATATTTTTTTTATAAAAAAATTCCCAAATTAAAAAAAAAAAAAAAAAAAAAAAAAAGAAAAAACAATTCCACAAGGGAATTCCCATGGGGAAAAAAAATTTTTAATTTTTTTTTATAAAAAAGATACCCAAATTAAAAATTAAAAAAAAAAAAAACAGCAACAATTCTTCAAGGGAACTCGTCTCTTGATTCGTCTCTTCAAGAGACGAGTTCCCATGGGAAAAAAAAAAAATTTTTTATTTTTTTTATATAAAAAAATTCCCAAATTAAATAATAATAAAAAAAAAAAAAACAATTCCACAAGGGAACTCGTCTCTTCAAGAAACGAGTTCCCATGGGAAATTTTTTTTTTTTTTTAAAATACCCAAATTAAAAAAAAAAAAAAAAAAAATCTTCAAGGGAACGGGCTAGCTATGATAGCAAACGGGTTAGCTATGATAGCAAACGAGCTAGCTATGATAGCAAACGACTTACCTATGATAGCAAACAATGTTGTTCAAAATAGCAAACGGTATTTTCAAAATAGCAAACGGTATTGTTCATAGCAAACGGCTTATCTATGAAGAGACAATTTCCCTTTTGGATTTTTTTTTTTTTTTTATAATTTGGGATTTTTTTTTAATGAAGAGACGATTTCCCTTTTGCAATATATATATATATATATATATATATATATATATATATATATATATTTTTATATTTTGGGATTTTTAAAAAAAATATATTAAAAATATTACTTTTTTTAAAGAGACTATTTCCCCTTTGGAATTTTTTATTTTTATTTTATAATTTGGGATTTTTTTTAAAAAATAAATATATTTTTTTTATGGGAACTCATCTATTCAAGAGACGAGTTCCCTTGAGGAATTGTTTTTTTTTTTTTTTTAAATAATAATTTGGGAATTTTTTAAAATATATATATATATATTGGGAACTTTTTTAAAAAAAAAAAAAGACGAGTTCCCTTGAGGAATTGTTTTTTTTTTTTTTAAATAATAATTTGGGAATTTTTTAAAATATATATATATATTGGGAACTTAAAAAAAAAAAAAAAAAAAAGACGAGTTCCCTTGAGGAATTGTTTTTTTTTTTTTAAATAATAATTTGGGAATTTTTTTTTAAAAAATATATTTTTTATTTTTCATGGAACTCGTCTCTTCAAGAGACGAGTTCCCTTGAGGAATTTTTTTTTTTTTTTTTTTTTTTTAATTTGGGAACTTTTTAAAAAATATATATATATATTTTTTCCATGGGAACTCGTCTCTTCAATAGACAAGTTCCCTTGCGGAATTGTTTTTTTTTTTTTTTTTTTTTAATTTGGGAATTTTTTTAAAAAAAAATTCCTTTAAAAAAAATTCCCATGGGAAACTCGTCTCTTGAAGAGACGAGTTCCCCTTGTGGAATTGTTTTTTTTTTTTTTTTTTAATTTGGGAATTTAAAAAAAAAAAAAAATTCCCATGGGAAACTCGTCTCTTAAAGAGACGAGTTCCCCTTGTGGAATTGTTTCTTTTTTTTTTTTAATTTAGGAATTTTTTTAAAAAAAATATATTTAAAAAAAAAAAAATTTCCCATGGGACTTGAATTTCCCTAGTGGAATTTTTTTTTTTTTTTAAGGAATTTTTTTTAAAATATATACCTTGAGGAATTTTCTTTTCTTTTTTATATGTATTTTTTTTTTCATGGAACTCGTCTCTTCAAGAGACGAGTTCCCTTGTAAATGAGGAATTTTTTTAAATACTATTTTTTTTTTCATGGAACTCGTCTTTTGAAAAGACGATTTCCCTTTGTTTTAAAAAAAAATTATCCGTTGAACCTCTCTCCTCTCTCCTCTCTCCTAAGTGGCAAATCCTCTTTCCTAGGTGGCAAAAACTACCGTATATTTGTAATAACTTCTTCTACTACAGTAATTGAAGCATAACTTTTTTAAATTACTGTACTATTGAGAAAAATCCGACAAGACATCATACAAAAATATCGTTAATTTTACAAGGGGCTAGGACCGAACGAAGTCTCCTTAATCCACGACAACATTTCTTTAATTTTTTAGGGTTATTGGATTAAAAGGGACTCTCAAAATCTAATTTTTGAAATTTAATCCCCCATTTTTTTTTTTTACATCATTTAGATAAAAATATCCTCATTATTTTCTTATAAAAATAATTATTTCTTTTAAAACTTATATATAGATATTTGAAATAAAAAATAACATTTATATAAAAAAAATGAGTTATTTTTCCACAAAAAAATATGGGAATGGTTAAATTTTGGATTTGAGAATTATTTCATTTCTTATAACCAAATATTTATCGTTTAAAACTCAACCTTCTCTGTTTTTCTTAATCTCATTCACATTTCCCATCAACTCAAATGTTTGAAATATATGGTACTTAAATTTTACGGATATATCGAAATATCTAATAAATATTGATGAATATTTTGACAAAAATATTATATCGAACACAAGTAGTTCAAAATTCATATAAAAAGCTTTCAAAAAAATGATGAAATAAAAAAAAATATATATATATATATATTAAAGTTATTTTGTAACTACCAAACATGATTAAAAGATAATATTTATCAAATTTTTATAAAAAAAAAAGCTTAATTTCCTTTAATATATTTATATTAATTTATTTTAACATTTTAAAAATATTTTTATTAAACCATGTTTTATTACATTGTAAATAAAAAATTAAATTGATTTATATAACATATTTTATTTAAGATTTAATTTCTAAAATTTTATTACAAATATTGACAACTTTTTCTATTAAAATTAATTTATTTTAATAATTTAAATTATTAATAATTTGTTTTATTAAATTAATTTTAATTTATAAAATATTAGAACTTCATTAATTTTTTATATTGTAGCAATTTTTGAGTAAAATTATATATTTAATATTTTAAAACAAAAACATTTAAAATTAAATAAAATTAAAAGGATAAATATAAGAAAAATTAAGAATGAAGTGATAGTAATTTTTTTAAAATAAAATTAATGAGATAAATATAAAAAATAGTTAAAAATGAATAATTAAAAATTTTAAAAACAAGGATAATTTATAAAATTAAAAAAAAAAATTGCCACAAAAAAAATGGGTTGCTAATATTTCACCAATTTTTTTTTATACTACCGATCGCCCAAAGTTGTCACACGTCCCAACTTATCACCAAGATTTCGTTGATTTTTCAGTGAAATTATCGATTTTCTATTGATTTTTCTCCCGACGGATTATCATGGTGGATTTCGTTTATCATAGCTGATTCTTTTTTAGATACTATCTTAACCAACCTTAGGTACTATCTTAGTAAAACTTGGGTACTACCTATCTGAAACCTCGGAATTTCATTTGTGAATATTACTTACTTCATTCTTAACCAAACCTCGACCGAAAAAGGGTAACCGGTTGACTTATTTTATGTCTAAACTGAAAAGGACACCAACTTGCTCTTAGAAAGTTGAATGAACTTAACTAAAATAGTACCTAAGGTCAATTAAGGTAGTACTTAAAAGTAAATTAAGGTTATACCTTAGGGCTATTAAGGTAGTGTCTAAGGTACAGTCACTAAAATACAAAAGGTGAACCAATTGACCACACTAATTAATTACAAAATGACATGCTCTAAAGATCACAAATGAAGTAAGTCGTATCTACAAATGAAGTTCTGAGGTTTCACATAAGTAGTATCCAAGTTTAACTAAGGTAGTACCTAAGGTGTAGTCACCAAAATACCAAAGGTGACTGGTCGAGGTCCAATCGATAAGTTCGTTGACACCCAATACTTTAAGAGTCTCTCGCACTTCATTTTTTGCACCGTTTCCTTTGGTTCTTCAAGGGCTTCGTCGATTTGGTGGTTTAAGAGAGATGTTTGGTGCTATTTCTGTCTGATAGAGCTATCTTGGATACAAATTTGCGAGTTTAGGACGCATTTGGAGGTTAGGGTTTCAGTTTTTGGGCATCTACTCTCTCCATCCGAGCTCTATTTCGTTTTTACCGGATTGTCTTTGACTCCCATGGCTCCTAAACGAGAGTTAACTGCAGTTAGGGCTCAGGGCAAACGCTTAGCTGAGGCGTCTCAGCCAGAGGCACGTCGAAAGAGGCATTTTGACACCGCTTTGGAGTTTCAGTTTTGGGTTTCTAAATTGAAATAAGAGAAATTTTAGGTTGTCAGGAGTGAAGAAAGATGAGAGAAAACTTCCAAATGAGAAAGGAAAACATTCAGATTAGGTAGTCGGGTCGGGTATTTTTTTTTTTAGAAGTTAAAAATTCAAATTTTAGTGTTTTTTCTTAAGTTTAGTGGTCATGTAGACATAGAGGTTAGGATGAATAAAATTGTACCAATATAATCAAAATGAGCGGAGCCAACAGTTGTATCAATAATTGTACCAATATAATCAAAATCAGGTTCCATATTTATTGAGATATTATATTCAATAAGTGAGTCTTGAGATAAAGCAGATGAATAAAATTCTTAGCATTAGTTCATCTTGGCCCACAAAGGCGGCGAGAAAACTACTATTAGATAGAATAAGAAAAGGATAAAAGAGAGGGAGTAATACCAACACTATTATTTTAAATTCAATCTTGATTCAATAAAAGAAAATGTTTTACCCTGAATCGCAATAATTAAGCATTTAAAAATTAGGGATAATTATATTTTGGATCCATCTGAGCCCAAAATTTAAGATTTGGTCCATAAAAATTGCATAATTGAGGAGAAGGAAATAAAATATGAAAAGACGCATATACCCTTCAAAACTATTTTGAGTATTTTTTATCATAATGTTTGACAAACTTTTTTATCTTAATTTTTTTAAACAATTATTCTGAAATTTTATTATTTTTAGAAAACTATTTTTAAAAAAAATATATATTCCAAAAATATATCATTTAAAAAAAATTTTGACATGTTTTTAGTTATTTTTTACATATATAATTTTAAAAATATATATTTTCCAAGATGTTTGATTTTTAAATAATAATAATAATAATTTATTTTTATTTTTTTTGAAAAATAGTGTTTTTTTTTTAAAACATTAAATTAAATTAAATTTTATTGAGGTTTATAAAAGGAAAAAAATTTAAATTAATGTTTTTCTACTTGTTTTTTTCATAATCAATAAATATCATTTTTAGAAAGATAAAAAATTCATATCCTTCTTCTTAATTTTCACATTTTCTTTAGGTCTTGGGCTTAAATTGTAAACTTATATGGATCAAAGTTTAATTTTTGGATTCAACTAGATTCAAAACATAATTACACCTAAAAATTAACTATAAATTTAGGTTTTAAAAGTTAAGATTCTTTTTAAATATTCAAAATTCTGCAAGAGGGAACTTGTGAAATCCATTGGCTCGATTAATTTCTTTGAAGTGTTCCTTGGTGAATGGAAAGTCACCCCACAAGTTGTGACCGTCGTTTCCCATCTGATCTTTCCCTGCTTGGGCAAATCAACATCAGACGTCACCTCTAAAATAAAACTCATAAAGCCACAGGGCAGTCAGAGAGTCCCGGTTTCAGTAAATTTCGTCACATTCATTGAATTTGGATCCAAACTGTTCACAGGTTAACCTTTGAACAGGCAACTTGGAACAATAAGCTTCTGTATGGCTCAGACTCACAGTTGACGAGTTCAGCTACATGGAAAAGAGATCAATTAAACATCTTATTTCTAGAATCTTTCTTCAGAATGACGTATCTCATAATAATTTTGTTGTTCCAAGTGGAAACTGCAAATTTTGAATGGCCCAAGTCATCCAATCAAAATAGATCCCATTAAAAATAGCGGATCTTCATCCCATTATTTTGACGTTGACATGAAATGCTTTTAGAAACCCAACACGATGGCACAAGCAAAACTTGGCCCGAGGGGCAATGTGACTTTCCCCCCTTCACCCCAGTCAAGGAGTCAATTTATTTTCTAAACTCTGGTAGCACCATACACTTGCATTCTCCATTGCAAATATCTGATCAGGAAACAGAGCACATAAACCATATCCCAAAACTCATGGATAGGACAGTTGGTTTCTTTGTTTTGGCTTTGCTGTTAACTTGCTATCCATCTTCATCTGAAACGTATGATACTCTGAGCGAAGGCTCGTCTCTTTCCGTGGAGAAATCAAATGATGTTCTCATTTCAGCAAATGGTATATTCTCTGCTGGGTTTTATCAGGTCGGCAACAACACTTTCTGCTTCGCCATATGGTTCACAAAATCATCGGGTGCAACGACAGTTTGGATGGCGAACCGTGACCAACCGGTCAACGGTAGAGGCTCCAAGCTTTCTTTGTTGAGGAGTGGCAATCTCATCTTAACTGATGCTGGTAAAATCATGGTTTGGATGATCAACACCGTTTCAACCTCATCTGCGAGATTACAGCTCCTTAACACCGGCAATCTTGTTCTATATGCTTGGGAGAAGACGGTGATTTGGCAGAGCTTTGACTCACCCACAGATACTCTTCTTCCTCACCAGATACTGACCAAAGATACCAGTCTTATCTCCTCAAGAAGCCAAAGCAACTATTCTTCTGGTTTTTATAAGCTATTTTTTGACAGTGATAACGTCGTCCGCCTTCTCTTCAATGGTACTGAGGTTTCCAGCATCTACTGGCCAGACCCAAGCCTGGTGACCTGGGATGCTGGAAGGAGCACATACAACAACAGTCGAATCGCAGTATTCGATTCTTTGGGTTATTATAGAGCATCAGATGATTTGGAATTTCGGTCAGCGGATTTTGGGGCCGGGCCTCAGAGAAGATTGGCCCTCGATTTCGATGGCAATCTTAGAATGTATAGTCTAGAAGAAACGAGAGGAACCTGGTCGGTTTCATGGCAGGCTATCTCCCAACCATGCCAGATTCATGGCATCTGCGGACCCAACAGTCTCTGCAGTTACACCCCTGCTTATGGCAGAGGATGCTCTTGCATGCCTGGATTCAAGATTGTAAATTCAACTGACTGGTCTTATGGGTGCGCACCAGAAACTGATATCGCTTGTAACCAAACTGAGGTGGGCTTCTTCCCACTCCCTCATGTTCAACTCTACGGCTATGACTATGGTCACTACCCCAATTACACCTATAAAAGCTGTGAAAATCTATGCTTACAGTTGTGCAAATGCAAGGCCTTCCTGCTAAATTTTAGCGACGGCCTTTACAATTGTTACCCAAAGACCCTCTTGCTTAATGGATTCAGTTCGCCAAATTATCCTGGAACCATGTATCTAAAACTGCCTAAAGCTAGTCTCTTTCCCAGATATGATCCCCTTGAAGAATTCACCATAAATTGTTCAGGCAACACTCGTTATATACAGCTAGATACAACATATCGCAAGGGCCATGAAAATGGGTCATTGAAGTTTTTGCTATGGTTTGCCTTCGTACTGGGAGTTCTAGAGACGGCAATTGTCTTGCTGGTATGGCTTTTCTTATTTAGGGTACACCATGATCCAGTCTCAACCATGCAAGGCTACATCCTCGCTGCAAACGGGTTTAAAAGATTCAGTTATTCAGAGTTGAAGAAGGCCACGCAAGGTTTCACCCAAGAGATTGGAAGAGGAGGTGGAGGAGTGGTATATAAAGGTGTATTGCTTGATCGTCGAGTGGCAGCAATCAAGCGCCTCAAAGAAGCCAATCAAGGAGAAGCAGAATTTCTAGCAGAAGTGAGCACCATTGGAAGGCTTAATCACATGAACTTAATAGAGACGTGGGGATATTGCATAGAGGGGAAGCACCGGCTTTTGGTGTATGAGTACATGGAACATGGATCCTTGGCACAAAAGCTATGTTCCAATACTCTTGATTGGGAGAAGAGGTTCCAAATAGCGCTTGGCACGGCCAGAGGCCTAGCTTATTTACACGAAGAATGCTTGGAGTGGGTTCTGCACTGTGACGTCAAGCCTCAGAACATACTCTTGGACTCTAATTACCAGCCAAAAGTGGCCGATTTTGGGATGTCGAAACTGCGTAACAGAGGAGGGCTTGACAATTCAAGTTTCTCGAGGGTCAGAGGAACCAGAGGATACATGGCTCCTGAATGGGTATTCAACCTTCCCATAACCTCCAAGGTAGACGTTTATAGCTATGGAATCGTGGTTTTGGAGATGGTGACAGGGAAGAGCCCAACTGCTATCTCCGATGCTGATGCCCAAGGAGAGACAGAGCAGCGTGGGTTGATTAAATGGGTGAGGGATCGAATGAATGGGATTGGTGCCAGGGGGTCGTGGATTGAAGACATCCTGGACCCTGTGATGCAAGGCGAATGCGACATGCGCCAGATGGAAATTCTGATTGGAGTTGCCTTGGAATGTGTGGAGGAAGACAGGGACTCAAGACCCACGATGAGCCAGGTAGTTGAGAAGCTTATGTGCCCAGAGGAGAGGGCGGAGCAGGATGGCTACCTCTTCATGTCCTGAAACATTGGTCCAGAGGTTTTAGTCAATACATGTTTCAAGAAATAAAATAGGAAAGAAATGAATTGAAGGTAAAATTAGATGAAGTGAAAAACGAAACGGTTCAGTATGAGAAGTTGGAAAAAGTATTTGATTTATATTATTTAGTTTTATAAAGAAGAGAAAAGAAAAATACTAAATTTAGATATGATATTCTAATGTATCTATCTTTTAATAAATGTTGCTTTTCCACTTTATCTTTCTTTTGGGAAATTATAAAATTCTTACTCAAATCAATATATCACCACCACCTTGGCGTAAAAAATGGGTCCTTAATCCATTCAAGTGTTTTTTTATGGTTTATTTATTTCTATTAAATTCAACCACAATGTTTATTTTTCTCGTAACTATTTCATTTGGAAATTAAAATTTCCTAAAATAAAAGATTTTATAAAAGAGTAGAGTTAATGTTGTCGTCCGTTGCAATAAAGACATTTAAGTGGTGTTTTTTAAACTTAATTCCAAATTAAACTTAAAATTAAATAGTGTTTAATAATATTAATTATTAAATTATTTACTTTTTTAAACATATTATTTTTATTAAGTAAAGAAAAATTAATAGATTATTTTTAATATTTTAAAATACTTTTTTTTCTTTTTAAATTTAATAAAAATATTTAAAAAATAAATAATAAGTGACAAAAGGTTTAAAAAAAACAATTAGAAATATGAAATTAAATTATTTTCGGTAGAAAGTTAAAAAAAAAAAAAAAGAATTGATACTTTAATTTTTTAACATTATACGACGAAAAAACACTTGTTCATCTTTTAGGACAATAATTATAAAGCTAGAATTTGTAGGGGATGGGCCATTAGGCTTTTGGCATATGTCTTGGTGTCATTTTTTGTTCTTCTCTTTCTTTAGGTTCCTCCAGTTCTGGTCATCAGGTACTTCACTTAGTAAAATCAAATTTTGAATTACAAATTTTTTATTACATAAATAAATTATTAATAAATATTAATTTAAATAAATAAAAACATGAGCAGTTAGGCCTTCTATTATGTCAATTCGCCCTTTCATGCTTATATTTAGAAGTATAATTACAAAATAAATGGTGAATTGAATTTTCAATATCAGACCTCAAACTTTCTACTAATATCTTATATACACATGCAGACACATGAAGGGATAATAATGAGATGGGTTTAGAATAGATAGCCCATATTCCAACCTTGTACCATTAAAAAAATTAAACATGGCAGGAGTATGAAAATTTCTCATACTTGTCCACCCTATCTCATTTAATTTTTTTTAAAATTATTTAATTACATTAAAATAAAGATATTTTATATAATTAGAGTATTATAAATTTTTATAACTTATTTTATTAAAAAAGTATTTTATTATTATTATTAAAATATATATTAAAAATAAAAAAATCAAAAATCAAATTAAATTAATTTTATATATAATTAGGATAAGACAATATCCAAACTTCGTTTTGAGTTTAAAAATACTCAAATTTGCTCAAAACTCATTTATTTAAATTTCAAACTCATCTTATTAGAAGCATAATAGACGATTACCTAAAAAAATCACCCAATTGCCATCACACGAAGTCCTTAAATTTAATGGTCATAAAAGCAAAATAGTAAGACCATATTAATTGTCTACATAACACTTTGTTTGTAATTAAATTTAAGGCCATATTTGATTATGAGAAAATATAAATAAAAGAAAAGAGGGAGAAAAAGTGAAAAGAAAAAAAATCCTAAGAAAAAAATATTAAAAATAAAATCAATATAAAAACATAATAATAACATCAATACTTCATACAATAAAAATTTTGATATTACTAAAAATGAATTTTAAAAAATTGGGTGAAGCAAGCATTGCTTCCCATGGCCCATTGGCCTTTCAACTCAATGAAATCGGCCTTCAACAATTGAATAATACTAACGGTTAGCAGCAAGTGGATTCGGGAAATTCATGGCCAACAACTTGGCAGATCTGCAGCCATCCATGCTCCAAAGCCGACCACCTGAGATAGAGCGAAGGCATCAAGCCGAAAATCTTAACTGTGGTAGAGCCAAGAGGAGAGCCACACCGGACAGTTTTTTCTAGAGACGTTCATAGTGGGAAGCGTTGGAAGCAGAGAACGATGAAAATAGGTAAAGAAGAAGTTCAGTGATGTGGAAGATGACGCCAGAATCCATGTCATATACTATAAAATTAAATTTAAATTTTATAAAACTGTATTTATTTGTCACATACAGTGGCTCATTCATTTTGTTCCTGTTTGTACATAATATGCAATGCTTGTAAACGGATTATATAAAACATTATATTAATTTTATACTAATTATTGAAGGTATGTCAAATGAATGAAAATAAAATATAAATTTAAAATTAATAAATTATTTTTATAAAATTTTACTTGTCTTTCTTGTGTTAAATTAAATAATTTAAAAATATATTTTTGTTTCTTTCCAATCAACACGTTTATGAAAAGGCACTTATAATAATAAATTTTCAAAAAGAGGTCTTAAGTTGAAAAAAAAAAAAAAGAAATACTTGAAAATAGACATTTGCAGGGTGGCTCATTCATTTGATTTTCCATCTATGCTTGATCAATAAGATGACATTTTTGTCCATCTACATTAGATTGAATTGCACAACAATTTTACATCTTTCAAAGATTTTGACTCCATAATGTACGTGTGCCCCACGATTTTCCATTTCCCTTTTACATTCATCAAAATTTTCCGAGCAATGACACCATCCAAAGGTAATTAAAATAAATAAATAAAAAAATGTCAAGGAAGGTTGAAGTGATAGTGTGATGCAGAGCTATTTAAAATGGCTGTCTAAAAAGTCAAAACCTATGACATTTAAACTAATTCATTCACTAACACACAAAGCAAGAGGAATTGATTTATATTTTGAAAAATTTTAAAGTCACATTAGAATAGATTCAATGAGAAATTATATGATATCAACTAAAGCTAAAACCATTTATACCTGTCATATATGTATACTACATATATAAGAATTTGTTCTATGATGAGGAGAAAAACTTCTCCTGCTACAAATTATGTGAGGATAAAATAGATCAAATTCAACAAATTTTAAAAAGGATTTTATAAAATATAATAGTTAATATTGCAAAAAAAAAAAAAAAAAAAAAAGGAGTTTAATAAGATAAGATAACAGCACCAAGGAGAGATATTGGGAATAAAATTACTCTGTTTTTTTACAAATATCATAAATGGGCGGAATAGGTATAGAAAGCCACTTCACTTGGGCCCCATACGAGGCATTGATTTATTAATAGTGATGATTGTTTCCACGTTCAGGGCGGAGAAGCGTCTCGACCACCTGACTCATGGTGGGTCTTTCATCCTTGTCCAATTCCACACATTGCAGAGCCACTGCTACTAGAATTTCCATCTCACCCATGTCATATTGGCTTTCCATCGACGGGTCTAGGATTTCTTCAATTCTCGAAGCAACTGCAGTTCCACTATTCATCTTCCCTTTCACCCATGCCACCAAACTCTGACGTTCCCCTATGCCATCTGTACCGTGGATGGCATTTGCAACACTTCTTAGGCCGGTAATCATCTCCAGAACCACAATACCATAGCTATAAACGTCTACTTTGGAGGTGATGGGGAGGTTCAAAACCCATTCTGGAGCCATGTAACCTCTCGTTCCTCTGATCCTCGACAATCTCGAATCGTTGATTCCTCCTCTGTTCTGTAACTTTGACAGGCCGAAGTCTGCCACCTTTGGCTGATAATTAGAGTCTAGGAGTATGTTTTGAGGCTTCACATCGCAGTGTAGAACCCACTCCAAGCACTCTTCGTGTAAATAAGCCAGGCCTTTTGCTGTGCCCACCGCAATATCGAACCTCTTCTGCCAATCAAGTGTATTGGAAGTGAGGTTTTGTGCTAGTGATCCATGCTCCATGTATTCATAAACCAAGAGCCTGTGCTTCCCCTCAAAGCAATAACCCCACATCTCTATCAAGTTCATGTGGTTAAGCCTCCCAATGGTACTTACTTCTGCCAAGAATTCAGATTCTCCTTGGTTAGCTCCACTGAGCTCCTTGATGGCTGCTACTCGGTGGTCTGACAAGACACCTTTATATACAACCCCACCTCCTCCTCTTCCAATCTCCTCACTGAAACCCCGTGTTGCTTTCTTCAGCTCAGTATAGGTGAATTTTCTGAATCCCGTGGCAGCTAAAATGTAGCCTGGCGGATCTGTACTGGTGTTTTGCTTGGCCTTCATCAATAAACACCACACCATACAGATGCAAACCATCTCAACTGCTCCAATTGCCCACGCAAACCAGAGGATGAATTTTAACACTTCATTTTCGTGGGCTTTTGCATAAGATCTTACTAGCTGCTCTGAGCGGTTGCCTGAGCAATCTAACATGAATTCCTTAACCGGTTTTTCATAGGAAAGAAGACTAGCTTTAGGCAATTTTAGATATATATGTCCTAAAAAACCAGGCGAGCGGTATCCGTTGAGCAACAGCCGCTTAGGATAACATTTATGAACATCCGAATTATAGCTGTATTGATATCCTATGCAGCCACATATTTTCAAGCACAGTTTTTCACACTTCTGTAAGGTGTAATTGGGGTAATAGCCATAATCATAGCCGTAGAACTCAACGTGTGGGAGTAGGAGGAAACCAACCTTCTGTGAGTCGCAAGAAAGATTGAATTTTGGTATGCATCCATAAGTTCGGTCAGTGCGATTTTTCACCTCATATCCAGGTATGCAAGAGCATCTCCTTCCACTCCCAGAACCGGGCACATAGGTACAAACACTGTTGGGTCCGCATATTCCATGAACTTTGCATTGTTCCGTGAGGGCTTCCCCAGTAACAACCCACTTATTTCTCTCTTCCTCAAAACTGTATAATCGTAAGTTGCCATCAATATCCAGGGTCAATCTTCTCCGGACTCTCTCACCAAAATCCGAGGACTGAAGCTTAAAACCGTCGGATGAAGAAAAATAGCCAAAGTAATCTAGTAATGCAATTCTGCTGCTATTGTATGCCGATCTTCCCGCCTGCCAGCTTACAAGCCACGATGGGGGCCAGTAAATGCTTGAAGCGTCCCGCCCATCGAACACAAGACTGAGGACGTTATTGTTGTCAAAATAGAGCTTATAAAACCCTGAGAAAAAGTTGGTTTTGGTTCTTGAAGAGACCAGTCTCGTATTTCTGGTGAGTGGTTGGTGAGGGAGAAGGGTATCTGTTGGTGAATCGAAACTTTGCCATTGAATAACACCATCCGAGGTACGCAGCACAAGGTTACCAGTGTTGAAGAGGTGTAATTGCACCGGAGAAATCCCAACCCTCTTTATGGTCCAAACTATGAACCGCCCAGCATCTGTTAAGATAAGATCACCACTTTCTAGAAGGGAAAGCTTTGAGAAATTCCCATTAACTGGTTGGTTTCGGTTTGCCATCCAAACAACGGTATGTTTGCCGTCGTAGGATGGTTTGGTGAACCATATGGCAAGACAATAAGCATTATCACCGACGGGGTAGAAGCCAGCTGAGAAGATTCCACTTTGTGAAATCAAAACTTGTTCAGGCTTCCCAACTGAGAGGGATGAGCCTTGACTCAAACTGTCGAGGGTGGACGATGGAAGTGGAGAAGATAGAAGCAGAGTGAGAAGAAGCAAAAGAACTGGCGCACCCATGTGATCTATGAAATTGGATCAGTTGAAAAGGCCGTAGGGCTAAGCTTGAATCAAATTCAGGTAAGGAACACACAAATAATACTAATATTTATGGAAAAGACAAAGTTGCTCTTGACTTGTGCGGAGGGTAGAAAATCCCATGGGAAGATGAAAGCTAGAATGCCCCAGGTTCCAAGCTGCAGCCTCGTGTTTTGAAAAACGACCCAGCTTCCACAGATAAGGTTAAAAGTTTTCGTCCACTTCAATAATTATGCATTTGGGAGAATTATGTTTTAGGTCCACTTCAATAATTATGCATTTGGGAGAATTATGTTTTAGGGTAGATGGACCAAATTAACAAAAGGTTCATGTAACTCTTCAAATTGAGTTGAAGGATATGAAATAGTAACGGATAAATATACCATTTAAGAACACATATAAAATATTTTATAAAATTAAGTTAAATAATTTTTTTTCAATAATTTTTTTTTCAAAAATACTAAATTAAATAAAAGTGGTTTTCAAAAATATTAAATTAAATAATTTTTTTTCAAAAATATTAAATTAAATAATTTTTTTTCAAAAATATTAAATTAAATAAATTTTTTTTCAAAAATATTAAATTAAATAAAACTATTTAAAAAAATATTAAATTAAATAATTTTTTTAAATAGTTAAATAATTTTTTTCAATAATTTTTTTTCAAAAATACTAAATTAAATAAAAGTGGTTTTCAAAAATATTAAATTAAAATTTTTTTTTCAAAAATATTAAATTAAATAATTTTTTTAAATATTAAATTAAATAAATTTATTTTAAAAAAATATTAAATTAAATAAAAGTATTTTAAAAAAATATTAAATTACATAAAAGTATTTTTTTTAAATATTAAATTAAATCAAAAATATTAATTTTTTTCTCAAAATCAACAAAGGGCATTTTTGGAAATACTGAAGAATAATATCCTTCAACTCAATTTCCATACTTTCATTGAGTCTTGGGCTCAATTTGAAGAGTTACACGGACTTTTTGTTAATTTGGGGGCCATATACCCCTAAAACATAATTCTCCCTATGCATTTTCCCTTCGCGGGTCAGATTTTGTCTCCTCAACACTCACCTACCTTTGCTGGAAATTAATTGTATGGAGAATTACCGAATAGGGTACGCCCAAAAAAATAATTACTATAAAGGTGATGATTTTACCCTTAACATATTTTTTATATTATTTATAAATAAATTAAGATTGTCAATGATATAACTACGGGTTGATAGATAAATTATTGTTCAAAAGTCAACAATAATTTTTTCAAGCCGAGAAATAATTTATTATATAATTATAAAACTTATTTTTTTTCTTAATAAAATTAAAAATTAGAATAAAAATAAAAAATGTAAAAAAAACAATAAATGATATTTTGAAAATATTTTTTAAAAGTATTTTTGTTTTAAATAGTAAATTTAAATAACAAATTATATATAATTGTAAGGGTTAAACCCAAATTTTTGATTTAAAATTTGAATATTAATAATTACAATAAATGTGGGACTCATATACCATAACTGTATCAACAAATCAAGTGAAGACAGTTTTGGTATATTAAGCCTATTAAAATCCTCCCCAAGAATTATTAGAAGAGACTACCCTTTCTAGTAATTGTTTTACCCGGTCCACCCTATTGGGTAATTCTCCTTTAATTGTATGGGAAGGTTCCTATGGGTCAAGATTACATGAGTTTCACAAAGATACAAACTTTACACCAGTGTTTGTATTTTGTGTTTGGTTTCTGAAATTTGGAGAGAAAAAAAAAATAGGGAGTTGAGTGCTATGTGAAGTACTTGGAAAATATGGAAAAAGAAAGGAAATAAAAGTTAAAAGGAAATAAAAATAGATTTTAAATTAATAAATTATTTTTATATATAGGTAAAATTATTTTATTTAGTATATTGTTTCTCCATTTATATACCTTTTTAAGTATCATGTAAAAGTAAAAAAAAAAATTAAGCTGATAAATTATTTTATATGCTATCTTAAACTCATTTAAGTTAATATATTATTTTTTATATAAATATCAAATAATTAAAAATATATAAGTTTTTAATCAATTTTAATTATATCTTATTTTTTATTTTTATACTAAAATAAGATATTAAAAACCTATTTTTCTTAATATTCTTTTTGTCGAGACCCAATACTTTAAGAGTTTTCCACGCTTCATTTTCTGCACTGTTTCCTTTGGTTCTTCAAGGGCTTCGTCGATTCGGTGGTCTAAAAGAGATGTTTGGTGCTATTTCTGTCTGATAGAACTATCTTGGATACGAATTTGCGAGTCTAGGACACATTTGGAGGTTAGGGTTTCAGTTTTTGGGCATCTACTCTCTCCACCCGAGCTCCATTTCATTTTTATCGGATTCTCTTGGACTCCCATGGCTCCTAGACGAGAGTTAACTGCGGTTAGAACTCAAGGCAAGCGCCTAGCTGAGGCATCTCAGCCCTCTAAATGCCGAAAGACACATTTTGACACCGCTTTGGAGTTTCAGATTTGGGTTTCTAAATTGAAATAGGAGAAATTTTGGGTTGTCATGAGTGAAGAAAGATGAGAGAAAGCTTCCAAATAAGAAAGGAAAACATTCAGATTAAGTGGTCAGGTCGGGTGTTTTTTTTTTTAGAAGTTAAAAATTCAAAATTTAGTGTTTTTTCTTAATGTTAGTGGTCCTGTTGACATAGAGGTTAGGATGATGTTGAGCTAGAGAAACGAAAGGGCAATTTGGGCATAGAGGATAGAGCCGACTTAGAATGCACAAAAACAATAATATCTTCCCTTTTAATAGTTAAATCTCATATTCTAGCTAATTGGGGTTTGAATATAATATTACTTTCAAATATCTAGCTGGAAAACAACCTAGCTTCCACAAATGAGGTTAAAAGTCTTTGTCCACTTCAATAATTGTGCATTTTCCTTTCAACCGCTTGGCTCTTAAGACACTCTCCCAATGATATGTTGCCACCTTCCTTTGTAGTTATGGGAAGGTTCTCATGGGTCACGATTAAATGAGTTTCACAAAGATACAAACTTGAAAATGGGGAATATAGTGCTTTTTGAAGTATTTGGAAAATACAAAAGAAAAGATAAGAAAAAAAAAGTTAAAAGAAATAAAAATAGATTTTAAATCAATAAATTATTTTTATATGAAGTTTTAAACTCATATAATTTATTTTAATTGTTTTATAAAAAAATTACCTAATTTGAAAATACATAACTTTTTAATTTTTTTTTATAATTTTTAATAAAACTAAATATGAGAAAATTATTTTATTTATCATATTTTTGGTATACTAAATTTTTTCCCATCATACCTTGAAAAGTCAAAATTGGAAAAATGGGATATTGGAGGACCCTCAATTGTAATAATAATTATATGTGCACTAAAATGACAAAGACACCCTCTAACCATATTAATAATTAGTAGTTATACCAGCTCCACTCAACCATACCCTAAAAGTCCACGCCAAAATGACTTGAGTGGAGCCAACAGTTGTACCAATATAATCAAAATGACTTGAAGGCTCTCATGGGTCACGATCACATGAGTTTCACAATGATACAACCTTGAAAATAGGGAATGGGGTGCTATTTGAAGTATTTGAAAAATACAAAAAAAAAATTATATGAAAAAAAGTTAAAGGAAATAAAAATAGATTTTAAATCAATAAATTATTTTTATATCAAATTTCAAACTCATTTAACTTATTTTAATTGTTTTATAAAAAAAATTACCTAATTTAAAAATACATAACTTTTTAATTATATTATATTATATTATTTTTTACAATTTTTAATAAAACTAAAT
Source organism: Vitis riparia (assembly GCF_004353265.1). Taxonomy (NCBI): domain Eukaryota; kingdom Viridiplantae; phylum Streptophyta; class Magnoliopsida; order Vitales; family Vitaceae; genus Vitis; species Vitis riparia. The sequence continues at coordinate 8,225,459 of NC_048448.1, read as the reverse complement.
ATGAGGAAATTATTTTATTTAGCATATTTTCCTATCCTTGTATACTAAATTTTTTCCGATAATACCTTGAAAAGTCAAAATTGGAAAAATGGGATATTGGAGGACCCTCAATTGTAATAATAATTATATGTGCACTAAAATGACAAAGACATCCTTTAACCATATTAATAATTAGTAGTGATACAAGCTCGACTCAACCATACCCTAAAAGTCCACGCCAAAATGACTTGAGCGGAGTCAACAGTTGTATCAATAATTGTACCAATATAATCAAAATCAGGTTCCATATTTATTGAGATATTATATTCAATAAGTGAGTCTTGAAAGAAAGCAGATGAATAAAATTCTTAGCATTAGTTCATCTTGGCCCACAAAGGCGGCGAGAAAACTACTATTAGATAGAATAAGAAAAGGATAAAAAGAGAGGGAGTAATACCAACACTATGATTTTAAATTCAATCTTGATTGAATAAAAGAAAATGTTTTACCCCTCGAATCGCAATAATTAAGCGTTTAAAAATTAGGGATAATTTCTTTGAAGTGTTCCTTGGCGAATGGAAAGTCACCCCACAAGTTGTGACCGTCGTTTCCCATTTGATCTTTCCCTGCTCTGGCCAATCAACATCAGACGTCACCTCTAAAATAAAACTCATAAAGGCCACTGGCCAGTCAGAGAGTCCCGGTTTCAGTAAATTTCATCACATTCATTGTATTTGGATCCAAACTGTTCACAGGTTAACCTTTGAACAGGCAACTTGGAACGATAAGCTTCTGTATGGCACAGAAATCATATGGCTCAGACTCACAGTTGACGAGTTCAGCTACATGGAAAAGAGATCAATTAAACATCTTATTTCTAGAATCTTTCTTCAGAATGACGTATCTCATAATAATTTTGTTGTTCCAAGTGGAAACTGCAAATTTTGAATGGCCCAAGTCATCCAATCAAAATAGATCCCATTAAAAATAGCGGGTCTTCATCCCATTATTTTGACGTTGACATGAAATGCTTTTAGAAACCCAACACGATGGCGCAAGCAAAACTTGGCCAGAGGGGCAATGTGAATTTCCCACTTTACCCCAGTCAAGGAGTCAATTTATTTTCTAAACTCTGGTAGCACCATACACTTGCATTCTCCATTTCCAATATCTGATCAGGAAACAGAGCACATAAACCATATCCCAAAACTCATGGATAGGACAGTTGGTTTCTTTGTTTTGGCTTTGCTATTAACTTGCTATCCATCTTCATCTGAAACTTATGATACTCTGAGCGAAGGCTCGTCTCTTTCCGTGGAGAAATCAAATGATGTTCTCATTTCAGCAAATGGTATATTCTCTGCTGGGTTTTATCAGGTCGGCAACAACACTTTCTGCTTCGCCATATGGTTCACAAAATCATCGGGTGCAACGACAGTTTGGATGGCGAACCGTGACCAACCGGTCAACGGTAGAGGCTCCAAGCTTTCTTTGTTGAGGAATGGCAATCTCATCTTAACTGATGCTGGTAAAATCATGGTTTGGATGATCAACACCGTTTCAACCTCATCTGCGAGATTACAGCTCCTTAACACCGGCAATCTTGTTCTATATGCTTGGGAGAAGACGGTGATTTGGCAGAGCTTTGACTCACCCACAGATACTCTTCTTCCTCACCAGATACTGACCAAAGATACCAGCCTTATCTCCTCAAGAAGCCAAAGCAACTATTCTTCTGGTTTTTATAAGCTATTTTTTGACAGTGATAACGTCATCCGCCTTCTCTTCAATGGTACTGAGGTTTCCAGCATCTACTGGCCAGACCCAAGCCTGGTGACCTGGGATGCTGGAAGGAGCACATACAACAACAGTCGAATCGCAGTATTCGATTCTTTGGGTTATTATAGAGCATCAGATGATTTGGCATTTCGGTCAGCGGATTTTGGTGCGGGGCCTCAGAGAAGATTGGCCCTCGATTTCGATGGCAATCTTAGAATGTATAGTCTAGAAGAAACGAGAGGAACCTGGTCGGTTTCATGGCAGGCTATCTCCCAACCATGCCAGATTCATGGCATCTGCGGACCCAACAGTCTCTGCAGTTACATCCCTGCTTATGGCAGAGGATGCTCTTGCATGCCTGGATTCAAGATTGTAAATTCAACTGACTGGTCTTATGGGTGCGCACCAGAAACTGATATCGCTTGTAACCAAACTGAGGTGGGCTTCTTCCCACTCCCTCATGTTCAACTCTACGGCTATGACTATGGTCACTACCCCAATTACACCTATGAAAGCTGTGAAAATCTATGCTTACAGTTGTGCAAATGCAAGGCCTTCCTGCTAAATTTTAGCGACGGCCTTTACGATTGTTACCCAAAGACCCTCTTGCTTAATGGATTCAGTTCGCCAAATTATCCTGGAACCATGTATCTAAAACTGCCTAAGGCTAGTCTCTTTCCCAGATATGATCCTCTTGAAGAATTCACCATGAATTGTTCAGGCAACACTCGTTATATACAGCTAGACAGAACATATCGCAAGGGCCATGAAAATGGGCCATTGAAGTTTTTGCTGTGGTTTGCCTACGTACTGGGAGTTCTAGAGGGGGTAACTGTCTTGCTGGTATGGCTTTTCTTATTTAGGGTACACCATGATCCAGTCTCGACCATGCAAGGCTACATCCTCGTTGCAAACGGGTTTAAAAGATTCAGCTATGCAGAGTTGAAGAAGGCCACGCGAGGTTTCACCCAAGAGATTGGAAGAGGAGGTGGAGGAGTGGTATATAAAGGTGTATTGCTTGATCGTCGAGTGGCAGCAATCAAGCGCCTCAAAGAAGCCAATCAAGGAGAAGCAGAATTTCTAGCAGAAGTGAGCACCATTGGAAGGCTTAATCACATGAACTTAATAGAGACGTGGGGATATTGCATAGAGGGGAAGCACCGGCTGTTGGTGTATGAGTACATGGAACATGGATCCTTGGCACAAAAGCTATCTTCCAATACTCTTGATTGGGAGAAGAGGTTCCAAATAGCGCTTGGCACGGCCAGAGGCCTAGCTTATTTACACGAAGAATGCTTGGAGTGGGTTCTGCACTGTGACGTCAAGCCTCAGAACATACTCTTGGACTCTGATTACCAGCCAAAAGTGGCCGATTTTGGGATGTCGAAACTGCGAAACAGAGGAGGGCTTGACAATTCAAGTTTCTCGAGGATCAGAGGAACCAGAGGATACATGGCTCCTGAATGGGTATTCAACCTTCCCATAACCTCCAAGGTAGACGTTTATAGCTATGGAATCGTGGTTTTGGAGATGGTGACAGGGAAGAGCCCAACTGCTATCCCCGATACTGATGCCCAAGGAGAGACAGAGCAGCGTGGATTGATTAAATGGGTGAGGGATCGAAAGAATGGGATTGGTGCCAGGGGGTCGTGGATTGAAGGCATCCTGGACCCTGTGATGCAAGGCGGATGCGACATGCGCCAGTTGGAAATTCTGATTAGTGTTGCCTTGGAATGTGTGGAGGAAGACAGGGACTCAAGACCCACGATGAGCCAGATAGTTGAGAAGCTTGTGCGCCCGGAGGAGAGGCCGGAGCTGGAAGGCTACCTCACTCTGTCCTGAAACATGGGTACAGGGGTTTTTGTCGGTACATGTTTCAAGAAATAAAATAAGGAAAAAATGAATTGAAGGTAAAATTAGATGAAGTGAAAAACGAAACGGTGCAGTTTGAAAAATACCAAATTTGAATATGATATCCTAATGTATCTATCTTTTAATAAATGTTGTTTTTTCGTCTTTATCTTTCTTTTGAGAAATTATGAAATTCTTGCTCAAGTCCATATATCACCACCATCTTCCCTTGGCATAAAAAAAATTGGTCCTTAATCCATTCAAGTGTTTTTTATTATTTACTTATTTCAATTAAATTTAACGCAATTGTTATTTTTCTCATGTCTACTTCATTTGGAAACTAAAATTTCCTAAAATAAAAGATTTTATAAAAGAATAGAGTAGATAACGTTGAACGTTGCAATGAAGACATTTAATGTTTGTTTTTTTACTTAATTTTAATTAAAATTAAAAATTAAATAATAGTTAATAATATTAAATATTAAACTGTTTATTTTTTTATATTTTATTTTTATTAAATAAGTAAAATAATAATAAATTATTTTTAATATTTAGAAGAAATCATATATTTTTTATTTAATAAAAAATTTTAAGAAATAAATAATAAGTTAACAAAAGGTTTAAAAAAAAAACCAAAATAAAAAATTAAGAAAGCAAACAATACTTTAGTTTTTTAACATTATATAATAACTTCATGACGTGAGAAAACACTTGCTCGTCTTTTTCTTTTAGGACAATAATTCTAAAGCTAGAATTTTTAGGGGATAGACCATTAGTGTTTTGGGATATGTCTACAAAACATGTGCCGTCAAGCTTTCTATTACGTCAATTCGCCCCTTTCCCCGCTAATATTTAGACCCATGATCACAAAAAAAAAAGGGTACACTTAAATGAATTAAATTTTCAATATGAGACTTTCTACTTGTGTCTTATGTACATGACATGCCAAGTCCTTAAATTTGATGCCCATAAAAGTAACATAACACTTTGTTTGTGAGTAAATTCTAAGCCGTGTTTGTATACGAGAAAATACAAAAAAAAAAATAAAAAAGGGAGAAAAAGTGATTAAAAATAAAATAAAAAAATTCATCTTTGATTATGTATGAAAATCTTGCATGTTAAGCTATGCATATGATATGTTTTTAGTGAAATATATGTTTTTATAAAATCAATATAAAAAAAGGGAAGGAAAATAAAATTAATATAAAAAGATAATAACATCCATACTTCACATGATCAAAAATTTTGTACTACTAAAAACTAGTTTTAAAAAATTAAGTGAAGCAAGCATTGCTCCCCATAGCCCATTGGTCTTTCAACTCAATGAAATTGGTCTTTCATAATTGAATAATACAAACGGTCCATGCTCCAAATCCAACCACATAAGATAAAGCAAAGAAGAAGAAGAAAAAGAATCTATGTCATATACTATAAAATTAAATCTAAATTTTATAAAAATGTATTTATTTGTGCATGATCAAAATTATTTGTTTATATTAGTATAACTATTATTTGTTTATATTAGTTTGATTATCCTTGGGTAAATGAAAAAGATAAAATGTCTTCACAATAATTAATTACATAAAAAGATACTAAGTACCATTTGTACAAATGTTTAGTTTGTAGTATTAAAATTTGAAGAAATTAAATGTGAAATGAGTCCAAGGCTTCACATAATATATATGTTTCATTAGTGTATTGTAAAATCCAATCAACTATCAAGAAGGAATGTTTGCAAATATTATTTTTCAGTAATTAAAATTATTTGTTAACATTGTTTTTTTTCTTATTTGAATTTTATGTCAAATCATTACAAAAATATTTTTCTACCTTTTTGTTAAGTAGAAAAATGCTTGATTAATAAAAGAGATGTATTGTCGACATACACTTCAAGGCCCCTATTGTAAATATATTTCAAATGTTTTCTTTCAATTTTCTTGTTTGATTCGAATCAAACGAATACATTGATATCACGCTTGCACATATATCTAATTTATTTTCTTTTCATTTAGAAACAATGTATAAGGGGTGTATACTAGTTATACAAAATATGTATAAAACACTTTATTGAATTTTATACCAAGGCATTAGCATACGTTCTTTATGTACATACGCCGTCTCATTCATTATGTTAGTGTTTATTCATAATATATAATATATGTAAATTGATTATATGAAACATTATATTAATTTTCTACTAATTATTGAAGGTATGTCAAATGAATAAAAATAAAATAAGAATTTAAAATTAATAAATTGTAATTATAAAAAAAATTGTACCTTTCATTGTTTTAGATTAAATAATTTAAAAATATATAAATAAGAGAGAAAAAAAATTATATTTTTAGTATTTTTGTTTCTTTCCCCAGAGCCAAACATAACCTCAACTGGTTTAGGTCAACATGTTTACGAAAAGACACTCATAAAAAGTTAGGGATTCAAATATTTTTAATAATAAATTTACAGAAAGAGGTCTTGAGTTGAAAATAAAAATAAAAAAATCTAATGAAATACTTTGAAAATAGACCTTTGCTGGGTGGCTCGTTCATTTCACTTTCAATCATTATTTTACATGTCATCCACCATGTCTGATTTGATGTGTTGCCCCATTTCCACCTCCATCTATGCAAGACAGCAAGACCAATAAAATGACATTTTGTCCTTATATGTTGTATGGTGACCCACAATTTTCCATTTCCCTTTCACATTCATCAAAATTTCCTAAGCAATGATATCACCGAAAAGGTAGTTAAAATAAATGAATTGTCACATTCATCATATATGTAGTATACCTTTCATATATGTATACTACATAGAAAAGAATTTGTTCCATGATGAAGAGCGAAATTTAGAAGTGTTACAAATTATGCGAGGGTAAGATAAGAGTACGAGGGAGAGATATTGGGAATAAAATTCTATGTAATATTTATTAGTTAAATCTTTATTTTATATAAAGTTGGGAGGAGGGTAGCAACAATATTAAAGAGATATAAGGGAATAGATGATCATCCATTCTAATTGATTTAGTAAGAAGTTCGGTATTTTATAATAATTAAAAAACTATTTATAAATTACAATTATAAACTTGAATTTAAAAATAATATAAAATTTTGGTAATCAAGTTATCTCTTAAAAAAATACTTTGATACAGTGACATAATATTAAATATTTTTTTTTAAAAAAAATTAAATAATTTTTTACTTAACATTTGAGAAGGTTGACATTAAAATTTATAACCAAGTTGTATCTTTTAAAAAGACACTTCAATATAATTATATTGTATGTTGTATCAAAAGATTTGGCTTCTCAATTATTCTACTTAAAATTACTCAGTTCTTTTACAAATATCATAAATGGGCGGAACAGGTATAGAAAGCCACCTCACTTGGGCCCCATACGAGGCATTAATTTATTAGTAGTGATGATTGTTTCCACGTTCAGGGCGGAGAAGCGTCTCGACCACGTGACTCATGGTGGGTCTTTCATCCTTGTCCAATTCCACACATTGCAAAGCCACTGCTACTAGAATTTCCATCTCACCCATGTCATATTCGCCTTCCATCGACGGGTCTAGGATTTCTTTCATCCACGAAGCAACTGCAGTTGCTCCATTCATCTTCCCTTTCACCCATGCCACCAAACTCTGACGTTCCCCTATGCCATCTGTACCGTGGATGGCCATTGAAGCACTCCTTTGGCCGGTAACCATCTCCAGAACCACAATACCATAGCTATAAACGTCTACTTTGGAGGTGATGGGGAGGTTCAAAACCCATTCTGGAGCCATGTAACCTCTTGTTCCTCTGATCCTCGACAATCTCGAATTGTTGATTTCTCCTCTGTTCTGTAACTTTGACAGGCCGAAGTCTGACACCTTTGGCTGATAATTAACGTCTAGGAGTATGTTTTGAGGCTTCACATCGCAGTGTAGAACCCACTCCAAGCACTCTTCGTGTAAATAAGCCAGGCCTTTTGCTGTGCCCACCGCAATATCGAACCTCTTCTGCCAATCAAGTGTATTGGAAGTGAGGTTTTGTGCTAGTGATCCATGCTCCATGTATTCATAAACCAAGAGCCTGTGCTTCCCCTCAAAGCAATAACCCCACATCTCTATCAAGTTCATGTGGTTAAGCCTCCCAATGGTACTTACTTCTGCCAAGAATTCAGATTCTCCTTGGTTAGCTCCACTGAGCTGCTTGATGGCTGCCACTCGGTGGTCTGATAAGACACCTTTATATACAACCCCACCTCCTCCTCTGCCAATCTCCTCACTGAAACCCCGTGTTGCTTTCTTCAGCTCAGTATAGGTGAATTTTCTGAATCCCGTGGCAGCTAAAATGTAGCCTGGCGGATCTGTACTGGTGTTTTGCTGGGCCTTCATCAAGAAACACCACACCATACAGATGCAAACCATCTCAACTGCTCCAATTGCGCACGCAAACCAGAGGATGAACTTTAACACTTCATTTTCGTGGGCTTTTGCATAAGATCTTACTAGCTGCTCTGAGCGGTTGCCTGAGCAATCTAACATGAATTCCTTAACCGGTTTTTCATAGGAAAGAAGACTAGCTTTAGGCAATTTTAGATATATATGTCCTAAAAAACCAGGCGAGCGGTATCCGTTGAGCAACAGCCGCTTAGGATAACATTTATAAACATCCGAAGTATAGCTGTATTGAAATCCCATGCAGCCACATATTTCCAAGCACAGTTTTTCACACATCTGTAAGGTGTAATTGGGGTAATAGCCATAATCATAGCCGTAGAACTCAAAGTGTGTGAGTAGGAGGAAACCAACCTTCTGTGAGTCGCAAGAAAGATTGAATTTAGGAATGCATCCATAAGTTCGGTCAGTGCGATTTTTCATCTCATATCCAGGTATGCAAGAGCATCTCCTTCCACTCCCAGAACCAGGCACATAGGTACAAATACTGTTGGGTCCGCATATTCCATGAATGTTGCATTGTAGCGTGATGGCTTGCCAAGTAACAACCCACTTATTTCTCCCTTCCTCAAAACTGTATAATCGTAAGTTGCCATCAATATCCAGGGTCAATCTTCTTTGGACTCTCTCACCAAAATCCGAGGACTGAAACTTCAAATCGTCGGATGAAGAAAAATAGCCAAAGTAATCTAGTAATGCAGTTCTGCTACTGTTGTATGCCGATCTTCCCGCCTGCCAGCTTACAAGCCACGATGGGGGCCAGTAAATGCTTGAAGCTTCCGGCCCATCGAAGACAAGAATGAGGACATTATTGTTGTCAAAATAGAACTTATAAAACCCTGAGAAAAAGTTGGTTTTGGTTCTTGAAGAGACAAGTCTCGTATTTCTGGTGAGTGGTTGGTGAGGGAGAAGGGTATCTGTTGGTGAATCGAAACTTTGCCATTGAATAACACCATCCGAGGTACGCAGCACAAGGTTACCAGTGTTGAAGAGGTGTAATTGCACCGGAGAAATCCCAACCCTCTTTATGGTCCAAACTATGAACCGCCCAGCATCTGTTAAGATAAGATCACCACTTTCTAGCAGCGAAAGCTTTGAGAAATTCCCATTAACTGGTTGGTTTCGGTTTGCCATCCAAACAGCGGTATGTTTGCCGTCGTAGGATGGTTTGGTGAACCATATGGCAAGACAATAAGCATTATCACCGACGGGGTAGAAGCCAGCTGAGAAGATTCCACTTTGTGAAATCAAAACTTGTTCAGGCTTTCCAACTGAGAGGGATGAGCCTTGACTCAAACTGTCGAGGGTGGACGATGGAAGTGGAGAAGATAGAAGCAGAGTGAGAAGAAGCAAAAGAACTGGCGCATCCATGTAATCTATGAAATTGGATCAGTTGAAAAGGCCGCAGGGCTGAGCTTGAATCAAATTGTGGGAAGGAACACACAAATAGTACTAATATTTATGGAAAAGACAAAGTCGCTCTTGACTTGTGCGGATGGTAGAAATTCCCATGGGAAGATGAAAGCTAGATGGAATAAAAATGGTAACGATGATGATGATGGAATATGAATGCCCCAGGTTCCAAGCTGCAGCCTCGTGTTTTGAAAACGAACCAGCTTCTAAAGATAAGGTTAAAAGTCTCCGTCCACTCCAATAATTGTGCATTCTCCCTTCAACCGCCAGTCAGATTTTGTCTCCTAAGACACTCACCCAATGACATGTTGCCGCCTTCCTTTGCAGGAAATTAATTGTATGGGAAGGTTACATGGGTCAGGATTACATGAGTTTCGCAAAGATACAAACTTTAAACCTGTGTTTGTATTTTATGTTTGGTTTAGGGGAAAGAAAAAAAAAAGAAAAGGAAAGAAAAGTTAAAGGAAATAAAAATAGATTTTAAATTAATAAATTATTTTTATATATAAATTTATTTATTTTATTTAGTATATTTTTTCTTTATTTATATACCTTTTTAAGTATCATGTAAAAGTAAAAGAAAAAAAATATTTAAATTGACAAATTATTTTATATACTATCTTAAACTCATTCAAGTTAATATATTTTTTTATACATAAATATCAAATAATTTAAATATATATAGGTTTTTAATTAATTTTAATTATATCTTATTTTTTATTTTTCATACTAAAATAAGATATTAAAAACCTATTTTTTTAATATATTTTTTCTTTTCTTAATAGTTTTTTTGAAACCAATCATATTATTAATCTACCTATACCGACTTATCATCCAATATGGTAATATGGGGTACGAATAAAAGTGCAAATTTTCTATTCTATTTTTATTAATAATTAAATATAAGATATAACTTAACCCAGAGAGAATTTTTTTTGGGTTTAATTTTGTAACTTCCTTATATCATTTGAAAGTTACTTTTTGAAATACTGTTGAATGAACTTATTTAGTAGGATAGAGTATATTATTTTCTTATTTTATTGTACTTGACGTAATAAATTAATAATGCATGCAATTTAAAACTAACTTAATAATTTAAATAAAATATTAACTAAAGTAAAAAATAAATTTTTTTTAGAATGAATAGATTCAAACACCATCAATCAATAAACTAGATACTAGTAGAGCTAGATTGGGCCTAAGGGGCACCTACCCTTGAAAATGTTAAGAATAAAAAATAAATAGATTCAAACACCATCAATCAATAAATTAGGCACCGGCCCGAGCCAGGTAGGGCCTAGGGGAGCCATCTCCCCTTGTGAAAATGTTGGAAAATAAAAGATTCAATTCTTACAATAGGATGATTTAAACTCAAAACTAATAATGTCTCCCTTAACAATAATAAAAAGTCTTGACTATTGGGCTAAACCCATATATGTATTAAAAGTCGCCACCCTTAGATCAAATTGTTGGTTCCGTCACTAAAACTAGGTATAATTTATTGGGTAATACAATTACTTAAGAGTGATTATGTATTCTAAACAAGATACAATACTATATGAAAAAAGGATAATAGTATATTTTTATCTTTATGTGTCTATATATATTATTGGAGTAAATTTCATTTATGTCTCTTAAGATTTTGAGAGCCACGCTTACAATCTGCTACAAAAGCTAATCAAGTTGATCCGCCCTGCACAACCAACAACTACAAGGGTCCAACACAACATTCCACCGTCAAGTATTTTATTTGATGCTGCAAAGAGATCAGAGATGCATCCAACCTCAAGGACTAGCTTGACTTCATATTATTAAAATTAATATTTAAATTTTATATAGTCTTACATTAAATATAGTGTCTATATCATTTTAAAAAATAATATTTATATATTAATGTAAAATTACATAAAATATTTATTATTTTAAATTCAATGTATTAAGTTTGGATTCAATTTTTTCTCTATGCGCTCTTTTCCCTTTTAATGGGCCACTTGGAATAATATTAATGATTCTGGAAAAGACAAAGTCGCTCGACTTGTGTAGAGGGTAAAAATTCCATGGAAAGAGGAAAGCTACCTGCAATAATATTAATGATGATGATGGAACATGAATGCCCCAGGTTCCAAGCTCCGGCCTCATCTTTGAAAAAACGACTAGCTTCCACAAATGAGGTCAAAAGTCTTTTTCCACTTCAATAATTGTGCATTTTCCTTTCAACCGCGGGTCAGATTTTGGCTCCTAAGCACTCCAAGTGGAAACAGAAGCAAGACCAATGGTGCAGGCATCGTTTGTGTGAACTGCTAGAAGAACGGTTGCCAAGGGTCGTCAATCAAAGCCTTGTGAAGATGGTCGGGAAGAACACAAAGAAAGCCCGACCCTAACGGTTGATACGTTGGACATATTATTATCAAGCATATCGCGGAGAGCCAGATCGCAGTAAATGTCGATGATTTGTTCTCACTTCAACGACAATTAATGGTCCTACATAAAATTTGTAATCAATATAAATCTAAAAAATTATCATCAGGAAACACCCCTCTCCTCTCATGTACCCTTAGTCACACATATTCATTTTACAAATTAAACTGAATGTCCGTAGGAACCCATATTTGGAGCTTAGAAATTTAGATAAGGTACAAGGCATTTGTTTCCCATACTTCTGATAGTGCCTAAGAATGTACACATTACTGGCACCACTCCCGCTTACTCATGTTGCTTATCAGGGGTTTTGACACCATGTTCCCCTCAATTTAAATTTAAGGAAGTATCTAAAAATATTAAGGTGTGGGAAAAAAACTTTTTGAATCATTTTTGAGTTGAGAACCATAATAAATCAGAGGGTAACCTATTAATACCTGGTCAACTGAGGATGAATTCCTCTCTTAGACGTGGCAGTGGAAGCTCTCGTTCCGGTGTCGGAATTTGGGTTTTTTGCTTCCTGCACAAAGATGCCCGAACGGGTTGTCTGGACACACCCTCCAAAGGCCAAGTTAGACGCTAGAAATAATGGAAACCCTTATAGATAGAGAGAGTGGTTGAGATAACTCACAATGTCCTCTTTTCTATTATATTTTAGTAGAGTTTTTATAATGTTTAAATGTAAAGCCAAGCTCCGTAGTGCTGAACTGGCCCTTATAGTGATGATTGTGCAGTAGTGACAAGACAATCATCACATCTGCAGGCGGCTAGGGGCTGTGTCATACGACACGTCATGACACAGCTTGCCGTCCTTCAACCTTGTTGATGGCGTGAGGCTGAGCATGCCTATCTATTGAAGCAGACATAAAGATGAGAAGAGTCTCATCAATCAATCTAGTGTCAACTAACCATGGTCTTGTATACCAGAGAGGATTTGAGGCTATCAAGGGTGTGTAGGCCACTCAACAACGCAAATGGTCCGGACAAAATGTTTCTGGATGCCTTGGAGGTTGGTGATAAAGAACTGACACATGACCTAGTTGGGATGATGTCACGTGATCAGACGCGTGGAAGTACTTGTGGATGGACCCGTGGAATAAGGCCCCCACATAACCGTCTTGGGACCAACACAAGTTAATCGTATGGTCACCATGTTCTTGAGAACACGACTGTGTGTGGCTATATTCACAAGAACATGGCTACATGACCGTGTTCTCAATAACACCACAAAATGATATCAAAAAATATTTTTTTGTTATAAATAGTTATCATCCCAAGCAATCAAAAGGTAATAAATGGACCCATAGTAAAAAATAAAAATCAAGGAAGGTTATGGAAGAATGTAATTTTATTGTGAAAATTTTAATGACGGATATAACTTGTTTTTTAGTGTAGGAATAAGAATAAAAAAAATCCATTAATGTGAACATTAAAATTTATTTTTATAGATTTTGATTCCTATTTTTTATTTGATAGTGTTCTCATCCTATTTTTATGCATCTTCTCATGAATTAAGCACATCCTAATAATTGTCAATTTGTCAGCCAGATCGTACTTCTCTCCATACATTTAAAGACTATAAAAGTAAAAGAAAATGTCATGCTGCCGCGCCATAAATGTATGTTCCTTCGAAGTATATGATTAATTCTTAACTATGGTTAGAAAACAGTTCCTTAAACCATTGCATGACATTTTAAGATTGCTGAATCAGAATGCTTGATGAAAATATGCAATTAGATGATAAAATTATTCATTCACATTTTACCTCAAAAATCAGTTAAGTCTAAAAATAAATAAATTTAAATTTTATTTTATTAAAGGAAAACTTCTAAATTCCTTTTTAAAATAAATAAAAAATTTCTAATTACTCTCAAATTCACCTAACTCTTTTTTTAGTTTTTTTTTGTTATTTGGTAACTTGCAAAGAAAAACAATTAAAAGTGTTTTTTTTTAAATATTTTTAGTAATTAAAAAATAGTTTTAAAAATTTTATAAAAAAAAACATCTCTCCCACCAAGAAAGTTAATAAAATTATTAAAATATATTAAACTTGAGAATATCTATTTTTTAAAAAAAAAAGAAAAAAAGGAAGGCGCAAAATGCTTAAAAATAGCCTAAAAAATTGTTACCAAAAACACAAAAAGCCCTTTAAGACTAGATTACGAGAATTTTGAAGAAAATATATTACCATTAATAAAATTTTAAATTTTTCCTTCCGGGAATAAAAGTTATAATTTTAAGCTTTGAAATTATAAGATGATAAAATATGAATTAAGAGTAACTGATCTGTTGAAAGTCTTACCCAAACGAATGAGACATTAATCATAAGAAGTAGCGGAATACCTGTCTGATTTTCCTCAAGGCTTCATTGTCACTGTCCCAAGATAAAAACTTTGTCATGTATAAAATATTAATACCAAAATATCTTTAATTTATCCCTCTCATCTACCATGCTCATATCAATTTACAAATTTAAACAAAACATAAGCAGCTCCCCAAATTTGGAACTTTGTACAAGGAAAGATGCAACTAAGTATTTATGCCCCATAGTTCTGATGTTATCTATGAATATGAACATTAGAGACACCATGTGTCCCAGCTTAGTCATCTTCGGCTCACAAAAAATATGTAACATGATAATCATGCGGAAGAAATATATGAGGTGAGGAAAGGCACTCTGATCTTCTGCAGGAACCTGTATGGGAAAAAATATTAATCTGTCAGATTGTGTATACTAAAGATGATGAACGTGCAACGTCATTGTACACTTCAATTATTGAGCAATGTATTTGCAATGAATTGAAACCTTTTTGGCCTTTTCTCTGTGCTCTAAACAAAAGCATTAGCCTCAGAACCCATTAGTCAGACCTAATTTAATACAAGCGTTGTTCACAACTATAATATCACCAACTTTCCAAAAAGATGTGATAGGTTCATAAATGACAGGATGCAATTATTGAGCTTCAACATCCAACCACCAACTGATCCAATGACCAACCCGTTGAAGCTGAGATTTTTTTTCCTACTCTCTCTTCATTTTTAAGGATAGCTGCCACACCGCAACAAAGTTTACACCAAATCTTTTGCACATGGCGACACTCTAGGAAGCTCTCTAAGTCCATCCTTTTTAAATTCCATAAAATACACTGACAACAAACAAATAAGGCAACACAATACAACACTTAAAACAAAAAACTATTGGTTTCTAAGAGCCCATTTGATAATGATTTTAAGAAATGTTTTTAAATTTTTTAACACTCAAAATTTTTTATCATTTGAGTGTTAGATAAACTAAGAACGTTTTTAAAATCACTATCAAACACAACTTAATTCCAACTCTCCAAGTAATTACAAGAAAAGGGTCAAAATAGTAAGAGACTACAACTCTTCGTAAATACATATAGAGGAGGCCTGATATTGTACACTATATATAGGGATAAATTACATTCATGCTTTTGTAGTCAGCGCACTAACACGACCCACACTCCAGTTTTTCCAGCCCATGGTCTCATCCATTATCACCTACCTGTCCCAACAGTAAGATTTCATGCCCTGCTCATGCCACCTATCACAGCAGTTGCTTTGCATACACTACTCATGTCTACCTGTAGTGATGGTCGGTTGACCACTCTCCCCATCATGTATTCATTA